>NC_092761.1:853196-1206196 GCF_047496795.1 Chiloscyllium punctatum | reverse complement strand
AGAGCACGGGGACAGAGACACGGGGACAGAGAGAGGGGGGCAGAAAGAGGGCGACAGAGAGAGGGGACAGTGGGAGGGGGGACAGAGAGAGGGATACAGAGTGGGGGAGAGAGAGTGGGTTAGAAGGAGGGGGAAAGAGAGTGGGGACAGAGAGAGGGTCACAGAGAGAGGGGGACATAGTGCGGGGATGGAGTGAGTGGGGGCAGTGGGGGTGCAGGGGGGACGGAGAGGGAGAGGACAGAGAGAGGACGGAGAGAGAGGCGGTACAGAAAGAGATGGGGACAGAGAGAGCACGGGGACACAGAGAGAAAGGAAACAGAGAGAGTGGGTCAGAGAGACGGGACACAGAGAGAGGTCACAGAGAGGGGGCAGAGAGAGGGCGACAGAGAGAGGGGGACAGAGAGAGGGAGGGACAGAGAGAGGCGGATGGGAGAGAGAGGGCAGAGAGAGGCGGGTGGGAGAGAGAGAGTGACAGAGAGCGGGGGGACAGAGACAGAGGGACAGAGAGAGAGGGGGTCAGAAAGAGGGGGACAGCGAGAGAGCAGGACAGAGAGAGGGGGCAGAGAGGGGGCGAAGGAGAGAGGGGGACAGAGAGAGAGAGGGGGCAGAGAGGGGGGGCAGAGAGAGGGGGGCAGGGGGGCAGAGAGAGAGGGACAGAGAGAGGGGTGCAGGGAAAGGGGTACAGAGAGATAGGGTCACAGACAGGGATGACAGAGAGAGGGGGATAGAGAGAGGGGACAGAGAGAGAGGAGGACAGAGAGAGAGGGTGACAGAGAGAGGGTGACAGAGAGAGGGGGACAGAGAGCGAGGGGGACAGAGAGAGAGGGGGGGCAGAGATTGGGCAGCGAGAGTGCAACAGAGAGAGGGGATAGAGAGCGGGGGAGAGAGAGGGGAGAGAGAGTGGTGGACAGAGAGGGGGGAAAGAGAGAGAGGTACAGAGAGACGGTGACAGAGAGGGGGAAGAGAGAGGGCGACAGAGAGAGAGGGGGGCAGAGGGAGGGGGTGACAGAGAGAGGGCGACAGAGAGAGGGGGGACAGAGAGTGGGCAGAGAGAGGATAACAGACAGTGGAGGACAGAGAGAGTGGGGGACAGAGAGACGGCGACAGAGAGAGGGGGGACAGAGAGCGGAGGAGAGAGAGTGGTCAGAGAGAGAGGTGACAGAGAGAGGGGAGACAGAGAGGGGGGGACAGAGAGAGGTGCGACAGAGAGGGTGGAAAGATTGAGGCGGGACAGTGAGGAGACACAGAGAGAGGCGGGACACCAGGGGAGGACAGAGAGAGAGGGTGCAGAGAGACGTCGACACAGAGACGGGGACAGAGAGCGGGGGAGAGAGAGGGGTCAGAGAGAGGGGTGACAGAGAGGGGGCAGAGACAGCGCGAAAGATAGATGGGGACAGCGAGAGCGAGGGACAGAGAGAAGCGGGTGGGAGATAGAGGGGGACAGAGAGAGGCTCGACAGAGAGAGAGAGGGACAGAGAGAGGGTGAGAGAGTGGTGGAAAGAGAGGTTGTCAGAGAGAGGGGGACAGAGAGTGGGGGATGGAGAGAGTGGGGGATAGAGGGGGGCGGGGGCGGCCGGAGAGGGAGAGGGCATAGAGAGCAGGGACAGTAAGAGATGGGACAGAGAGAGCACGGGGTCAGAGAGACGGGGACAGAGAGAGGTGGGACAGAGAGACGGGGACAGAGAGAGTGGTGACAGAGAGGGGGCAGAAAGAGGGCGACAGAGCAGGGGACACAGGGAGGGGGAGAGAGAGTGGGTCAGACAGAGAGGGACAGAGAGAGGGACACAGAGAGTGAGGGAGATAGAAGTAGTCAGAGAGGGGGGACGGAAATGGGGGAGGAAGAGCGGGTCAGAGGGAGGGGGGACAGAAGTGGGGTACAGAGAGGGGATACAGAGTGAGAGAGAGAGAGAGTGGGGGACAGAGAGAGAGGGCAACAGAGAGAGGGGACAGAGAGCGAGGGACAGGGAGGGGGTCAGAGAGAGTGGGACAGAGAGGGGGGCCAGAGAGAGAAGGACAGAGAGACGGTGACAGAGAGGGAGCAGAGAGAGGAGGGAGAGAGGGGGGTGACAGAGAGTGGGGGACAGAGAGACAGTGACACAGAGGAGGCAGAGAGATAGCGACAGAGAGGGGGGCAGAGGGGGGTGCAAAGAGAGGGGGACAGACAGAGAGGGCCAGAGAGTGGGCAGAGGGAGGCACCAGAGAGAGGGGGACAGAGAGCGGGGGGCTGAGAGAGGGCGACAGAGAGGGGGGCAGAGAGGGAGGGACAGAGAGACAGTGACAGAGAGGGGGCAGAGAGACGGCGACAGAGAGACGGGGGATATAGAGCGGGGGAGAGAGAGGGGTCAGAGAGAGGGGTGAAAGAGAGGGGGGACAGAGAGAGGGCGACAGAGACAGAGGGAAGAGAGAGGGTGGACAGATTGAGGCGGGACAGAGAGGGGGGACAGAGAGAGGAGAACAGAGAGAGGGGACAGAGAGAGAGGGGGACAGAGAGAGGGTGACAGAGAGAGGGGGACAGGGAGCGAGGGGGACAGAGAGAGAGGGGGCAGAGATTGGGCAGAGAGGGCAACAGAGAGAGGGGATAGAGAGCGGGGGAGAGAGAGGGGAGAGAGAGTGGTGGACAGAAAGGTGGGAAAGAGAGAGCGACAGAGAGCTGGTGACAGAGAGGCGAAAGAGAGAAGGCGACAGAGACGGGGGGGCAGAAGGAGGTGTGACAGAGAGAGGGCGACAGAGAGAGGGAGGGCAGAGGGAGGGGGTGGCAGAGAGATGGGCGACAGAGAGAGGCGGTCAGAGTGGGGTGTAGAGAGAGGGGGACAGAGAGAGTGGGGGACAGAGAGTGGGCAGAGAGAGTGCAACAGAGAGAGGGGGACAGAGGGTGGGGGACAGAGAGAGGGCGACAGAGGGGGGGCAGAAATGGGGCGCAGAGAGAGAGGGGGACAGAGAGACAATGATAGAGAGTGGGCAGAGAGGCGGCGACAGAGAGACGGGGACAGAGAGCGGGGGAGAGAGAGAGGTCAGAGAGAGGGGTGACAGAGAGAAGGGAGACAGAGAATGGGGGCAGAGTGAGGCGCGACAGAGACGGTGGTCAGATTGAGGCGGGACAGAGAGGGGGGACAGAGAGAGGGGGGACGAACAGGGGGACAGAGAGGGGGGGGAACAGAGAGACAATGACAGAGAGAGTGCCGAGAGACGGCGACACAGAGACGGGGACAGAGAGAGGGGGAGAGAGAGGGGTCAGAGAGAGGGGTGACAGAGAGGGGGCAGAGAGAGCGCGAAAGAGAGATGGGGACAGCGAGAGGGAGGTACAGAGAGAAGTGGGTGGGAGATAGAGGGGGACAGAGAGAGGGGGACAGAGAGAGGGGGACAGAGAGTGGGGGGATGGAGAGAATGGGGGACAGAGAGGGGGCGGGGGCGGCCGGAGAGGGAGAGGACATAGAAAGCAGGGACAGAGGGGGGACAGTAAGAGATTGGACAGAGAGAGCACGGGGGCAGAGAGACGGGGACAGAGAGAGGTGGGACAGAGAGACGGGGACAGAGAGAGTGGTGACAGAGAGGCGGCAGAAAGAGGGCGACAGAGCGGGGGACACATGGAGGGGGCAGAGAGTGGGGGACAGAGAGAGGGGTGCATGAGGGGAAGAGAGAGTGGGTCAGAGAGAGGCGGACAGAGAGAGGGACACAGCGAGTGAGGGAGATAGAAGTAGTCAGAGAGAGGGGACGGAAAGAGGGGGAGGAAGAGGGGGTCAGAGGGAGGGGGGACAGAGAGTGGGGGACAGAGAGAGCGGTACAGTGAGAGAGAGAGAGGGGGCAGAGAGAGGGGATGAGAGAGAGGGGGACAGAGAGAGGGGACACAGAGGGGTTCAGAGAGAGAAGGACAGAGAGACGGTGACAGAGAGGGAGAAGAGAGAGGGGGAGAGAGGGGGTTGACAGAGAGAGAGGGGACAGAGAGACAGTGACACAGAGGGGGCACAGAGACGGCGACAGAGAGGGGGGCAGATGGGGGTGCAAAGAGAGGGGGACAGAGAGAGGGGGAGAGAGAGGGGACAGAGAGAGGGGACACAGAGGGGTTCAGAGAGAGAAGGACAGAGAGACGGTGACAGAGAGGGAGAAGAGAGAGGGGGAGAGAGGGGGTTGACAGAGAGAGAGGGGACAGAGAGACAGTGACACAGAGGGGGCACAGAGACGGCGACAGAGAGGGGGGCAGATGGGGGTGCAAAGAGAGGGGGACAGAGAGAGGGTGTCAGAGAGTTGGCAGAGCGAGGGCACCAGAGAGAGTGGGACAGAGAGGGGTGTGACAGAGAGACGGGGACAGAGAGAGTGGTGACAGAGAGGGGGCAGAAAGAGGGTGACAGAGAGAGTTGACAGAGGGAGGGGGGACAGGGAGTGGGGGACAGAGAGGGGCGTACAGAGTCGGGGAGAGAGAGTGGGTCAGAATGAGGGTGAAAGAGAGTGGGAGACCGAGAGAGGGGGACGGAGAGAGCGGGACAGAGAGTGGGGGGATGGAGTGGGTGGGGGACAGTGGTGGTGCAGGGGGGACGGAGAGGGAGAGGACAGAGAGAGGAGGGAGAGAGCGGGGTACAGAAAGAGATGGGGACAGAGAGAGCGGGGGACAGAGAGAGAGAGGAAACAGAGAGTGGGTCAGAGATACAGGACACAGAGATAAGGGGCAGAGAGAGGGCGATAGGGAGAGGGTGACAGAGAGTGGGGGACAGAGAGGGGGGGCAGAGAGAGAGGGACAGAGAGAGAGGGGGTCAGAGATGGGGTGAAGGAGAGAGGGGGACAGAAAAAGGGGGACAGAGACACAGTGACAGAGAGGGGGCAGAGAGATTGCGACAGAGAGAGGGGAGCAGAGGGGGGTGCAGAGAGAGGGGGAGAGAGAGTGGGCAGAGGGAAGCAACAGAGAGAGGAGGACAAAGATGGGGGCAGAGAGAGGGTGACAGAGAGAGGGGGAACAGAAAGACAATGATAGAGAGTGGGCAGAGGGAAGCAACAGAGAGAGGAGGACAAAGATGGCGACAGAGAGACGGGGGACAGAGAGTGGGGAGAGGGAGGGGTCAGAGAGAGGGGAGACAGAGGGGGGATATAGAGGGGGACAGTGAGAGGGGGGACAATGAGGGGATGAAAGTGAGAGGGGCACAGAGAGACAGTGACAGAGAGGGTACAGAGAGACGGCGACACAGAGATAGGGACAGAGAGCGGGGGAGAGAGAGGGGTCAGAGAGAGGGGTGAAAGAGAGGGGGGACAGAGAGAGGGCGACAGAGACAGGGGGACAGAGAGGGGGGACAGAGAGAGGAGAACAAAAAGAGGGGACAGAGAGAGAGAGGGACATAGAGAGGGGGACAGGGAGCGAGGGGGACAGAGAGAGAGGGGGCAGAGCTTGGACAGAGAGAGGGCATCAGAGAGAGGGGATAGACAGCGGGGGAGAGAGAGGGGAGAGTGAGTGGTGGACAGAGAGGGGGAAAGAGAGAGAGGGACAGAGAAACGGTGACAGAGGGGGGAAGAGAGAGGGCGACAGAGAGAGGGGGCAGAGAGAGAGGGGGGCAGAGGGAGGGGTGACAGAGAGAGGGGGGACAGAGAGACAGGGACAGAGACGGGGACAGACAGGGGGAGAGAGAGAGGGCGAGAGAGAGAGAGAGTGGGTGGCAGAGGTAGGGGGTGGCAGAGAGAGGGCGACAGAGAGAGAGGGGGCAGAGGGGGGTGCAGAGAGAGGGGGACAGAGAGAGCGGGACAGAGAGTGGGCAGAGAGAGAGCAACAGAGAGAGGGGGACAGAGAGTGGGGACAGAGAGAGGGCGACAGAGAGGGGGCAGAGATGGGGGCAGGGAGAGAGAGGGGGCAGAGTGAGGCTGAAAGAGAGAGGGGGAACAGAGAGACAATGATAGAGAGTGGGCAGAGGGATGGCGACAGAAAGACAGGGGACAGAGAGCGAGGGAGAGAGAGGGTTCAGAGCGAGGGGTGACAGAGAGGAGAGGGATAGGGGGTAGAGAGAGGGGCGACAGAGAGGGGGGACAGAGAGAGGGGGGACGAACAGGGGGGACAGAGAGAGGGGAGAACAGAGAGACAATGACAGAGAGAGTGCCAAGAGATGGCGACACAGAGACGGGGACAGAGAGATGGGGAGAGAGAGGGGTCAGAGGGAGGGGTGACAGAGAGGGGGCAGAGAGAGCGCGAAAGAGAGATGGGGACAGCGAGAGGGAGGGACAGAGAGAGGCGGGTGTGAGAAAGAGGGGGACAGAGAGAGGGGGGACAGAGAGCGTCGACAGATAGAGAGGGTGAGAGAGTGGAGGAAAGAGAGGTTGTCAGAGAGAGGGGGACAGAGAGTGGGGGACAGAGAGTCGGGGGATGTAGAGAGTGGGGGACAGAGAGGGGGCGGGGGCGGCCGGAGAGGGAGAGGACATAGAGAGCAGGGACAGAGGGGGGCAGTAAGAGATCGGACAGAGAGAGCACGGGGACAGAGAGACGGGGACAGAGAGAGGTGGGACAGAGAGACGGGGACAGAAAGAGTGGTGACAGAGAGGGGGCAGAAAGAGGGCGAC
This sequence comes from Chiloscyllium punctatum, assembly GCF_047496795.1. Lineage (NCBI taxonomy): Eukaryota > Metazoa > Chordata > Chondrichthyes > Orectolobiformes > Hemiscylliidae > Chiloscyllium > Chiloscyllium punctatum. The sequence continues at coordinate 1,199,668 of NC_092761.1, read as the reverse complement.
AGAGCGGGGGACACAGGGAGGGGGCAGAGAGTGGGGGACAGAGAGAGGGGTGCATGAGGGGGAGAGAGAGTGGGTCAGAGAGAGGCGGAAAGAGAGAGGAACACAGCGAGTGAGGGAGATAGAAGTAGTCAGAGAGAGGGGACGGAAAGAGGGAGAGGAAGAGGGGGTCAGCGGGAGGGGGTACAGAGAGTGGGGTACAGAGAGAGGGGTAAAGAGTGAGAGAGAGGGGGGGACAGAGAGAGGGATCAGAGAGAGGGGGACAGAGAGGGGGGGCAGAAATTGGGCAGAGAAAGGGGACAGAGAGCGGGGGAGAGAGAGGGGACAGAGAGAGAGAGACAGAGAGGGGGTCAGAGAGAGAAGGATAGAGAGACGGTGACAGAGAGGGAGCAGAGAGAGGGGGGAGAGAGGGGGTTGACAGAGAGAGAGGGGACAGAGAGACAGTGACACAGAGGGGGCAGAGAGACGGCGACAGAGAGGGGAGCAGAGGGGGTGCAAAGAAAGGGGGACAGAGAGAGGGGGTCAGAGAGTTGGCAGAGGGAGGCAACCAGAGAGAGGGGGACAGAGAGCGGGGGACAGAGAGAGGGCGACAGAGAGGTGGGCAGAGAGGGGGGGGCAGAGAGAGGGGAGACACAGAGACGGTGACAGAGAAGGGGCGGAAAGAGGGCGACAGAGAGAGGGGACAGAGGGAGGGGGAAAGACAGAGGGGAACGGAGAGTGGGGGGATGGAGAGAGTGGGGGACAGGGGGTGCGGGGGGGCGAAGGGAGAGGGACAGAGAGAGAGGGGGTCAGAGAGGGGGTGAAGGAGAGAGGGGGACAGAGAGAGAGGGGGACAGAGACACAGTGACAGAGAGGGGGCAGAGAGAGAGCGACAGAGGGGGGGGGCAGAGGGGGGTGCAGAGAGAGGGGGACAGAGAGAGGGTGACAGAGAGACGGGGGACAGAGAGCGGGGGAGTGAGAGGGATCAGAGAGAGGGTTGACAGTGAGGGGGGATAGAGAGGGGGGAACAGAGAGAGGGGCGACAGAGAAGGTGGACAGATTAAGGCGGGACAGAGAGGGGGACAGAGAGAGGGGGAAAGAGACAGTGACAGAGAGGGTACAGAGAGACGGCAACACAGAGACCGGGACAGAGAGCGGGGGAGAGAGAGGGGTCAGAGAGAGGGCTGACAGAGAGGGGGTCAGAGGGAGTGGGACAGAGAGACGGGGACACAGAGAGAGGTGACAGAGAGGGTGCAGAGACAGCGCGAAAAAGAGATAGGGACAGAGAGAGGGAGGGACAGAGAGAAGCGGGTCGGAGATAGAGGGGGATAGAGAGAAGGGGGACAGAGAGAGAAGGACAGAGAGAGAGTGGGCCGAGAGCGGTGGACAGAGAAAGGGATACAGAGAGGGTCGACAGAGACAAAGGCGGTCAGAGAGAGGGTGAGACAGTAGGGGAAAGAGAGGTTGTCAGAGAGAAAGGGACAGAGAGAGGGGGACAGAGAATGGAGGATGAAGAGAGTGGGGGACAGAGAGTGGGGGAGAGAGAGGGGTCAGAGAGAGGGGGGTGAAAGAGAGGCGGGACAGTGAGAGGGCGACAGAGAGAGGGGGCACAGAGAGGATGGACAGACTGAGGTGGGACAGAGAGGGGGGACAGATAGAGTGGGACAGAGAGAGGGGGACAGAGGGAGGGGAGACAGAGAGACGGTGACATAGAGGGGGCAGAAAGAGGGCGACAGAGAGAGAGGACAGAGGGAGGGGGAAAGAGAGAGGGGAACAGAGAGTGGGGGGATGGAGGGAGTGGGGGACAGGGGGTGCGGGGAGGACGGAGAGGGAGAGGACAGAGAGAGTAGGGACAGAGGGGGACAGTAAGAGATGGGGACAGAGAGAGCACGGGGACAGAGACACGGGGACAGAGAGTGGTGGGAAAGAGAGACGGGGACAGAGAGAGGGGGACAGAGAGTGGGGGGTTGGAGTGAGTGGGAGACAGTGGGGGTGCAGAGGGGGCGGAGAGGGAGAGGACAGAGAGAGGAGGGATAGAGAGGGGGGTGTTCTGCATGTCCTTGATTACTATGATCTGCCTTTATCAATTGCAAAGGTTTTCACTGCACTCAGGTAAATGTGACAATCAACCAATTAAATAAAATTTATCAATCGAACGACACAGACATTTCCTTGTTGTTTGGACCCAGCACAGCGAAGGTGGGCTGTATGGCCTCACTTTGCACTATTTCGTGATTCTGAGTGAAATCACAGTTAAACCAACAAAATGTGGGAAGTTACTCACAGGTTATATTGACACAGCCGGGACACATATGCGCCACAATGTATCGCTCAATAAGACTGAAGACCTTCTTGAAATCATCCTCTGAGGCACAGGCCACACGCCAGATTAAAAGCTAAAGACCGCCGGAAACTGCTGTAGTCAGCGCTAACAGAGTGATCCAGCGGGAGCGTACTGGGCTCATAACCCAGAAATTAATGGATTGAAAACATCCTCTGCTCGTTGACAAGTCCTGGTTTCAGTGTGTGTACTGCCCCGCCAGTGTTCTTCCATAATATAGCCCCATTCAACGTATTACATGTTGTTTCAATTTCCACTTCCTTTCTCTCAATGTATCTGAAATGAATATTGCATACTGATACACCTGCCAAATTTACACAGGTGAGGAAACACACTTGTGAATGCCTGGAAGCTCTTTTCGTTTTCTCTCTCTGTCTTCTCTGATTTGATTCGCAAAATCACTTGCCTGAGCTGGGAATAAATTGGTGAAGCTAAGATATATCAGTTGCAGAGTGCTCTCTGCGCATGACGCCCTGCATTTATTCCCCAAGCTGATTCCATCAGCAGTGTCCCTTTGAAATGAAAAGCCATGAATGGCAATTAGATCATCTTGTTGGAGACAGCATTACGACACAAACACAGTTCCGCATTATTAGGACATACATCACCTGTTATGAATAACCACAGAGATATACAAGTGACACAGAGTCGCAGTGGACTCGATGGGCTGAACGGCTTCTGCCGGCGCGTGAGTGATGCCATAAATTGATGCTGTCCCTCCTCCTGTCCCTGGGGAAAGTGAGAGCCATTCCCCCAGTCTTATGTTTCACCCTCCATCCGCGTTAGATTATCTGCAACCCGCAGCTCAGGGCTGGGGGAATGGCTCTCACTGAGTGAGAGTTTTACTCCGATTGTCTTCATCTCGGGCAGTTGGGGCTCAGATGCTAACGGCTGATCGATTGCAGCAAAGAAACAGATGTCCGTATTAGAAAAACTTCTCTGCCGGATTGCTGTGTGAAGATGGATTCTGAACATCAAACAGGTTGTACAAAAATACTCTCACATGAATTTACCTGAGGGAAGCGTATCCAGAGTACATTTCTATAATTCCCACTATCACAACATCTTTGTCGCTCTCTCAGATAAATGATATTGGGAGGAAGTTCCCAATCAAACTTGCTGATTTCCAGCACTTGAGGGATCTGGTTGTGCCGATGAGAGAGAGCTTTGCAGCGTATTCGCGCTTGCCTCCCCCCACACTACCTGCAGGTGGATGGAAATAGATGAATAATCTGCCGATTGACACAGCTCAGTCCCAGCTGAAGGGATAAACAGCACCGTCCCGCGAACAAGGAGAGGGAATGAGTAAGTGATATTCTTTAACTTTTTGCTGCTTCGAAATCCGAGAGCAAAGTGGGATGTAGTTGGATCTGAGTGACTCTCAGATGGTTTAGTGTTGGAAATGTAAGAGCGTTTGGGGGTATGATCTTCGCTTCATATCTTGTGTTAATACTGACATGTGAGAATTCGTACTTCAAGTCATCTTCGAGCCTTGGTTGTTTGATTTCACTTTTGCCCGGTCGCCCTATCAACTGTTTGATAAAAAAAGTACAAATTATAAAGTTGCACACCTAAAAATAACTTTGTGTTTTGGGGTCAGAAGTGTCATTGTTGTGGGCATGACACAGTACCATATGAGGTGAAAGCAAAACAAATGTTACAGGATGTTCACACACACAATCCCACTCTGAATAAATCCACCATGTGGATGTTCGCACAGTTCTGAATGTTGACCTTTAGGAAATGGGAAGGTGAAATGATTGGAAACAGAGCTGGACAGGTTGATGGGAATGGTGTGGTGTATGAGGAATGGCAAAAATAAAGTCATTTGGAAAGTTGGGACAGTTCTCCTTGGAGAGCAGAAGGCCGAAAACTAGCCTTGTTAAACCGTTCCAAGACATGAGTGGATTAGACAGAGGAAATAAGGAAGGGGGAATGCTCCCCACGCCTGAAAGGATCGAGAACGATTCGGTAGAGTTTAAAAGTCATTAGTTAAAGAAGAAAAATGTACATATGGAGTGGTTATTGTCTGTAAACCACTGCCTGACTTTGACAAAGACAAAGTTTCAATTGAGACATTTAAAAACTAATTCGATGTTTATGTTAAACGTAAAAGTGTGCAGAGTTTCAGGGAGAAGGCAAGAGAATTATACCAACAGAGAAACACATTTATCTCTGTGGAGAGCCAGCACAGCTAAGGTAGTTTGTGACACATTTGTGATTCTGAGTGGAATCACATTTCGACCAACAGAATGCAGGGAGTTAGATAACGGTGATATTGGCAAAGCCAGGTCACATCTACACAACAGAATATTACCCAGCACGTCCATGTCACAGGGAGGATGGCGCTGTCTGAAAATCCTGCAGGGTGTGCTGCCATCAGACACAGTGCACTTCACTATTCAGATTATACCAGAGTGAGAGCCAGAGAAGGCACCTTGGTTAATTGTACGTTTTGTCGGCACGGGAGTTACGAACAATGATTGGAAGTGGAAATACTGGTGATTTGTTCACATTTGAAGTGTTTACGGGAAACAGCGAGCTGAGGAAGACACAAGGTAAAGCTATTGAGATCTGACTACAGGAGCAGCAAATACGTTGGACAGCACAGAGGAGATCTTTTAAGTCTTGAATTCTGGTAGATGGGCCTAGCGTGTTTTCACAAGGGCACACTGTTACAAAAGGTAATGAGTCCTTGTCTCTTGGCCTTGTGTTGTAGCATGGCAAATATCGCCGTTACACTGCAGGAAATTCCATCTTCCAAAGACAGGGCAGTCAGTATTTAACAAAGGATATATTGCGAAACCTTTCACATAAATTGTTACATTCTATCTTAGTATCTTGCTTTGTTTCCTTCCCACTTGACCTGTCATTGTGCCTGCACTGAAGGTGTTTTGCTTCTTCTGCGTGGCTTTTACAGTCTGAGTGACATGATGAAGCTGTACTGCCTCATCTTCTGATGCAATTTTCCACTTCAATTCAGCTCACCATAACTTCACTATCTGATACCTTTCCCCTTGCTTCGGTTTTATGCGCTCGTCTTAGAACCAACCTGTCCACCTCCAAAATAAATACGAAACTCAGCCACACCGTCATCTCTGCAAACCAGCGACACCTTCATTCTGAGCTCAATCATTACTGCTGTCTCATTTAACATTATCAGCTACCGTGCTCTCTGGTGGCTTCTCGAAATCACTATGCTTATAAATTGCTGTAATGTCCGCCAACATGAAATAAAAACAGAAAGATTCAGGAAATTTTATCATCCACAAACAAACGACAATAAGGAATGTAACTATTGGGACAAACGTTAATGCAAGCAGATTGCAAAATCTTAGTCTGAAAATCTTGCTGCAATAGTTTTGCTTTTAATGAGCACACACATTGAGTTCAGTGCAGAACCGATCCCCAACTCGGAGAAGGGAATCCTTGGCTTTGAAGATGCGTTGAGAATGTTCACTGGATTCATCACAGTACTGGGAGGACTGTCCTCTGGGAGCATAGAAGTAAAATCATTCAATGTCGAATGGGGTTTCCAAACATGAGTGGTGAAGGGAATGTCTCCATTCACAAATTAAACGTTGGGTAGGATTTAACACAGGGACACACGAACAAACCAGACACGAACACAGAAAGATGATAAACAATGGATATGATAATTAATTATTGGAAAGTTTTGATTTTAGATCCACGGTGGTCTTTGGTGACGGGTATTTCATGTCCACAACAAGTCTGCACAGAAAACGACTGCAGACCCACTGTGATGTGATTGAATCTCAGTTACCTTTAGAAAAAAGCTTAGACTCACTCAGGTCAAGGGGATTTAGGGATGCTGGCCTTACAAACCTTTCCCCAAATTCCTTGGAAGTACAAAGGAGGTTTTAATGGCGCGGTTGTTCAATATCTGGTTAGATAATAATGAACGTTGTTTGAATTTATGAATAGGGAAATTGTATTCCAAAACAAAGAGTTCATAGTGTAATTGTAAAATCTAAAGGTCAAACTCAGTGCAAAGATTCTTTGTAATCCTTGCCCTCACTCTCCAACAAAAAAAGTAAAGACGTTAGAAAGGGCACAGCCACAATTTCCTGTATAGAAAGGCATGAGGAAACTCAGGGTTGAGGTTTACTGAGGCATTAAAACAGTCGAAATGATACAAACCGGTTTTATGAGAATGATAGACAGCATGAGGGATTTTATGCACATGATTTTGAAAATGCTGTACCGGAAACATGCAAGCTTGGGAAGTAAACGAAAGATATCTATGACATAACACAAGGTTTGAAGTGACTAAATCAGCGGTATTCCCTCTTTCGAGAAAATCAATAAATAGAGTCTCAGATTCAAAACCATTGGTCAATGATCCAGAAAAACCTGGGTCAGAGTTTCTTCTGCTCCAGAGCTAGTTAAATCCAGAACGAATTTCCAGAAGGAATGATAGAAGCTGAGTCCAGAGTGTTTCATAAGACACATCAACAAGAACACAAGTAGGGAATTTACCACTGGGAGAACGTCAAAGTGCGTGTTAAAATTTTGAATTTTGTTGGCTTATCAAAAAAAGACTTTTCATGAACACGTCCAGCTGGATAAGATGGAATATAAAATGTTCATGAATTTGAAAGGTATGGCATATTATTCAACGTGAAACATTGTAAATGGAATTGATCTTCAAGAAGATTGCATACAGAAGTTACTTCCTAATGAGAAGGAATTGAATTGTTGCTCGGAGACATAATACCTGCTTTAAATATTTGACCACATTCACATTATGTTACGTACATTTCATGCTTTCTGATCTCCATCCATTAAATTCTCAAAGTTGTCTCTGTCTGAGCCCTCTGTTCTTTCATACAGCACGCAATTTTAAGCTGAAAGAAGCTCTGACCAAAACTGAATGCAATTTTCGCACAGTCCCTTGTGATCAATCGAATTCCTTTTTGATTATTACAATGACTTTTGCGAGTTTACAGCAAATTGAGTAACACGAAACGGGCTCAACATGTTTTGTTTTCTCTGAATTTAACGCAATGTGAATGAGAAACGCCATCCATTTGTTGAAAAATATTTTCGGTTCTCTGCCCGCACATGTTGTCACGTTTTAGAAATTTGCAGTATGTTTGTTGGTAATGAGTCATTTTCCAGAAAAGGTCGCTTCTCAATTCAAAAAACTGGTACTTTCCAATCAACTTGCCTTTGCTCAACGCCTTCCGTACTGAAACTTCAATACAATAACAAATTGAAGTCGCTCCATGTGAGAGTCAAATTTAAAACATCCACTCAACACAGCCTACTACATTGACAAAGAGATACCATCTACTGATTACCTGCTGCACAGGATCAACGCATTAATGCTTACAGCCACATTCCTGGTTGTATCAAAACAGATGGGAAAATGAGTATCGCTGCTTCCACGGCTAGTACCTGGAATTATATGAACGCCTTTAACAGTGGTTCCAATGTTCTATGAGGAAATGGATGAGCTGCTCATTGCTAAGATGAGTTAATTATTTAATAATATAATTGTAATATTTACGTCCACTAACCCCTGGACATTTTAAATTTGATTATAATCCGTAGAATCTTTTAATTTTAATTTTGAACAGACCCAATGACTGATCTCCACAGTGCCTGCGGAACCAATTATAAAATTTCATAACACTCTGAGTTCTTCCATCTCAGTCCGCTGTTTGGGAAGTGTTCCCGTTGTGAAAAATTCACTTCTCTGTGTATCTGCTGCTGCTCCCAACATGCCCTGTGGTACTACACATTTTCCCTCTGCCATTTGATCACTGTGTTGCTGTGATCGTACAGTGACTTTTTGTCACCCGTCCCAGGAAAAGAATACAGGCCAAGGTTGAGCAAAATAAACTTTATTGTAAAGTGTCACTCCAGTCGTTTTTTTTGCGTTGTTCAATTCAATTTTCAGTTAGTCTAATGTGCGATTTTGAAATTGTTCGCTCTGTATGTAAGTGCGATTGGTCAAAAATATCTGTCCAGAAGAGAGTGAGTGCTAGTTCTTCCACTGAGCACTGTAGACTGTCCACGTGTCGGGAAAACAATTCTTCAGAGACAATGTAACATCGCCCCCGTCACGAGGCTTTTCATTCCATCAGCTCCAATTCTTGATAGAATTCAATTCAACAGATCTTGTTACTGAGTCATTTCTTTATTTCTGTTCAGATCATGTGAGCAGAATGCCACATTGGGAATGCGCTTGCCCCATCGAGCAGAGGTGAGGCCATTCTTTGCGAACTGGACTGTGCTATTTATCATTTCACCAACAGCAGGGAGAAGAATCCACTTCTATGCACCATTTACTCAACTCAGTTAAACATAGGGTCAGATTGCAGAGAATGTGCGACGGTGTGTCAGAGAGGTTAAACTGATTGACGACATTACTCATTAGCCTCTGCAGGCGTGGGATTGAGTCGCACTCGCATCGCTTATGGAGTGTAGTCGTTCATGACGCTGCTTTTGTTTTGGTCTCGACTAAATTGGAGGTCGACTGGTCAGTTTATTTCCATCGACGCTGCAGTAAAGTCTCCATTAATTAGTCAAATCTCTCGTTTAAACGGTATTGAAATGCAGACTGACTTCGGATAATGAAAAGGAACACGGTTTTCCTTTCGAAGACAAGTTATTGTGAGCTTTTATCGAATGAATGAGATCCAGGAAAAGCAATTAACGAGAGATGGCAAGCTCCTGTTTATCCAATGGATTGTTTAAGAGTATTTTGTCAGATGAAACCTGTAGCAGAGTCGGTAGAAGTGATTCATCTTAGTGACAAAAGCACAGACAGACAGCAGAAAATAATGGAGATATTTCAAAAGGGGCAGAAGAAGGGTTCAGGGACACCGAGTACTGGCTGTAAATGTACAGCAGAGAACTTGGTAATGTATGTAATGTGCATGGGCATGGACACAGTTACACATTGGTGTCTCCCCTTCTCATTGCTCTTGCCAGTAATGAATGCTATACATTAGACGCAGACAGAGACAAAAAGTGGGAAGACAGCTCCCTCTCTTTATGAACAATTGGAGCAGACATCAAGTTAACTGCAGGGACTGACCAAAGCTGTGGATCAATAACCGCTGACTAATGTAGAACAAACATGTGAAATTATTTATTTTTCATTTATTGTCTTGTCATCAATAGATAGTTAGTTCTAACAACGGTGTTGCCAATAGAAGACAAAGCCTCATTTCACGTTGGATAAAAACATTATCAAACATTTTTCAAATTGAGATCTATTGTGGTCATTTTACACATTAAACGAGTTCAATTTAATGAATACAAACCTCATTCCCTCACGGGAAATAAAACTGCCGATTTCCTCAAATACGTCATCCTTGCAAAATAGCAGTTACTCAGCATGAATCATATGATGTAATATTTATTGAAAATCCGCCATTTAGCACTACTACCTTATGTTGCATTGAGTGCAATAGGCATATGCTAAACAAGGCTTTGGAAAGAAAGTCTTTCACAAAGGATACTTGGGTATGATTAAAAATAAGGTAAGGTTTTCATATTGCGGAAAATACAACTGTATTTGGATACAACTATAATAGTGCAACTACTCTGTGGCCCCCAGGGATGCAATCAGTGAGCGCACGATACTTCTATGATCGTATAAAGGCGCATGAGATGCCGGGGCTTTATCTCAAATAGCACCTTGAGAAGCTTCTATTGACATGGAGCAGCAGGGAGCATTGGGGCATCAGGCTTGGAGCTCCACCCTCACATGGAGCAGTTACTATTGACATGGCGCAGCAGGGAGCATTGGGGCACCAGACGGTAAGCTCCAACCACACCTGGAGAAGCTTCTATTGACATGGAGCAGGGAACATTGCGACATCAGGCTGGGAGCTCCAAACTCACCTGGAGCAGCTTGTATTGACATGGAGCAGGGAGCACTGGAACATCAGGCTGGGAGCTTAAAACTCACCTGGAACAGCTTTGATTGACATGGAGCTGGGAACATTGGGACATCAGGCTGGGTTCTCCAACTTTACCGAGTGCACCTCGAACTCATGCAGCTCATGGTTATTTTATGAAATCAAAACCGAACATACATTCTTACACACACACATATACATTTGCAGCTGAAAAGTGTCTCAGAAGATAGATTCAGATAACCATTGATTTATGTCTGGATTAATGGGCTATCCTTATCTGCTGCGCAATTGATATTGAAGCCAGCAATTCCCAACAGCTGTGCAAGCAGGAGAGGGATTACAGAACCCTTTCCCTGGGAATGTACTTCTGTTACTTTGCAAGCGCATATGTGAAAACGTATGAAAGCATTCAACAAGGTCATTTGGGCGAAACAGGTGTGCAGAGGTTTTTGAATCTCGGTTCTGTGAATTCGAATGCCTGCGCTGCCGTTTCAGTGGATCGAATGTAATGCTACAGGATGTTGAAATGTGGGTCAAATTTAAAATTTGGGGTTTGCTTCTCAAAGTCTTGACAGTGGTGGGTGCGAATATAGACTCAGGCAAAGGGGTCAGTGCCTGCGCTGACATAACAGTGTTCGCCTCCCATAGGCAGGCTCAAGCAGCTCGACCGCAGCTGTTTCGTTTCAGAAAAGTTGAGTTTTCACTGGAACTGAATGCAGACTCTTAAACCATCGATGTTGTGAAACAAAGTCCTGTGGTGACTCGACTCGTCGTTATTTTGTGTTTTGGCGAATGGGAAAATGTTTGCGATGTCGTGTCCATTTCCATCATTTCTGTCGGAAAGCCAGAAGGGAAAGATCATCTAATCGAGACTGGGATTGATGAAATTCACTTTTTATGGCCCATTCTCATTATGTTCTTTCTTTCTCTCATTCCAGCACTTTCTGTGAAGTGGAACTGCACTAAGGCTGAGAAAACATCGAACGCGTAGTTTGGACTTGCCCTCATGTTAAGTCGCTGGATCCAGATTCCAGCCTCAATAAGGGAGTGGTTTCGAACCACACCACGAACATCCTTGCCGATCATCTCTAACTCTGCAGCTGGATAAAATGCTGTGTCAATCCCCACTGTATTAAACAAAAGAAAAACGGGTTTGCTTCCTGGGGAATTAACTGTGGTGTGGCATCGTGCCAAATATTTCAAAGTGTCTCTGCTGTCATGATCACCTCCCACGCAGAAAATCGTAAGCAGCTCTGCTGTTGCTTTATGTTCCAGGCAAGTTGAGTTTTTACTGGAAATGAATGGAGACTGTTATTTCATCGCTGTTTTGAAACAAAGTCCTACGGTGACTCGACTCGTCGTTATTTAGTTTTCTGGCCAATGGGAAAATCGTTCCAATGAATTTCGATGTCATATGTTATTGAATTTCGCCCATTTCCTTCATTTCCGTCCTGGAGACATCGGAAGGGAAAGGTAATCTAATCGAGACTGTGATTGGTGAAATTCACTTTTTACGTCCCATTCTTATTAGGTTCTTTCTTTCTCCCTTTTCAGCATTGTCTGGGAAGTGGTGGTGCACTAAGGCTCCAGTATGTTTGAAAGAGTAGTTTGGAATTGCCCTGGTGTTAGTTGTGAGATTGTTTTATGGCTCCTGCCCTCGGACTGTCTCACATTTAGCATTCATGCACCTCTGTGTCTGAAAATGCATTTGGTTTGCCAGTTTTGTTTGTGTTCCATGTTAAATGCTTTCTATGTTCCGATTCGCTCAATACATTACGAATTAACAGGGTTTCTGAAGTAACTTTCAGCAGCAAAAATCCTCAACTGAGGATCTGGGAAACTTTCCCAGTGTATGGTCAGTCGCAGCAAAAGTAAGGAAGTCGTTCATTTCTGCAGTGTTTCACAATACTACCGTTCCCGCGAGCAATCGAACAGACTAAATGATTGTGTCACAGACTGCGACGGCAAGCTCCGCTAAAATGTAATCCTTTAAAGCCGGTGTACACAACGCAATGTTATTGGGGTACACCACGTGGAAACAGTTACTTTGAGGTATCTCGTCCATGTTCACGACATTGCCAAAATTAAACAAGTCCCGTTCCCCAGCATTTGGCCCCAAACCCTCTAAATCCATCCTGTCCAGAAACTCATCCAATTACCTTTGCAATTTTCTGAGCCTCCTCCACTTCCTCTGGTAGTTCATTCCATACACGCACAACCTTCTGTGTGGGAAATGTGCCTCAGGTCCTTTGTCAATTTCAGCCCACTCACCTTAAACCTCTGCTCTCAAGTTTTCAACTCACCCCAACTTGGGTAAAACACGTCAATACTCAGTTTACAACCCTTCCATTAGATCATGTCGCAGCCGTTACGCTGCAGGGAAAGTCGTCCCAGCCTATTCCACCTCGCCCTACGGTCCAAACATTGACGACATCCTTGTCTATATTTTGTCATCAATTTCATGTGTCCATTTTTTTTACGTTTTCAAGATGTCAATTACGCTGGACAACAACGAGCTATGGAAACAGAAAGGTGAAACGAAGAATGGCTTCAACTTTCAGTGCTGGATGCCACTGAGCCGCAGTACGGGCGGCTGAGGCTTGCTTCTGTAGTGAGGGGGTCAGTGTGACGGTGTGGAGATAGTGTGACGGGGTCAGGGTGACATTGATGGAGTGAGTGTGAGAATGTCAGTGTGACCATGATTTGATGAGTGTGTGGGGTGCAGGGTGACGGTGTTGGAGTGAGTGAGAGATGGTCAGGGTGACGGTGATGCAGCGATTGTGAGGTTGCCAGTGTGACCGTGATGGAGAGAGTGTGACGTGGTCAGGATGACATTGATGGAGTGAGTTTGAGGTGGTCAGTGTGACGGTGGTGGATAGTGTGTGACGGGGTCAGGGTAACGTTGATGGAGTGAGTGTGAGGGGGTCAGGGTGACCATGATGGATTGAGTGTGAGTGGGTCAGGGTGACAGTGATGGAGTGCGTTTGAGCGGGTGACGTTGATGGATTGAGTGTGAGGGGGTCGGGGTAACCATGATGGATTGAGTGTGAGGGGGTCAGGGTGACGGTGGTGGCGTGAGTGTGAGGGTGTTAGGATGACAGTGATGGAGTGAGTGTGAGGTGGTCAGGGTGACAGTGATGTGGAGTGAGTGTGGGAGTGTCAGGGTGACGGTGACGGAGTGAGTGTGAGAGGATCAGTGTGATGGAGACGGAGTGAGTGTGAGGGTATCAAGGTACGTTGAGGAATGAGTGTGAGGTGGTTAGGGTGATTGTGAGGTGGTGAGGGTGACGGAGACGGACTTGATTTGAGGGGATCAGGGTATTGTGATTGAGGGAGTGTGAGGGGGTGAGTGACTGTGATAGAGTGCATGTGAGGGGGATAGTGTGACGGTGAAGGAGTGAGTGTGAGTATGTCTGTTGGACTGTGATGAAGTGCGAGTGTGCCGGTCAGGGTGACTGTGATGGAGAGAGTGTGAGGGGGTCAGGGTGACGGTGATGGAGTGAAAGTGAGGGGCTCAGGGTGACGGTGATGGAGTGAGAGTGACGGGGTAAGTGCGAAGAAGATGGAATGAGTGTGAGACACTCAGGTTTACGGTGATGGAGTGGGTGTGAGGGGATCAGGGTGACAGTGATGGAGTGAGATTAAGGGGTCAGGCCGACGGTGATGGAGTGAGAGTGAGCGGGTCAAGTTGATGGTCAATTGATCACTGCACGAGTCAAACTGGATCCCTTCCCTCGCTGGACATGATCCCAGCGATCATTGGACTAGATCCCTCCAGTCATCATACTTGATTCTTGCGTAAGATCCACTTGATCACTGCACCAATCAAACTGGGTCCCTTTCCTCGCTGGACATGATCCCAGCTATCATTTAACTAGATGACCCAGTCATTGTACTGGATGCCTGCACTAGATCCACTTGATCACTGCACCGGTCCAACTGGATCCCTTTCTCACTGGACATTATCCCAGCAATCATTGAACAAGATCCCCAGTCATTGTCCTGGATCCCTGAGCTCGATCCACTTGATCACTGCACCATTCAAACTGGATCCCTTCCCTCACTGGACATGATCCCAGTGATCATTGGACTAGATCCCTCCAGTCATCGTACTGATTCCATGCGCAAGATCCACTTGATCACTGCACCAGTCCAACTGGATCGCTTCCCTCACTGGTCTTGATCCCAGTGGTCATTGGACCAGATCCCCCAGCCATCATGCTGGAACCTGCACTCGATCCACTTGAATGGTGCAGTGACCACCATCCCAGCGATCATTGAACTATATCCATCTGGGGAATCTCCCGTCCACATCCTCCAACCTCGTTGTCCATGAACCGCGCATTACCTGATTCTACCTCCTTCCTAAGACCTGTTGCCTCATACTGCGCCTGTCCGACCTAACTCATCTCTTCCTACATCAACATTCTCCTGTCTCTCCAGTCCAGGAAATCCCCACCTACATTTGTTACACCACATATGCACTTCATCTCCTCGAAGACATTTGTTTTCCTTGCCCACAATGCGTCATTTTTACGTTGGACATCTCGTCCCTGTACACATCCATTTGCCATGACAAAAGTCTCCACGCCTTCTGTTTCCTAATAACCCCCATTCCAACTAGTACCATTCCACCGACACCCTCATTCACCTTGTTGAACTGGTCCTCAACCTCAACAACGTTTCTGTCCAATAATCCCACTTCATCCAAACCAAAGGGGTAGCCATGGGCACCCGCATGTGACCTCGCTATGCCTGCCTGTTTGTCAGATGTGTGGAATTATCCGTCTTTCACAGTTACATTGGCACCTCTCTCCACTTGTTCCTCCGCTACATTGATCAATGCTTTGGTGCCACTTTGTGCTCCGACAAGGAGGTTGAACAGTTCAGCAACGTTACCAGCACCTTTCGCCCTGACCTCAAATTCACCTGGATCTTCTTGGCAAATTCCCTCCCTTTCTCGGACCTGTCCGTCACTGTCTCCAGCAAATTACTCATGACAGACATATACTACAAGCCCACCGACTCCCACAGCTAACAATACTACACCTCCTCCCACCCACCTCGTGTAAAAACGCCATCCCTTTTTCCCAATTCCTCCGTCTCTACCACGTCTTTTCTCAGGATGACAAATGTCATTTCAGAAAGTCTCAGTTGGTGTCCTGCTTCCGTAATCGCAAATTCCCTCCCCCCTTCTAGTGCATCTCCTCCACTTCACTCACCACCGTCCACAAACCCAACCTTCTCGCTACAAGGACGAACTCCATGGTCCTCAATATTCACCTCACCAACCTCCGCATAAAACACATCATACTCCACCACTTCTGCCATCTCCAAACAGACCCCATCATCAGATATATATTTCCCTCCACACCCCTATCAGTATTCTGAAAAGACCATTCTCTCTACGAACCCATATTCAGGTCTACAACCACCAACACGCCCACACCCCACTACTGGCATCTTTCCCTGCCACCGCAGGAAGGGCAAAACCAGCGCCCACACCACTTCCCTCATCTCCATCCTAGGCCCCAAGGGATCGTTCCACATCTGTTAGAAATTCACCTATACCGCTTCCAATGTCATCTACTGCATCCGTTGCACACAGTGTAATCTCCTCTACATCAGGGAGACAGGACGCCTTCTTGCAGATCATTTCAGAGAACATCTCTGGAAACCTGCACCTACCAACTTCACCATCCTGTGACTGAACACTTCAACTCCCTCTCCCACTCCGTAAAAGACGTACAGATCCTGGGCCTCCTTCACCGCCAAACTATAACCACCAAATACCTGGAGGAGGAACGTCGTATATTCCGCCTTGGCACTCTGTCACCTCACGCGATTAATGTGGATTTGAACAGTTTCCTCATTTCCCTTCCCCCATGACCCAAGCCTCAAACTTGGCACCGCCCTCTGGACTCATTCCATCACTGCTTCTTCTGAACCATCATTTTCTCCCTCACCTTCATCCAACTATCGCTTTTCCAGTTTCATCCCCCAAACCCCACACCTCTAACATTTATCTCTCAGGCCCGACTCACAAGCCTTATTCCTGGTGAAGGGCTTATGCCTGAAACGTGGATGCTGACTGACCTGCTGTGATTTTCCAGCAACACACTCCCGACTCTGATCTCCAGCATCTTCAGTCCTAACTTTCTCCTAGGAATAATCAATGACCTCGGAGTGAAGATTCCACTGGATTGCAGTGATCACAGTGTGACTGAGTTATGCCTTTATTTTGGGTGAGGGTAAGCTGGGTCTGAGCGCTTAACACCTAAACAACGGGAATCGTATCAGATAGCGAAGTTAGGGCGGCCTGAAGTGAAGTGGAAAATTCTGTCAGAAGTGGATCAGTACAACAGCATAATATCACTCAAACTGTCAAAGACACGCAGAAGGAGCAAATCAATTTCAGTGCAGGCAGAATGACAGGTAAAGTGGAAAGGAGACAATCCAACACATTGAGATGGAGTGGAATTATTTATGAGAAAGGGTTCAATATTGAAGCTATTTTACATACAGACTGCCCTCACATTGGAAAAAGGAATTTCCTGCAGTGTAACGGCGATATTTGCCTGCGACATCACAATGCTGAGAGACACTGACATATTATCTTCTGTAGCAGTGTGGCCTAGTGAAAGCATGATCGGCCCATCAAACAGAATTCAATACTTCAAAGCTCTCCCCAGCGCTGTACAACCTATTTGCTGCTCCTATAGTCAGGTCCCAATCTCTTCACAGTGTATCTTTTTCTGCTTCCTGCCTCACGTAAACACTTGAAACCTGATCCAATCACCAGTGTTTCCGCTTTAATCAATATTTTGTAACTCCCAAGCTGACGCAGGTACCAATGACCAATTGGCAGTGGGCGGCACGGTGGCACAGTGGTTAGCATTGCTGCCTCACAGCGCCTGAGACCCGGGTTCAATTCCCGCCTCAGGCGACTGACTGTGTGGAGTTTGCACGTTCTCCCCGTGTCTGCGTGGGTTTCCTCCGGGTGCTCCGGTTTCCTCCCACAGTCCAAAGATGTGCAGGCCAGGTGAATTGGCCATGCTAAATTGCCCATAGTGTTAGGTAAGGGGTAAATGTAGATGTAGGGGTATGGGTGGGTTATGCTTCGGCGGGGCGGTGTGGACTTGTTGGGCCGAAGGGCCTGTTTCCACACTGTAAGTAATCCAATCTAATCAATTAGCCTTTTCGAGCACTCTCACTCTAGTATGATCTGAATGATAAAGTTCACTGTATCTGATCCGCAGGACACACTGCAGAAATTCCCCACGCGGGATAGTGCTGTTTGTCCCATCCCAGCGGACTGAGCTGCCTCCACTGGTAGCGCTGTCTTCACTGGTAGAGTATCACACAGTAATAGTGAATATCTTTTGATATCATCCTCGAAGGTACATGCTCCACAAAGCTGAACACTGCGGGAAACTGCTGTGGTCAGCGCTAACACAGAGGCCCAGCGGGAGACTGGTGGGCTCATAAACCAGAAATTAATGGATAAAAAGATTCTTCTTTTTAGAAGAATCCGATTCAGACCATCATCTTAACACTTCCTGGGGAGAAAATGGATATGGGAGAGCGGACAGACTCAACTGTTTCCAGCATTCACAACCTTGGTCCGTAGGACAACAAAAGCAGAAACCTGGAATTGTTTATCTTGCTTCTGAAAAGCAGGTGAGTAAATTTTGAAGATCATAGATATTTTTTCCTGGTGTTGTTGAAATGATCAAGAGCAGAGTACGGTTCCCTGAGTATGGTCTGACTTCTGGGTTATGGACTGCGATATTCTGCTCACTTGATTTGAACACATACAAAGAAATGACTCAGTGACAACATCTACTGAATCGGATTCCATGAAGAACAGAAGCCGATGTAATGAAAAGAGCCATAAGAGCGGGAAAGTAGCAAATTGTTTCCACTGGTCAATATCTGTGCAAGTAGACTGAATCAGCGTTGGGTGTTATTGTACTGCATCTTTTGTATAATGGTGCAAAAGCATGGAACTTTTGTATCGAGGGGACAACTTCAAAATCCTCAATGAGGCAAAACACACAAATGAGGTATACAACAAAGTAACCACACAAATTGGTGTAACGTCATGGGGTAAATCTCCCTGCTCAAATCTCGCTCAAAATCGTTCTCTGTCGAATTCCTAAGGCTGATATTCGAACAGTGAATTGTCTAAGTCAAAAAAAACTGCTCTGGTCTCACAACTTCAGCATTTCATACGCCTCCTTATGTATGACTAGCAGTAGTAATTGATCCCTCACTGTGTTACTTCAACACGCGTAGAGAAGAAATAAATGTAAGAACAACAGTCATATATGTGACTTGGATTTGACCCGATTCTGTTGCAACCAATCCATTCAGCTGTAATTGAAATTGCTTCCCCCTTTCCTGTGCCGGTAATAAGATTGCATAGCTTAGTGGTGAGTTTTCATGCATTGAATTAGACCCAGCATCCTTTCTCAGGTTGAAATTTACAGGGATATAAAGACATGATGAAAGACATGGGCAGTATTTACTGGACTATAAAGACGTTAGGAATGACACGGCCACGATACCATGTCGTTAGAAACGAAGAAAATGAGGTTTCCTGGGAGATAAAGCCACTATAAACGAAATGCGGCGGTTTAATGGGATGATGGCATAGATAAAAAATAATGCGGGAGACGTCAGGAAAGACTTAGTTGTGTCCGAATAGAGGTTATCCAGCTGATGTGAAGATGTTAAGAGTAAATATGAGGGAACTTTCCTCTTTTAGATGAGTGGAAACTAGACGTGAGATTCCAGAATATTCGAAAAGCGCGAGCAGGCACACAAGGAGTGAATTAAACAGTGACAGTGATTCTGGGCTGCCTGGATTGGGGTGCAAAAGGGAAACACTCTGGAAGTGGTTAACATTCATAGGAAAGAAATTGCATAACACCTGCAATTGAAAATGTTAAGTGTAAGAAAGCTAATGGAGTTGGAAGGTGCAGCAGCTCATTCTACATGAAATATTATATAATGCAAATGCACTGATCTGTTTGGTTTAGCTCTGCATTGAATGGAAGTCAGTTAGCTCAGTTCGCTGACTAACTGTTTTGTGAGAAACGTGAGAGCAACAGTGTGGGATTAATTCTCTCACTGTCTACCCGCCGTTTGATATGATCATGGCCGACCAAACACGTCAATGTCTTTGCCCAGCTCATCCACAACAACCTGTCGTACAACGGGATAAAGACAGCTAAGCAATCGAAAATTTCTGTTAATACAGGTAACATGAAACATATTACATCCATCAATAATCTCCACCATTCTGACATCCAATAAAACGTTGCACAGTGGGTTTCTGCACGAAATTTGCAGGTTTTGTGGATGAGCATCTGATTCTGGTCTGATCACTTTTCAAATGATATGATTCCGTAAAAACTCACAACCATGAAGGTAAGGAATGTCCTCTGGTCAGTAGCAGGGACGGGAACTCCAGACGACAGGAATTGGCGATGAGTCAGCACAACACTCAATGATTCATCTGAAAACTGAACTAAACTCCAATTCTAGTGCGGTTCATTCCAACAAACATTGAATAGCAAAGTGACCACATTTGTAGAAATCTAACACGCTTTTCATTGCTCCACAGAGCTGCACTCGCCACAATTTTACTGTACCCAAAGTTTTGGTTTTCGTAGAGAAAACGTCGACTATCACCAGGAGATGCGGAGTTTTTCAAGGAGTCGATCTTTTATTTGCAAACAAAAACAGTGACATTCAGAAAACAAATTTTTGACTCGTCTGAACCTCAAGGTCCATTGCCTAGAGTCATAGAGTCATTGAGATGTGCAGCATTGAAACAGACACTGCCGTCCAACTTGTCCATGCTGACCAGATATCCCAAACCAATCTCATCCCACCTGCAATCACCCGGCCCATATCCCTCCAAACTCTTCCTATACACATGCCTCTCAAATGTTGCAATTGTACTAGCCTCCACCACATCCTCTGGCAGCTCATTCCATTCACGTACCACCCTCTGTTTGAAAAAGTTGCCCCTTAGGACTCTTTCATATATTACCCCTCTCACACTAATCCCATGTCCTCTAGTTCTGGACTCCCCGATCCCAGGGAAAATATTTTGTCTATTTATCTTTTCCATGCCCCTCATAATTTTGTAAACCTTCAGAAGGTCACCCCTCAGCTTCAAAAGCTCCAGGGAAAACAGCCCCACTCTGTTCAGCTTCTCCTTATAGCTCAAATCCTGCAAGCCTGGAAACATCCCTGTAAATCTTTCTGAACCCTTACAAGTTTCACAACATCTTTCCGAGCGGAAGGACACCAGAATTGCACGAAATATTGCAACAGTGGCCAAACCAATCTCCTGTACAGTCGCAACATGACCTCCCAACTCCTGTACTCAGCACTCTGACCAAAAAAGGAAAGCATACCAGATGCCTTCTTCACTATCCTATCTACCTGCGACTCCAATTTCAGGGAGCTATGAACCTCCACTCCAAGGTTTTCTTTTCAGCAACACTCCCTAGGGACTTGCCATTAAGTGTATAAGTCCTGTAAAGATTTTCTTTCTCACAATTCAGCACCTCACATGTATCTGAATTAAACTCCATCATTTTATATCTTTTCTTTAATCGTGTATTGTTAGCTTATCAGAATGCCAACTGTGTTAGTCAGAATTATCTCTCTCCAGCTATCCAATAAACCAATGGTGCTAATTCCCATTATCGTTCAGCTTCTTTCGCTATGTTTTTTCCTACTTTACTCTACTGTAACTATTAAGTATCCTACTGCTACCTGTGCTCAATGAACTTCCATCCCCGACTAACCTTGTCATGATTAGATATTTAGCTACCCCATCTATCACAATGTTTTCCTGTCCCAAGCGGACTCTACTAACTACTGATTAGATATTTAATGTCATATCCTGCTACAAGTGTCTCCAGCAGGCTGACTCTATTATCAATTAATTATTTAAATTCATGTCCTTAATATGTATTGTCACGACGTTTCCCAAACTGCCAAGATGATATTGAGTAGGCGAGGCTGACTTTACTAATTGTTATTATCTCAGCCTGTCATAGTAACCTTTCAGCCTCAGTCTGACTCTGCTAATTGGTGTAGGAGCATTCCACTATAAATATCTCATCCTGCCACAGCGGCGCCATCCTGCCCCAGTGACCTTTTGACGAATGTAGCATTCCACAGACCCCTTGTAACAGATTTCCAGTAGTTTCCATGCCTTTAACCTTCCCATGCTTTCATGCTCTGTATTTTCTGTGCAGTGTTGGAATCTTTCATCAGGCATCTGATTATCTTCACCCCACTTTCCAGTACCTGGTCCTTTTCCATGTGTGCTCTCGCTTCTCAAGTATTCGGCTAAATACTCCTGAAATGTTTTGAAGACTCATAGCTTTACCACACGTTCAAACAATGAGTTCCAATTATACAACATTCTCAGAGGGAAAACGTTCTTCCTATATCTCCTCTGATCATCCTGTCACTTGCGTTTAACGGAGATCCCTGGTTGTTAACTCTTCCCATAAGAAGTTCATTCCTATCACACATACCGGTCCCCTTAATGTGCACCTTAATCACTTCCTCACTCAGCCTTCTCTGCTCCCAGGTAAAGAGCCTGAGCTGAGCTCATCTATCTTCGCCATGGCGATAGTGTCGTGCTGGAAATGTACGCCAGGTCAGGCAGCATCCGAGGAGCAGGAGAATCGACGTTTCTACCATAAATCTTTCATCAGGAATGAGGCTTGTTGGTGGGGACTGAGAGCTAATTGGGAGGGGGTGGGGGTTGGGTGCAAGGTTGCTGGGAAAGCAAATGGTGGATGGAGGCGGGGAGAAGGTGATAAGTCAGAGGGGGAGATATGAATAGGTCCGGAGGGTGGTGCTGAGTTGGATGTTTCAGACTGTGATAATGTGAGTGGAGGGGAAACGAGGAAGCCGCTGAAATCCACGTTTATCCCGTGTGGTTGCAGGGTCCCAAGGCAGAACATGAGGCGTTCATCTTCCAGGCGTCAGGTGGTAACGGTTTGGTGGTGGCTTATGTCCGAAACGTCGATTGTCCTGCTCTGCAATTCACATGACAGGAGAAATGTGAATAACAAAGACTAAAAGAAGGACAAAAACTTATAGATTCAGAGTTAATGGAATTCGACACAGTGCAGACAAAAACCATTTGGCCAGTTGAATCAGCACTGTGCGGTGGAAGAGATTCACACTCCCCCACTCTATCTTTATAAACCCGCATTTGTGATCCACCTTCAAAAATAGAAATTACTCCAAAAGCTCAGCGAAATCAGGCAGCATCAGTGAAGAGAATTCAGGGTTAACATTGCGAATTAAAATCAGTTCTGAGGAAGGTCGGTTGACCTGAAACGGTCATTCTGTTTTCCCTCTCCTAAACGTCCACATCGTTTTGATAATTTGGCAACCAGAACTGTACACAGTATTCTAAATGCGGTTGAAACAAAACCTTGAACAATTTTAGCATGACTTACCAGCTCTTACACTCAATGTCTGGTCCGATGAAAGCAAGCATGCCATATGCCTTCTTGCCCACTCGATCCACCTGTGCAGCCACCTTCAGGGAACAAAGAATATGAACTCCCACATCTCTCTGCTCAGCAATTTTACCCAAGGCTCTTCCGTTTATCGTATACTTGGCTCTAGAATTTGACTTCCCAAAATGCATCAACTCACATTTGCCTGGATCCAACTCCATCTGCCACTTCTCCGCTCAACTGCCCTATCTATATTCTCCTTCATTCTTTGACAGTCGCTTATGCTTTCTGCTACTCCACCAATCTTCGTTTCATCTGCAAATGTAATGGCGATATTTGGACCATCAACCCTTGGAGACTGGAGCATGGCAGCTGCTGGTAATTAGATTCGATGAATAAAATCTGGAATATAAACCCGCTCAGAGGAAGAGTGACAAAAAGTTTTACTTTGCTGAAAACCTATGCAGTCATGTCCCTTCAAAAGGGAAATCTGCAGTCCTTAACGAGACTTGCCAACATATAACTTCAGACCAACAATAGTACGATTCATCCATAAATTCCTTCTGACTCAGTTCAAGGAGATTTAAGGATGAACAACAAATGTTGTTCAGACTATGATGGCCACACTCCGTGGGAGAATAAAGAAGGATAAAAAAGATGCATGGATGATGGGGAAAATTGGGAATCGTCTCAGCATGGTCTCAAATTCAGCTGATTATCCAAACTAAATAGACACAAGGACACCGACGCCTCCATGATGTGAGGTCCATGGGGGCTGGGTCTGCAGGAAGGGATTCAATTACCCGCTGAAATGTAAACTCACTTCCTCAGTCACAATGTGGACAGGTCATTCACCACTCCCCTATGTGAGAAGGAATCAGTCAGGAGACCAACCTGCAGAGTTGCCTTCAGGTTTACAAATGATAGCAAGGGTCCGATTTTGTTGTTATTGCAGGTGTTCATCCCATCCAGCAATGAACCATGCTTGGACGCCTGTTTCCAGTGGAGCACCACTGTTTCCTGATGTAGATCAATAATTCAAACTTAGTTGTAGGAGTCACTTTTAGATGTTTACAGACGTTGCAACAATTGGTCATGTAGGTGACTGTGATGAATAATATCAGGGATCGCAGTGATGTATCAATCATGTGGAAAGGAAAAACGACGAATGGATTTGAATCCAAACCAGTAAGTGGTAATGCATTTGGAGAGTTGAAACAATAACAGTGAGGATTCTGAGCGGTGTACAGGAACAAAGAGATTTTGGAGTAGATATTCACAGATCTCTGAAGATTGTTGAACAGGGAGATCAGTTGTACGAGAGGGTCTTTGTTGACCACAGTCTGAGAATGATATTCGATTTTTAGCAAACGCCAGTTTCGGAAACAACTAAAGGAATGAGCACAAGTCTGGTCAATGTGATCATCAACATTTTTCAAAATTGTAAAATAAAATGTGGAGGGCTCGAGTATAACTCTTTGCCCATCAAGACCGCTTCACCACGCAATGAATTTATCACTGCTTCCTCTCCAAGTCATGCTGGTATGTGCCTTGGAGGGTAATTCATAAATGGTGACGTTTCAGTGCATCTTCAACTTTGTCGTCATAGTCGGTGCAGTCTTTGAGCTTTGAAGCTTCTGTCAACAAAGCCTGGATGAATTACTCCAGTGAATCTTCTATGTGGTGCGCTCTGCTGAAATTGTGCCTTAGCAGTTAAGGGAATAAATATTCAGGCGTTGAGCAATGTACAGTTAAGTGACTGCATTGTCGTGGAGGGTATCCAGTTCCTTCAGTGATATTGAAGCTGCACTCACCTAGGCAAATGGAGAAAGTTCTGTTCAACATCTAATTTGTGCGTTGCGGACGATGTAGGCTTCACGGAGACAAGAGTTGAGTTAATAATCAAACAAAGTCGACCGATGGACATGTTTTTGTCGTCAACTTCTTATATGCGCGATCAGGTTCCATTTCTCCGAAATACTCGCTCCCAGGAGGATTACACGGAGGACTTCAGTTACAATGAAGCCTTTGAATATCAATCGAATATGATTAGATTCTCATTTGTCAGAGGTATCATTGCTGTATTTGGTCCTTCTGTGGATCAAGCTGATTCCAATCGCTTTCTGATTTCAAGTTTCAATTCCCGTCTGCACCTGAAATTTCAGCCCATTTCATCACCGAAATTTCTCCACCTGTCTTTATAATATGTAAGGACGCTGTAAGGGACAGCAGAGGTTTACGAGGATGTTGCCAACTCTGTATAAAATTGACCTTCGTGGAATGATTGGTTCGGCTGGGACTATTCTCCTCGAAACAATGGAGGTGGAGGGGTGCTCTATAATCATATAACACCAATCATAAACGTTCAATATTCGCGCAATCTTGACAGGGTAGATACGGGCAGGTGGTTTGCCCCATGCTGTGAGGAGAGCACCAGAGGACATAATCTCAGAATTAGAGAGTGCCCATCTAATTCAGAAATGAGGACCTATCTCTTTGCTCAGCGGCCGAACAATCTGTGCCATCAGTGTTGTTGGGTGTTTTCAAACTGTGCCAGATAGTTAATCAGAAATATGATAAAAATTTGTCGAGGAAAGTGAGCAGAAAGGAGTTTAAGATTATCAGATCAACCATGAGTTCGTTGAATGGTGGGGCGGACTCCATGGGCCGAATGGCAAACTCCCATTTGTTTAACATTTTGTCTAACTCATTATTTTATTCATAAGTTCAGAATTGTTGGGGGATGGGATGAAGTGATAGAAAAGGTTTATTAAAGAGATCAGACAGATCAGGAAAAAGTTCATAAACTCAGGAAGACGAAATGTACTGTGACCTGGGGATAACAAATGACACTGGGCACAGCACAGCTGGCTGTGTACAGAAGCAGTGAATGCTGAAGAACGTTGATAGACCTTATACAATTGGCAGGTCAGTGATCACGCTGGATGATGAGTCGTTGTATGATTCACACACAGCAGAAATTTGTGAAACAATGAAAGGTTCGTTTCATTGGAGACGTTTTCTGCGGTTCCAATTCCGAGTCACTGTTTGACTTACTGATCAGATCATTGTGTGAAGTGTTAGGTTAAGATACTCATGTGCAACCCCACTGGATAAACTTGTGCTCCTCATTCTTTCAATGCAAATTCATAGAATGACAAGATGGAATATGGGGCGGAAAGAAAAATGCGTTCTTTCTCATTACACCAAGTTAATCTACAATTGAATAGAATGACTTCTCTCACTCTGCATTTCGACTTTAATGTGGTGTCGATTATTGTGAATCTTCCGTGCAGTGAAGGGCAAGAACAAGATTCTCTCTCCAGTGTATACCAGACGCGTGAGGTGCCAATAAAACCTGCAGGAGTGGTTTGTGATGTTAGCGACCAGAGTGTGACTCGAACTCGTGAATGTGGAGCACATCAGTGTAGTAACCCAACACTATAATCTTTCAGTCTTCGCAGCACATTTTGTAGAGCGGTGACATGTGACCTCATCAGGATACATGCGGTGAAAGTAAAGGATGAGAAATTTGCAGAGCGGAATCGAATCCACGCCTTTGTGTTTCTGTATGCACCAGAATTATAATAACAGCAAATTCCAATAAATAGCCATGCACGACAGAATGAATAGCTGTCATTGATACATTCTGAGTCAGAACTGTGTCAGAATGAAACAGAGAACAAGAATTTTCCGTCATATTCACACCTATATTTGACTCTTTATTTCTTCAGTCACTTTCTCTCTCACGTGAAGAAGCAGCCATGGAGAGGGAAACAAAGGCGATGTTGTGGCTCAATGGCCTTTCTGATATGGCTGAACCTGAATTGCATTAAATTGCAAGAAACGCTGTTTTGTTCGTTTCATTTTAATTTTGCTGCAACCTCACAATGTTCATTGTAATAATCAGAAGTGAATTGGATAAATCTCATTGTAACGATTAATATTATATTCAAATTTGCTCCGACTTTATTTCAGCTTAAGGAAAATATTGCTCAGAAAATCAGAGGGTTAAAATGCAAAAGAAAACCCACCAGTTTTGTTGCTCGTTGCTTTGGAAGATTTCACCGAGTATAAAATGGACCAAACATCATGGTGCTTCTCCTCACATCTTTAACGCATGTGATTAAAGCTGGAATTCGATCTCCAAGCAACTGGTCACTTCTTAATCATTATGTAATATCATTCTTTCACAACGGGAAAAATCCACTCAGTTCCATTTACAATGCTTCAGGTAGAGTATTATGCCAAATCTTTCAATATCCAGAGTTTTTGAAACCGAATTTTAATCAGCTGCACACGTTCACGAAATTTCTTTACATTTAAAGTCAACCCACTTAGACATTGTTCCCCCGCAACTTCCGACCGGCAACACCGCACCCATACACCTTTACCAAGCCACACGCTGTCTCCCTCCTTGTGAAATTTATTCCTTGTATGTCACCAAATGTGCCTTTCCAAATATTTTGAAAACCAGATTCTCGGAGCGACAGCGATTCTGTTCTCATCATTTCTTTGTCCTTCAAAGGTTTTGTCAAAGGTTTTGAATGTCTAGCGTCTCGGTGTTCACTTACTTGAAAGAGGGAATTTTTCACCTACTTACTCTGTCCAAACATTTCATAACCTGAAAAAAACCCAACTAAGTCTTTCTTGGTTCAGGGAGAACTGTTCTAAGTTTTCGAAGACAACACGTGAATAAAATCTCATCCTCAGTACACCCTGTCAGCATCGTTTCTAATGGATTTACACTCCAGTAAATACCGTCATTACCCTCTCCGAGAGAATCACAGAATCCTCCAGTGCAGAAAGAGCATTTCAGTCAATCGAGCCGGTGTCGACTCTCTGAAGAGGATCTCAGCAAGACATATCTCTCCTCCCCATTCCCTTATATTTCACCAGAAGAAGGGGCAACCCTCCCCATTATGATGTCAAATAAAGCTGTTGGGCTATAACCTGGCGTCCTGTGACTTCTGACATTGTCCCCGCGTTACCCAAGCTAATTCACTTAATTTACTTAATTCCATCCCTGCACACGAGAGGGCAATTTAACTTGGCCAATCAACATAACCCTCAGAACGAACAGCAATGTGAATTACTGAGCCAATGTTCCATCATAGTGAGCAAAACCTGAATCATTTTTAATGGCTTTATACCCTCGTAACTCAGCCTCATCAAAGCAAATCAACCCAAATTCAATGTATCGAAACGCTACTCTGTGCTTTACAATCTGATTTGTGCTGCGGGAAATGTTTCTGCAGTCATATTTGAATGTTTTTACGCTATTTCTTCCTCACTTTCCTGCTTTCAATAAACACTTCAATTCGGAACATGTCTGCCGAATGCTTTTCATTCCAACACCGTAATAAGGTGCAGTTTTCAGAAGTCACGTGTTTGTGCTTTCACTGACACTCTGCCTCCCTGAGAGCTGCTGTAATTTCCCACTTCATTCAGGCAACACTGTCCTTCCTGTGACATGCCCCATCGAGAATGGAAGGACAAGTATCAATACCCGCACTTGGGAATGGAGCGACAGTTTTAAAATATTTACACTGTCCACAGTGGAGAATTGAGCCCTGTGACAGGCGGGGACACTAACCATACTACCGAGAACAAGAGTATCAAAGGAGGCCCTTCAACCAATAGTGGCGACACTTGTCAAAAACAACTGCCGAATGAACTGAATCCCATTTCACAATGTTTATCCCACAGCCTTATATGTCTTGGTATCACAAGTCCAAATCTGAATATTTATTCAGGTTCTAAGGGTTTCTGCCGCTCTGAAAAATGCAGACAGTGTTTTCCAAATTCCAACCACCCACTGGCTGATAAAGCTTTTTCGCACATCTTCTCAAACCATTCTGCCTTTCTCCTTCAGTCTCTGGCCCCTGCTAATCGATCCCTCCATCAATGGGAAACTCGTTCAGTCAACCCTGTCCATACCCGAACCCAATCATGTCCTGTCTACATCTCCTTTACACTGCGACAAACACTCCACTCTGTCCTGTCTTTCTTCACAACTGAAACTCTTCAGCCCAAACAGTATCCCGGTAAATATCTCCTGCAATTTTCTCAGTATGATCACATCCCTGCTATAATGTGACTTGCAAAACTGCACACAACACTCTTGCTAGAGTCTAATGAGCATTTGTTTTAAAATTTCTGGATTAGTATGAGGCCAATTCTGGCGAAGCAGAATTTATTACCCATTCCGAATTGCCCACAGGGCAGTTGAGACTCAACCATATTGCTATGAGTCTGAAGTCACATGCAGCCCAGACCAAGTTAGGATAGCAAATTGCATCCCGAAATGACATCAGTGGAACAGATTACTTTTTCAACAATTGTCAATGGATCTACAGTGTTATTAGATTCTTCCTTGCAGATTTTTTTGAATCCAAATTTGACAATCATGGCATGTTGGGATTCAAGCCCGAGTACCCAGACTATTTCCT
This sequence comes from Chiloscyllium punctatum, assembly GCF_047496795.1. NCBI lineage: Eukaryota > Metazoa > Chordata > Chondrichthyes > Orectolobiformes > Hemiscylliidae > Chiloscyllium > Chiloscyllium punctatum. The sequence continues at coordinate 1,170,489 of NC_092761.1, read as the reverse complement.
CGGTCTCTGGATTATCAGTCCTATGAAATTACCACAAGACCAACGCAGAAAGCCATAAAAGCTGATCTTTTCCAATAAAATGACTTTTCACCAAAACTGCCCTGGGTATTTTCCATGAGCCTGTCACTCCAATTGTCTCTGGCCGAGTCAGTAAAAGCTGCTACATGAGGATTGATTTCACAACCGCGGTATCCAAATAGATCGACTTGTTTGAAGGTCCCGATGGTGGGATTGGGGCACGTTCACCCAACAACAGTCACCGCAGCAGCAGCACAGACAGAACAGTATGAATGTGAAAGAGAGTGATAGATTGGGCATTGCCACAGAGAAATGGGGGGAGGGACGGAAAGGAGGTTTACTGATCGTGGGAAGAAGAGAAATCTCCGACAACGAGTGTGTTTCAATCCTGATATATGAAACGCAGGGATGTGAGAGAGCGGAATTTGAAAGCAAAACCATTAATTTCTGAGCATGTGTCACAAAAAGGACAATGGAGAGAACACTTAGTGCCGTGATTTGGTTTCAAATCGTGGTTGCTGTTGTCACAATGCAAAATACCGACAACCACGATCACAGTAACCACAGAACAGGATGCTTGCATGCAGCAATAAGTATACTAGCAGAGGAAATGTTCGGAAGAACAGCAAATGTCCAATATCAGTACTCAGCGAACAGTGACAGACATGTGGGAACTGACAATGAGCTGAATCTTTCAGATCGATGTCCCTCAGAGGCTGTGGAGATCCCTTGAATGAGAATGTCGAAAAATGAGATTGATAAATTTCGACAAAACATCAAAGACTCGGGGGACAGTACAGGATATTGTTGAAATGTATGCTTCAATAGCATTTTAGCTTAACATCGGCACAGCCGCCCAGATCCAACCGGAAATGGGATGGGAATGTGTGCGCGGAGTTACTCTCTGGCTCCAGTGATGCAATAGGTGAGCGTACTGTCGTTCTGTGATGGTCTAGAGGCGCAAGAAATTCCTAGGTTGAGTGTGCTCCTGCTCAAGGGAATGGTTGTCCCCGTTTATACAATCATAGTGATTTCCAGTGCATCTTTCTAAGACAGCTGAGTGGCACAAGTGGAGCGTGTTGAGCCCTTAACTTTGCAGTGGTGGGTTTAAAAGATGATTTTGCTGTTTGGATCTGTGTTTCCGACACTGGCGGTGGCAGCTACATTTGCTCGCATCAGCTCAGTATCAGTTTCTTCCACACAGTCAAGACTTCAACCTGGAGAGGGTGGTGTTGGGCTGATATTTTAAACTAGTTCTTGGGGTTTGGGACACGGAAACTGTGATGTTTACGTTCGACGAATACAACATGAAATACAAGTCTGATCTCAGAAACAGAAAAAATGACTTTAATTTCCTGCAATCCCATTCATTCTTGTCCCTTATGCAGGGCATTCGACCATCTTCACCCAGTGCTGCCCACGAGAGATTCCAGGACCAGAAAAACATGAGCTGACCCTTAATTCAAGAATCCCCACCGTGTGGGGAAGCAGTCTAATCGGCCCTTCCAGTCCACATAGTACATCCGAAGCGCATCCCACCAGTCCCCACGGTATTCCCTGTCCCATAAGCCTGCAGTTCCCATTGTTGATCCCTGTAATTGGCACATTTTTGGTCAGAGAGAGAAATAAAAACGCAAACACACAGAGAATGTGCAGACTGCCCACAGACAGACACCCGAGGCTGGGATCGCACCCGGGTTTGTGGTGTAGCCAGACAGCAATGAACAAGGGGCGAAGAATAAGTGTTGTCCAGACCAGTTATACCCCCACCCTGTGGGTGAATGAGAAACAATGAAAACACATTCACGACATGGAAAACGGCATTTGTATCTGTGTGGACACAATTTGCAAGGATCGTTCACCCTGTGTAGAAAAAAAGGACACAGATACCACAGAGAAAACAGGGCAATGTGGGAGCTGCTGGAAGGGATTCAATTAACCACAGAAATTGAATCTCATTTAATCAGTAACACTGTGGAGAGAACGTTCACCAGTCCCGTGTGTGGGAAGGGATCACTGAGCAAAATAACCTCCAGAGACTCCAGCAGGATTACATATCCCATCAGGTGTTCGATTATGATGTCAATGCTGCTGTTAATCCCAACCAGCTGCTTGCTCCATAGCGTCAGTCAGAGTCATACAACATGAAAACAGGCCTGTCAGTCCAACTGATCCATGCTGAACATACTGCCAAACTAACCCATTCCCGTCTGCCTCCTTCTGTAGCCGCTGAGTGGTGATAATGTCCTTGTAGTTTTATGACTGTGTTGTTAATCCAAAACCCAGGTAATATTTTGGGGACAAAGGGTCCAGGTCCTGGCATGACAGATAGTGGAGTTTGAATTCAATAAGCACCTGGAATTGAAGACTCTCGTGATGACCTGAATCAGTTGTGTGAAAAATCCCATCTGATTCACTCATGCCAGTTCGGGAAGCAAACTGTCATATTCATCTGCTACGTCCCACATGAGACTCCAGATGGATAATATCGTGGTTGACTCTTAAATGCCCTCTGGGAAATAACTGACGTACTAGGAATGAATAAATTTATTTTAAAAATCCCACTTTCCCATTCATGTTTGGAATCAATTGTCCATTAAATGTTGCAAATGTACCCTCATCCATCACTTCTTCAGCAAGTTAATTACACAGTAAAACACCGTCCCTAAAAAAATGCCGCGCATGTCTCTTTTTTAAAAAATCTCTCTCTTTTCATCTTAAACATATGCTCTCTCGCCTTGAAATTCCCCTCCTGGGAAAAGGCCGCTATCGTTGACTCTAAACTTGTCTTTCAATAGTTCATAAACTTCTGTCTGGTCGCCCTTAGCTCGAGTGAAAACGCTCGCAACTAAGAGAAAGTGAGAACTGCAGATGAGAGATCAGAGTCGAGAGTGTTGTGCTGGGAAAACACAGCAGATCAGGCAGCATTTTTCGGAGCAGGAGAGTCTACGATTCGGGAAGAGCCTGGTGAAGGACACTTGCGCGAAAAAAATGATTCTCCTGCTCCTCTGATGCTGCCTCACCGAATGCGGTTTTTCAGCACCCAGATCTCGAATCTGAAAATGGTCTCAGCCTATCCAGCCTTTCATTATAACTCAAACCTTCCACAGGCAACAAGCGTGTATCCCGTTTGTGAACCTACTCCAGCTGAATAATATCATTCCTACAACTGGGCGACCAGAACTGGACATCATATTCCAGAAGAGACCACATCAATGTCCTTCAAAACTTCAACACAACGTCCCAACTGCTATACACAAAGGACTGAGCAATGAAGGGAAGTAGGTTAAATGCCTTTGAACCATCTTGTCTGATGGTAATGCAAATTACAAGGAATTATTTACCTGCACACCGAACTTCCGTGTTCTCTAACATACGCAAAGCCCTACTCTTGTTGTTGTACCAAAATGCAATGCCTTCCATTTATCCAAATTCAACTCCATGTTACATTTTTCAGTACAACGAATCATTGGATTAAGACCCTTTTGAAACTTAGATAATCTTCCCCACTGTCTACAATTCTGATATCGCCTGCAAACCGAAGAAGCATGCCTGCAGTGAGTTCCACTGTTTTCTCATATAGATCAATGATTCATATTTATTTTTAATGGCCGTGATTTAGCAGTGTGCAGGTCATACAACAGTTAGTCATGCAATGAACCATGAGGAAGAAAGCCGCAGACTGCAGGGAGATATCAAACAACTGGAAATAAAACTGGTGAAAGCAAATCATTCCAGGGAAGTGGGTGATAGTGAAGCAAAACTAAACTTCAAACCAGCTGCTCACGCTCCAGTTGTGGCACTCAGCTGTCTCAGCAAGATGCACTGTAGATTGCTGTTATTATAAACGGGAACAGATTTTCCATTCTGCCCCGCCTTTGACCAGAAGCACTCCCAACCTCGGAATTGCTTGCGCTTCGAAACCATCATAGAAACACCGTGCATTCTCCTTTGAGTCACTTGAGCCATCGAGTATCTCTGCGACCTCATTCCCATCTTGATTAAAAGTTGGTTCTTCGCGACTGCGCCACTCAGTCCCTCTGATTCTGGGGCTGGGAACTGGGACTATGTGGCAGCAGTGGTTACTGCCTTGTGTGGGGAAACTCGTGAAGTAACCGATGTTAAACTGCATTGCTATTGAAGTATACATTTCAACAAAAGCTTGGTAACAACAATGACTGTAGATGCTGGAAATCAGATTCTGGATTAGTGGTGCTGGAAAAGCACAGCAGTTCAGGCAGCATCCGAGGAGCAGTAAAATCCACGTTTCGGGCAAAAGCTCTTCATCACGAATACAGGCAGAGAGCCTGAAGGGTGGAGAGATAAGTGAGAGGAGGGTGGGTTTGGAGGAAAAGTAGCATAGAGTACAATAGTTAAGTGGTGGAGGGGATGAAGGTGATAGGTCCGGTGGAGGGTGGAATGGATAGCTGGAATAGATGATAGGCAGGTAGGACAAGTCAGGACAATTCATGGGGACAGTGCTGAGCTGAAAGTTTAGAAATGGGGTGAGGTGGGGAAGGGGAAATGAGGAAACTGTTGAAGTCCACATTGATGCCCTGGGATTGAAGTGTTCCGAGGTGGAAGATGAGGCGTTCTTCCTCCAGGTGTCTGGTGGTGAGGGAGCGGCGGTGAAGGAGGCCCAGGACCTCCATGTCTTCGGCAGAGTTGGAGGGACAGATGAAATTTTGGGTCACAGGGCCTGTGTGGTTGATTGGTGCGGGTGTCCCAGAGATGTTCCCTAAAGCGCTCTGCTAGGAGGCGCCCAGTCTTCCCAATGTACAGGAGACTGCACCGGGAGCAACGGATACAATAAATGATATTGGTGGATGTGCAGGTAACAAAAGCTGCACTGTCCCCGGAGTCTTTGATGTTTTAGAAAATCTATTTATCTCAGCCCTCAACACATTAATGATTGAATCAACACAGCCACTGGGGAGAACCGCTGTTAAACGGTCAGACCATTCTGAGTTCCCACATATCTGCTACTGTTCGCTAAGCACTGATATTGTGCATTTTCTGCTCTGCCTAACATTACTTATAATACTGTACTTATTGCATAAGTTTAGTGCGTTTGTCTGTGGGTTGCCGTGATCGTATAGGGGTTAGTACTCTGCGTTGTGGCCGCAGCAACCTCGGTTCTGAATCCGAGTCACGGCAGTAATTGCTCTATGTGTCCCAGTCTTTTGTGAAACACAAAGGAATCCGTTGTTTTAAAGTTTTCATTTTCTCCAAGGTGATTTTTTTCCTTCAAGCTCTGCTCGCTCACATCTCTGTGTTTCATATGTCAGAATTCAAATCCACCCGTTCTCAGATATTTCTTCCCTCCTATGATCACTAACCGAAGTTTCCATCTGATACCCCCATTTCATTAATTTGGAGATGCCGGTGTTGGACTATGGAGTACAAAGTTAAAAATGACCCAACACCAGGTTATGGTCTTACAGGTTTAATTGAAGCACTAGCTTTCGGAGTGCAGCTCTTTCATCATGTGTTTGCGGAGCCATATCCTATTTCACTAAGGCATTGCAGAATCTAACACAGACTCTCTCATTGATACCGATCAGTCTGTGTGGCTGGGGTCACTGTTGCTGGGTGAACGTGCCCCAACCCCACCATCGGGACCTGCAGACCATTTGATCCATTTAGTTACCACTGTTGTGAGATCAATACTCATGTAGCATGTTTTACTGATATTGACCAGATATTATTGGGGGGGGGGGAGTCAAGCTCAGGAAAAATGGCACAGAACAGTATCGGGGAAAAGCGACTTAATTGGATAAGATCAGTTTCACTGCTTTTCTGCAATGGCTGAGCGTTATTACCACTGACCACTGGTCTGTTTATTCAGACACCACGGGCTCGGGTTTGACTCAGACCATGCTAGCTGGTAGAATTTGGATTCAATAAATATCTGGAAATACGAATCTAATAACTCCCATATTTTCATGTTCAATTGTTGAAATAAAAACATCTGACGTCATTTAAGGAATGAAACTGCCATTCTTACCTCCTCGGGCCTCCATGTGACTCCAGACTCACTACAATATAGTTAAGTTTCAACTGCCCGCTGTGCAACTATTGATACCAATCAATACTGCCGAGCCAGCGACGCCCTCATACTGCAACAGAATAGAAAAAAGTTCATTCGGCTCTAGCTAGATTACTGTGTGCAGTTCTGCAATTCAGAGTACTGCATGGATGTGATCGCACTGGGAACGTTGCAGTAGAGATTCACTGGGATGTTGTCTGGGCTGAAGAGTTTCAGTTGTGAGGAGAGATTGGACAGACTGGGGTTGTTTGTCGCCGAGCAGAGGAGATTGGAGAAGACATGACTGAGATGTACTAAATACTGAGGATTTGGATAGGGTAGACTGAAAGAATTGTTTCTTATTGATGGAGAGATCGAACACTGAGGCCAAGAGATTTCGGGAAAAGGCAGAAAAGTGTGAGTCGATTTGCGGAAAGGGTCAGAGAGGCGGAAATCATTCTAACCTTAAAACAACATTGAGATGTTAATTTGTGATGCCAAATCATGTAAGATTATGGGCTAAACGATGGAATACTTGATTCAGGTCGTTAAGCAGTTGTGTTTGACAAGTGCGGCCACAACAGGCTGAAGGGCCTCCTTCGATTTTGTTGTCCTCTCCAGTATTGTGGTTAGTGTCCCCGCCTGTCACAGGGCTCAATTCTCCGCTGGGGGCATCGTAAAGGTTTTAAACCTGTCGCTCTGTTCCCCAGTGAAGGTTATTCATGCTTGGCCTCCATTCTCGATATGACATATCAGAGGAAGGACAGTGCTGTCTGAATCAGCGTGGGGAAGTCTGCAGCTCCTGGGGAGAGAGGGTGTCAGTGACAGTGCAAACACGTAACTTCAGCCAACTGCACATTGTGTTTGTGTTGCAATGAAAACCATTTTATAGAGTTATCCCTGACTGATATGTTTATTTAAAGCAAGAATCTGAGGTAGAAAAGAGCAAACCCATTCAGATCTGAGTGCAGAAACATTTCTAGCAGCACTAATGAGGTTGTACAGCGCAGAACCGCGTTTGTATGCATTGAATTCAGGTTGATGGGCGCAGCTTGCTTTCTCTCGGCTGAGTTACCAATGTGTAAATGATACAGATAGTGTTCGATGTGATGGTACATTTGCTCAGTGGTTCGAACTGCTGTTAAGTCATTAGGTTTGGTAGCTTGGTCATGTTAAATTGCGCTGATGTGTCCAGGGAGTGAACTCAGTAAGTTAAGTGAATTAGCCATGGGTAACGCAGTGATAAGGTCAGCAGTCCCACGTTGCCAGGTTTTATTCCAGCAGGTTTATTTGAAATCACAAGCCAGAGGCCTGCGGGGATAGAGACGGGAGCTAGGTCTGGTTGAGATGCTGTTCAGAGTCTCCCTACAGACTCGATTGGCTGAACGGCACTTTCTGCATTGTCGGGGGAATCTGTGATTCTATCAGAGAGGACACTGCCAGCGTTTACTGGCCCGTTAAGACAATAGAGACGATGCTGACGGCGTTTAGTGGGGATGGAATTTTATTTATTTGTGTTTTGGAAAATTTGACACTGAACCAAGGAAAACCGAATGGAAGATTTCCAGAGTATTTGAGGTTTGGCGAGAGTAAATATGTGGTAAATTCACTGTTTCAAGTTCGTATATTTCTGAACGTCAGGCTTTCAAAACCATGGAAGTATGACAAATAAATGATGGGAGCAGAATTTCTGTCACTCAGACAATCCGTTCCCAAAATATTTGGAAAGGCACATTTAGAGACACACAAGCAGTGAGTTTCACCAGGAGACAGACAGCCTGTGGCCAGGTAAAAGTGTAAAATTGTGGTGTGGGGGGTAGAAGGTGCGAGGAAACAATATCTAATTTGGACGACTTCAGATGCAAAGAAATATCGGAAACGTCTGCAGCTGAGTAACATTCAGCAAAAAAACCTCAGAGTTTTGAAAGATTTCTATTAATTTTCCACATGAAGCATTATAAATGGAACTGAGCAGATTTGCTATTTGGCAAGGAAAGCTATTCTATAATGAATAGGAAGTGACCCGTCTCTTAGAGATCGATTTCCTGCTTTAATCCCATGGTTTAAAGCTGGGAGGACAATCGCCATGATGTTGGGTTCATTTGACACCCACTGAAATCTGCCTAAGTAACTGAGCATCAAAACTGGCATCTTGTTTTGTAGTTCAACCTTCTGTTTTTCTCATCAGTATTTTCTTTAAGCTGAAATAAATTCGGAGCAAAATTGAATGCAACATTTAACGATCCAATCACATAAATCCAACTCAATTCCGATCATTGGAATGAACAGAGTGAAGTTGCAGCAAAATTAATAAAATGAAACGAACAAAACTGCATTTCCGGGAATTTTACCCAGTTCAGCTTCAGCCATATGAGAAAGACTATCGAGCTAAAACATCACCTTCACTTCTCTCTCCGTATATACTTCTTCACGTGAGAGAGAAACTGTCTGAAGAAATTATGCGTCAAGACGAAATGTGCGTGTGAATGTGACAGGAATTTCATGTTTGCTGGGTCAGCCTGAGACAGTTCCGACTCGGAATAAATCAAGGACAAGGTATTCCTTCCAAGGACGTGGTCAATCCCTTGGATTTTGCTGGTATTATTATTCCGCAGAAAGCAGAAACATAATGGCGTGGATTCGATTCCACTCAGGGAATTTCTTATCCCCTCGGTGCACCATATGTGATCTTGACGCGGTCACATGTGAGCGCCTTTGCAATGGGCTGAAGTCTCCCAGGGGTTCAGGCGGCGGGTTGTTCTTCCATTGTGCTTGTGTGGATTTGAATCCTACTCTGGCTGTTACTTCTATGAAACGCAGCTGTGGTTTCCCTTTGTGCCTCGCATCTTTAGGATACTTTGGATGGAGAATCTTCCTCTTGCCCTTCATTGTACTGGAGAATTGTGATAAATCGATACCTCATCAAAGTCGAAGTAGAGCAATTTCGTTCTGTTGTAAGTTACATTTGGGATAATGAAAAGGAGGGCAAACGTTTCTATTCTCCTTTCATTCCATCTTGACTTTCTATGAATTTACATCAAATGAAAGGGAAACAAATAAGGAGAGATCGGGTGCAATAGGTTATCTAGTGGGATTGTGAATTTTAGTGTAATACTCCACACAAATTTCTGATCAGTATTTTAAACAGTCAATTGAATTGGAACCGCAGAAACCTTTTCCAATGAAACGAATCTTTCATTCTTTCACAACCTTTTGCTGTGTGAATCATACCGCGATCCATCATCCAGCGTGATCACCAAGTTGGCAACAATATTAGATCTAACAATTTTCTTTAGCAATCACATCATCTGCACATACCCATCTGCGGTGTGCCCAGTGCCATTTGTTGTCTCCAGGCCACAGCATATTTCTTGTTTATGAACTTATGATCCTAGTTCTTGATCTGTCTGATCAGTTTGTAAACCTTTTCTACCACTTCATCCCATCCTTTCAGAATTCTAAAGATATCAATAAAATAAGGCGTTAGACCAAATGATGTAGGATTGGAAGTCGGCCATTCAGCCCATCGAGTCTGCTCCACTATTCAACGAACTCATGGCTGATTTGATAATCCTCAACTCCATTCTCCAGCATTGCCTCGACAAAGATTCATCGCCTTTCTGGTTAAATATCTGTCTGGCACAGTTTGAAAATACACAACAACTCAGCCTCAACAACAATTTCGGCAAGGAGTTCTTCCGATTCATTAGCCCCTGAACAAAGACATTCCCCCTCATTTCTGAATTAAATCGGCAATACCTAATTCTGAGTTCATGTCCTCTGGTGCTCTCCTTATACCAGAGGGTAAAACACCAGCCCTTAACTACCCTGTCAATGAATATAAATTTGTTTATAAATGTTATTATGTGGTTATAGAGCTCCCCTCCCTCTCCTTTGTTTCAAGGAGAATAATCCCAGCCTAACCAATCATTCCAAGAAGCTACATTTTCTCCAGTGTTGGCAACATGTCCGTATATCTCTGCTGTCCCCTCTAGCGTCCTTACATATTATTAAGGCAGGTGGAGACATTTTTGAGAAGAAACGGTTGAAATTTCAAGCACAGACGGGAATTGGATCTTGAAATCAGACAGCGACTGGAATCAGATTGGTCCACACAAGGACGAAATAGAGTAATGATCACTGACAAATGAGAAACTCATCATGTCTCATTGACATTCAATAACTTTACTGTAAACAAATTACCCCGTGTAATTGTCCACAGAGCTATTATTTCGGGGGAAAACGTATAGAATCTGGCTACATAAACACTTTGACAACAACAACATGTTCTTGAGATATTTTTTTTGATTATAAACTCAACTCATTGCTCCTTGAATCCTTCATCTTTGGCAAGGCACAAATGAGACGAGGAACATAACTCTCTCCATTTGCCTGGATGGGTGTAACTTCAATAACACTTAAGGAACTGGACACCGTCCAGGACAATGCAGTCACTTGAATGTACCCTCTTCAACACCTGCAATATTCATTCCCTTCACCGTTAAGGCGCAATTGCAGCAGAGTGCACCAACTACAAGATGCACTGCAGTAAGTCATTCGGGCATGTTTGACAGAACCATCAAAGCACAACAGCTGTACTGACGACAAGGTCAAGTTTGGATGATGCAAATAAATGCCACCATTTGCAAGTTCCCTCCAAGGCCCATAGCATTCTGACTTGGAAAGTAATCAGTGATAAACGCATTCGTGAAACGGTCTTGATGGGCAAAGTTGCAGACTTCAGCTTCCACCGTTCATCTTACAATTTTAAGAAAAATGTTGATTTATGCGTTGACCAGACTTGTGCTCAGTACTTTAGCTGTTCCCTAAATTGGTGGTTGCTAACGTTCTGATTTATCCACAGCCCGTGGTCAACAATACAAAATATCCGAAAACCCTCTCAAGAAACTGACTCCCCTCAAGATTAGAGTGGTGTTGGAGAAGCACAACAGGTCCGGCAGCATCTGAGGAGCAGGAAAAATGGAGGTTTCAGGTAAAAACCCTTCATCAGGAATGAGACTGGGAGCACATGGAATGGAGAGATAAATGGGAAGGGTGTGGGGCTGGGGAGAAGGTAGCTGAGAGTGCTGTAAGTGGATGCAGGCGGGGGGTGAACATGATATGTCAGAGAAGTAGGTGGAGTGGATAGGTGGGAATGAAGATGCACAGTTGGGGCAAGTCAGGCGGACAGTGTTGAGATGGAAGGTGGGAACTGGGGTAAGGTAGGGGGAGGGCAAATGAGGCAACGGGTGAAGTCCAAATTGATGCCATCGGGTTGAAGGGTCCCCAGGCGGATGATGAGGCTTTCTTCCTCCATGCATCGGGTCATGAGGCCGTGGTGATACAGGAGGCCCAGGACCTGCATGTCCTCGGGAGAGTGGAGGGGGAGTTGAATTGTTTGGCCATGGGGCACTGGGGTTGATTCTTGCGGTTATCCTGTAAATATTCGCTGAAGTGCTCTGTGAGAACACATCTCCTCTCTCCAACTAAGAGGAGACCACACCGGGAGCAACGTATGCAAGAACTGACATGTGTTTAAGTGCAGGAGAAACTTTGATGGATGTGGAAGCCTCCATTAGAGCCTTGGACAGAGGTGAGGAGGTAGATGTGGGTGCAGGTTTTGCAATTGCTGCAGTGACAGGGGAAGTTGCCAAGCGGGAAGGATGCGTCATTGGAGGGCGTGGACTTGACTACGTAGTCACAGACCGAATGGTCTTGGCGGAAAGTGGATAGGGGTGGGGAGGGGAACGTATGTTGTGGTTCTGTTCGCCAAGCTGGGAATTTGTCTTGCAAACGTTTCGTCCCCTGTCGAGGTGACATCCTCAGTGCTTGGGAGCCTCCTGTGAAGCGCTTCTGTGCTGTTTCCTCCGGCATTTATACTGGCCTGTCTCTGCCGCTTCCGGTTGTCTGTTCGAGCTGTCTGCTGTAGTGGTGGTATATTGGATCCAGGTCGATGTGTTTGTTGATACAGTCTGTGAATGAGTGCCATGCCTCTAGGAATTCCCTGGCTGTTCTCTGTTTGGCTAGCCCTATAATGGTAGTGTTGTCCCAGTCGAATTCATGTTGCTTGTCGTCTGTGTGTGTGGCTACTTAGGATAGCTGGTCGTGTCGTTTCGTGGCTAGTTGGTGTTCATGTATACGGGTCGGTAACTGTCTTCCTGTTTGTCCGATGTAGTGTTTTGTGCTGTCTTTGCATGGGATTTTGTACACTACATTAGTTTTGCTCATGTTTGGTATCAGGTCCTTCATTCTGGTGAGTTGTTGTCTGAGCGTGGCTGTTGGTTTGTGTGCTGTTATGAGTCCTAGTGGTCTCAGTAGTCTGCCTGTCAGTTCAGAAATGCTCCTGATGTATGGTAGTGTGGCTAGTCCTTTGGGTTGCGGCCTTGAAGGCCTTGAGGGAACGAATCTGCCGTCCTTAACTGCTCTGGACTCCATGTGACTCCAGACCACTTGGCAATATATGCTGCGGAGACGCACCACATGCTGGTGCAGAATGTAAAAAAAAGATTCATTAGACTCTACCTAGACAATTGTCTGCAATTCACATAAGTCCAGGGATGTGATCACCCTGGGAAAGGTGCAGGAGAGATTCACTCGGATAGTGTCTGGGCTGAAGAGATTCAGTCAGGAAGAGAGACAGGTAAGACTGAAGTTGTTTGTCACGGTTCAGGGGTATTTGTGAGAAGGCATAGTTCAGATATTCAAAATAATGAGGGGTGTGGATAAGGTAGACTGAAAGTAACGTTTCCCGTCGAAGGATAGATCGATCACAGGGTACCAGAAATTTAATGAGAAAGACAGAAAGGTTTAAGTAGATGTGTGAAAAGGCGTTATAGGCCGGCGGGTGTTGAAATTTGCAAAACCGTGTCTATAAGGGGCAGAGAGGCAGGGACCCTCTTAACCTGAAGTAATATTCAGATATGAATATGTTCTGCCAATAACTATAAGGCTATGGGCTAAACGATTCGAGTCGTTTAACAGTTGTTTTTTGACAAATGGAGATACAATGGGCTGATGGGTCTCCTTTGAAACTGTTGTCCTCGGTAGTATAGTTGTTAGTGTCGCCGCATGTTATGCGGGAGATAGGAGCTCAATTCCTCGCTGGGGCAGCGCAAATGTTTTAAAACTGTCTCTACATTCCGAAGTGCGGGTTATTAATGCCTGTCCTTCCATTCGCCATGGGACATGTCACAGGAAGGACAGTGCTGTCTGAATCAGCGTGGGGAAGATCTGCAGCTCCCGCTGAGACAGAGTGTCAGTGAAAGTACAAACACGTGACTTCCGCAACCTGCACCTTGTATCTGTACTGGAATCTAAACCATTTTATAGAAAGAAAAAGGAAGCTGAAAAAGAAACAGGAAAAACCAATTCAGATGTGAGCGCAGAAACATTTTCCGCAGCACCTTGAGGAAAACTGACAAACGGCTCTGAGAAAGAGTTTGTCTTTCAGAACTGTTAGTTCACAGAGGTGTTTTTGTTCCACTTAAGCCCTTAAGAAATTGAATAACAATTTAACTGAAGACTTGAAATTTTAGAACACACCAGGCGATGAGTCACGTGCTGGAAACTGTGTTTACAAGCCAGATGTTTGATGACTGATTATGATGCAATAGGCTGAAAGGCCTCCCGCCACGTTCTTAAAAACTCAATGACTGTAATTTGTCAACTGAACCGATAAGGTAAAAACAAAGTTACCAAGAAAATTTGCGAGCATTGCATCGGTCTTCCTTGTTGTGAAAGTGTTGAAATTCAGATCTCTCACTGCTATTTCCCAATGTTGATTTCAATCAGGTAAAAAATATTTTTTGTTCCTTATGAAAGTCGTAAATTGAACATGAATTCCTGACATTACAAAACAGCAAAGGTATCAGTGCTGTCAGAGTCAGTGAGAATTTCATATCGGAGATGAATTCAAATGGGAATAAACGTTGAAAACAGTTGACTTTGCCTGCTCAGACTCAGTACTACAAAAATGATCATTACTGAAACATTCAGGTCTTTTCAAGGATTTAATAAGTTGAATGCACAAAGGTTGGATCTGTGACCAGAGTGCCTCGGATTAAAAGACTTGGAGATGCAGGTTTTGCACTGGGGTGTGTATATTTGAAAATCACACAACACCAGGTTATATTCCAACACGCTAAATTGAAAATACTGGCTTTCGGACCGCTGCTCGTTCATCAGGTGGTTGTGGAGTACACAGTTGTAAGACACAGAATTTATAGCACAAGGTTACAGTGTGATGTAACTGAAATTATACATTGAAAAATACCTTGATTGTTTGCTAATTCTCCGATCTGTTAGAATGCCATGTGAGCTTCACTTCTTCCATATGTAAAGTGCAAAACTTTTTTTATTTTAAAGTTTCATTCTCAGGTGAAGTTTAACAACTGGTGTCTGCCTGACGTGTGCTGCTGTCTGTTCCATAATGTTTAGACTGATTCTAATTTTTAAAAATGAGTTACCAGAGACTTACATGGATTCATGCAGTTTTGAGCAAAGTACAATGTAACTCTGCAAGTACAAATTCACCCCACAAAAGTATATGTGTTTGTGTGTGTGTGTGTGAGAGAGAGAGAGAGAGAGAGAGAGAGAGAGAGAGAGAGAGAGAGAGAGTATGTGTGTGAAGGAGGGTCTGTTTTTGTAGATAGGGTAATGGGATCACCTGTACATTGACATGAGCCCAAGGTAACGGTTGAGGCCATCACCATGGGTACCGAACTTAGCTATGAACCACTGCTCAGGCACTTTCAGCTGCTGCTTGTTCCGAAGTCTGCCTTGGAGGATGGTCACCCGAAGGTCCGAGGTCGAATGTCCTGGACCACTGAAGTGCTCCCCAACTGCGAAGGGGCATACCTGCCTGTTGAATGATGTGCATTCGCCATTCATCCGTTCTGTAGCCTCTGCTCGGTTTCGCCAATGTGTCTTCCCTCTCTCTGCACAGTCGGACAGTTCATCATTCTCATCTGATTCCACTTCGAAAGAGTTTCAAAAAACTGTCAAAACTGAGTCTCACCTATTGAGTGGGTTGGTTTCTGAAAACGAAACGTACCTACGAGCAATGTGTGGGGCTTTTCCAGGATTGTATTCTCTGACAGCGCTGGGACATGACTGATGTTCTCTATGATATGGAATTGCCAGTGTTTGAGTTGGGTAGACAAAGTAAAAAAAAACAACATCAGGACATAGTCCAGCAGGTTTATTTGGAAATACTAGCTTTCGGAGAGCCGCTCCTTCATCAGCTGGGTGTCTTTCTGCACAAAATTGATGTGTGTGTCAACATGCTCGATCTTTTGGAAGATCATCTGGACTTTAACCGACCGTTCGTGGTGTCGATGTTACCCATGACTTGGAGGTGTTGGTGTTGGACTGGGGTGGACAAATTTATAAATCACACAAAGCCAGGTTAGAGTCCCACTGTTGACAACCACCTGATGAAGAAGCAGCGCATGGAACACTGGCGTTTCCAAATACACCTATTCGATACAATCTAGTGCTGTGTAATCTTTAACTCTGATTGTTCTTGCTAATGTTTAACTGATCGAAGACAGTGAAATCATTTTCGTTCGTACAGATGAAAATTTCAAATATACTCCATCTCAGTGGAGCAAGAAAGATTAGTTTGGATGTGTGATGAATCTCCACAATGCGACTGCGCCAAGTAAAAGTCGAACCTACACCAACTGATAAGTAGCCAGCTATACGAATGGTTGTACCACTGGCCAGCTGCACAGCTGAGATTTTACACGCTGCAGAGCTGTGGTGTAAACAAGGAAATGAGCCAATAGCAGTAACATTCACAAGGTGAACAAAGAACAAAGAAAATCAACATCGTTGATTCACTTCAAATTGTCTTTAAAAAAAAACTACCATTCACAATCTGATCAGCCAATTAGTGAGTTCACTGCTGATCGAGGAAATTACAACTGACTTTGCTGCGTTTCCACCATAATTAGAGGGAAACGCCAGCCTAATCACAATATTTTATATTCCCATTAATTTTCAGCTTTATATTACGTTCATGACCTTTCCGTATTTGCAGAAAACTGAATAACATGAAATGAGTGAAAAAGTAATTCCGGTGATGTAATCCAATGCAGAGTCGACCAGAAAAGAAGTCAAAGACTTGAAACATCACTCCCATTTCTCTCTGTGGCAATATATTTTCCTGAGTTGAACATTTGCAGGACTTGTCTTTAATATCTACAAAATTAATTATTTTCCCGGGACAGATTCTTCATAAATCAATTAACATCTGAGGTGTTGAAACTTATTTTACTTCAGATTAAAATAGTTGAATATCCTTTCCACAGCCTAATGTCCCAATATTCCCTCCTCTTCCATGTAAATGCAAGCTGCTCCAGGTTAGGTTGGAGATCCCGACCTGACGTTGCATTGCTCCTTGCTGCTCCATGTCAAAAGAAGCTGCTCTAGGTGACATTGTAGCTCCCAGTCTGATGTCCCAATGCTCCCTCCCCCCATGTCAATAGAAGCGGTCCAGTTGAGGTTGGATCTACCAGTCTGATGTCCCAATGCTCCCTGCTGCTTCATGTCAATAAAAACTAGTCCAGATGTGCTTGGAACTCCCAGACTGATGTCACAAAGCTCCCTGGTCTATGTCAGCAGACGCTGCTCCAGATGAGGTGGGAGCTCTTATCTCTGGCAGCTCACACACCTCTACACCATCGAAGAAATACTGCCCACTGACCATTTCTACTACTGGAACCATTGGTGGAATATCCACATCATGAGAACCACCGAATCGTTATTTCCAAAAGATTTTCTTTCTTAAACGTTAGTTAGCATGTGCATACTGCAGTCAATCCGAAGTAAGATATTGGTGCTAATTGATGTATGTTCAATAAAAATTGCATCCTATTTTTCATGTTGAGTAACTGCTACTTAGCAAGGACAATGTTTGTAATGAAATCACACTTTTATTCCAGGTGAGGCAATGTGATTTGTATTATTTAAATTGAACTTGTTCACTGTGTGAAATTATCAAATAGATCTCAATTTCAAGACAAAATTGCTAATGTTGTCATCCACCTTGAAATGTGGTGTCGTCTTCTTTCCACCACACTGGTATTAGACTGAAACATCTGTTAATGACATGCGTATAAAGACACTTGAAATCATTTTTAGGTTTATGTTGCATTAATCTGCGGTTATTGATACACAGGTTAGGTTCACTCCCTGCAGTTAACATGCTGACTTCTCCAGTTGTTCATAGTTCAATGTGATGCATCCAGTGTGTGCATAACGAGAGGGAGCTTGCTTACCACATCTTGCCTTTATCTGTATCTTATGTCCATCATTCATCAATGACACGACCAAGGGGAAAGGGCGAGACCAATGTTTAAGTCTGTCTGTGTCCATGCACGGCACCCACAATTGCAATTCTTGACTGTGCATTTGCAGCCAGTTCTCTGTGCCCCTCACACATCCCCTGCCCTTCTTGAAATATCTCCATTATTTTGTGCTGTCTCACAGTGCTCTTCTCACCAAGATGATTCACTTCCACCCAACCTGCTACAGCTTTCATCTGACAAAACACTCATTAAGAATTGCATTGCATAAACATGCACTTCGCATCTCTCGTTATTTCATTTTCCTGAATTTCTTTCATACGATAAAAGTTTTCAGCAACTTGACTTGGGAAAGAGAAACGCGCACCTTTTCATTATCCCAATTAAATCTTCGAGATTTTATAATGGCGTAATGCATAGAAACTGACCATTGGAGTTCCAATTTCAAAAAGTCAGCTGTGGTCATCCAAAAATGGCAACAACAAAAAACGTCGATGATAGTGGGATTTGAACCCCCTAGTGTAGAATATAATGGGCTAGTAGTGCACCACCTTTACCTCGCCACCACATCGTCATACATACTTTGTGGTACGTGACCCTATGAGTAATTGAGTTGCTTAAATTATGCAGCGCAGCAGATTTTTCTCCGTGGTGTTGGCGGAATGATAATTAGCGCAGTACAGTTCCAAGTGTATGGACTGACCTCTGGGTTGTGGGGAAGCGCACTCCCACTGTGATACTCTGCTCGCGATGATTTGAACAAAATTGAAGAAATGACTATGTAACAGGGTCTGTTGAATTCTGTGGCGATTTGAAGTCAACAGGATGAAGAGCCCGTGACAGCAGAAGGTGTAAAATTGTCTGTGAGGAATTGTTTTCCAGACTGGAGGTAAGCGCATAGTGCTCAATTCGGAACACCTTACTTCCGTTCAGATATGTTTGACACGAACTTGTGTACAGAACTGACAATTTCAAAATCCGAAATAAGGCTAAACTGACAATTGAACTCAACAATGCAAAAACCTTGAGCTGTTTCATTTTCTTGGGCCGTGCGACACCAAGTCACTGTATGATCTCAGCAACACAGTGAGCAAGTGTCAGAAGGAAAATGAGTGCAGTGCCAGATTGCATGATGGGAGCAGCACGTGACACACGGGGAAGTGCATTTCCCACAACAGGAACACTTCCCAAACAGCGGATTGTGGTGGAAGAATTCAGAGGGGGTTTACACTTTGGAATTTGATGCCAGATACACAATGGAGACCTGTCATTGAGTGTGTTCAAGATGAATATTTTAAGATATCTACATTTGAAAAACAAAATAAAAAGCTCATGGGATAGTGAAGGCAAATGTTGAAGTTGTATATTTTAACAATCTACCCATCTTTGCAATAAGAAGCTCACCACTTGCCTCACTCGGGGTCAAAACCATTGGTGAAGATGATCGAGTAATCGCAGTTACCAGCCATGGAATCAGAGAAACTCGGTTTCCCAACCGTTAAGGTACAACCAGGAATGTGGAGGTAAGCATTAATGTGTCGCTCAAAGTGCTGCAGATGACCAGTGCATGGTATCTTTGTGCCAGTATAGTGGGCTGTGCTGTGCCGAAGGTTTAGGTCTGAGTCTCACATGGAGCAGCTTCAATTTGTCGTCGGGTCGCGGGGTACGGATGGAAGGTGATATTGAGCAAAGCCAAGTTTATGGGAAACTACCAGTTTTTGTGGATTGAAAAACGACCTTTTCTGGATAATGACCCCTTGATCAACAAACATAATGCAAATATTTAAAACGTGAAGAGACATGTGTGGAGAAAGAGCCGAAGGTGATTTTTCAGCAGATGGATAACGTTTCCAATGTGCACTGCGTTAAATTCCGGGAAAATAGATGTTGAGCTGGCTTCATGTTATGCAGTTTGTTGCAAACTCGCAAAGGTCATTGAAATAATCAAAAAAAAGATTAGTCGCATAGGACTGTCTGAATATTATATTCAATTTTAGTCTGAGCATCTTTCAGCTGAAATGGTGTGTTGTTGAAAAACACAAAAAAAAGACAGAGTAAAGTTTTTGGTGGAGATAAGAAAGCATGAAATACACCTGACATCATGTGAATGTGGTCAAATCTTTAAAGTAGGTGTTGCGCCTCCAAGTGACGATTCAATTGCTACTCATTTGGATGTAACTTCTGTCTGCAGTTATTTGAGGACATCAGCCCCATTTTCAATGCTTCACCTTGATAGTACGCTGCACCTTTCAAGTCCATGAACTTTTTATACTCAATCTTATTCAGCTGTGTGTGTTTGTGAAATGCCTTTGTGTCTGAAAAAGAAACAAGTTCGAAATTAATCCACACCCACACTTTTCCTTTCTTTCAATGATAACTTCCCTCCTTGTATGTTAGTTCGTGCGTCTTTTAAAACACTCTGAAATCAGAAATCTACGTTTTATTTCCGGAAAGTCATCCAGGATTTCAATACCTTTATTGACTGGAAGAAACTCTCATCCAATCTTTTCTTAATCATTCACTAGTGGTTTTGAAGCCCTAACTGAAATGGTAGATTCACTCGAAAGAGGGAGCTTCCCCGATTTAGTCACTTCAAACCTCACATTATGTGAAAATCTCTTTTGTTTCCGTTTAAGCTTGCGTGTTTCTGGTGCAGCATTTCCACATCTCGTGAATAAGCTCCTTCATTCTCTATCATACTGATGAAACCATTTATATCCTTGCTGATGCTTTTATGTCTCAGTAAACCCCGTCCCTGGGATTCCTAATACCTTGCTATCCAGGAAGCAGCGTTTGTGCCCTTTATAAACTCCTCACATGTCTTTGGTGGAGAACGAGGTCAAGGATTACACTGAGGGTGACAGATTTCACAGTTACGTGATGAACTATTTGCTTTTTAAATATGATTTCACGAAATGTCCATGACCTGAGTGCGTCTCAGCTATTTCTAAAGGTAACTGAAGTTCAAATACCTCATAGTAGGACTATAGATATTCCAGTGTAGACTAGTTCTGGACAGTAAATATCATTATCAAATATCATTACCATAGATCTGAATTCAATACTTTTCACACAGTAATTATCGTAGCTATTGTGTATCGTATTTCTGTGTTCTTGCCCACTTTGTCCATCACTACATGTGTCCTTTTATTGAGATCTACTGCATGATTAATTTGTGAATGGAGACTTTCCCTTCACCTCTTATTCGAAACTCCATGGATCATTGAATAATTGTACTCATATGCTTGCAGAGGACAGTCCTGCCATTACCGGGATGAATCAGTGAACTTTCCCCCGTATCCTCGAAGGCAAGTATTTCCTTCTACAGTTTACAAAATCATTACAGCACTGAATCCCATGTGTGCGTTCATTAAAACTAAAACAGTTTCAGAAAGACTAAGATTTTCAAACTAAGATTTTGCAATCTGCTTGCATTGCTTGAACCAAAAGTTACATTCCACATTGTGCTATGTTTGTGAATGATAGCATTTTCTGAATCTTCAGCAATAATATTTAAATTTTGTCAGAACACTATCATTCACTGTTCTCTCTTTTCCTTCCGGCTCCCCAGTTAATATCCTGTATTTTCTCAGTTTATCTTACTTTTTCAACAATTCAAACAATCTAGCTCCTGATTACCAATCCGAGAGAGTAACATAAATTTGTCAATTTATATGCAATGCAGATGTAGGGCGCGGTGACCAAGTGGAAAGGCATTGGTCACATGAACTAAGTAGCAGTAGCGGGGTGGTGGTGTTTATCCCATCCCCGCGGACTGAGCTGTCTCCATTGGTAGATTATCACACATTAACAGTGAAGATCTTTTGATGTCATCCTCGAAGGTACATGCTACAAAAAGCCGAAGACTGCGGGAAACTGTTGTGGTCAGCGCTAACACAGAGGCCTAGGGGAAACTGGTGGACCCATAAACCAGAAATTAATGGATTAAAAGATTATTTTTTTCGAAGAATCCGATTGAGACCATCATCTTAACATCTCCTGAGGAGAAAATGGACGTGGGTGAGCGGACATTCACAACTGGTTCCAGCATTTACAATCTTGGTCCGTGTGACAACAAAAGCAGAAACCTGGAATTGTTTATCTTGCTTCTGAAAAACCGGTTAGTAAATTTTGAAGAGCTTAGATATTTCTTCCTGGTGTTCATGAAATGAGCAAGAGCAGAGGAGGGTTCCCTGAGGAAGGCCTGGCTTCTAGGTTATGGACCCAGGGCCCTCCACTGTGATATTCTGCTCACATGATCTGAACACACACAAATAAATGACTCAGTGACAAAGTCTGCTGAATCGGATTCGGTGAAGAACAGAAGTCGATTGAATGAAAAGAGCCATAAGAGTGGGAATGTAGCAAATTATTTTCCAGACTCGAGGAGAGTGCATCATGCTGTTTCCAGGTGTTAATATCTGTGCAAAAAAAAGTAGACTGAATCAGCCTTGGGTGTTATTGTACTGCATCTTTTGTATAATGGTGTAGAAGCACGAAACTTATGTTGGGGGGACAACTTCAAAATCCTCAATGAGGCAAAACACACAAATGTGGTAAACAACAGAGTAACCACACAAACTGGTGTTACATCATGTGGTAAGCTTTCCTGCTCAAATTTCACTCAAAATCGCATTTCTGAGTATCAGATTCGAACATTGAATGGTGTATGTCAATACAAACTGCTCTGATCTCACAACTTCAGCATTTCACACGCCCCTTTATGTACGTCTGCCAATTGTAATTGATCACTCACTGTGTTACTTCTACACACGTAGAGAATAAATTACTTTAAGAACAACAGCCATGTATGTGACTGGGATTTGACACCTGCGACTCCACTTTCAAGGAGCTAAGAACCTCGACCTTACCATTAAGTGTATAAGTCCTGCTAAGGTTTGCTTTCTCAAAATGCAGCACCTCGCATTAATCTGAATTAAACTCCATCACTTTTCTTTCATCATGTTTAGTTAGCTTATCAGAATGTCCAACTGTGTTAGTCAGAATTACCTCACTCCAGCTGTACAATAAATCAATTGTGTTAGTTCCCGTTGTTGTTCTACTTCTGTCACAATGTATTTTACCTAATTCTACTTAATATTATTCTACTGTCACTATTAGGTATTCTACTGCCACGTGTGCTACAATGATCTTCCATCCCAGACTAACCTGTCATGATAAGATATTCAGCTACCCCATCTGTCACAATATTTTCCTATCCAAAGCTGACTTAACTAACCGCTGATTATGTATATAATGTCATATCCTTCTGCAAGCGTCTCAAGCAGGCTGACTCTACTATCAATTAATTATTTAACGTCATGCCCTTCCTATTTATTGTTACGACTTGTCCCAACCGACCATGATGATATTTAGTAGGGAGTCTGAATTGACTAATTGTTATTATCTCAGCCCGCCATTGTAACCTTTCAGCCTCAGTCTGACTCTGCTAATTGGTGTAGGAGCATTCCACTATTCTTATCCCATCCTGCCACAGCGGCCCCATCTGCCCCAGTGACCTTTTGACGCGTGCAGCATTCCGCAGACCCCTTGTAACAGATTGCATATAGTTTCCGTGTCTTTACTCTTCCCATGCTTTCATGCTCTGTTTTTTTCTGTACGGTGTTCGGATCTTTCATCAGACATCTGTTTATCTTCACCCCATTTTCCAATACGGGTCCTTATCCATGTGTGCTCTAGCTTCTCAAGTATTCGGCTAAATACTCATGAAATGTTTTCATGACTCAAATCTTTACCACACGTTCAAACAGTGAGTTCCAATTATACAATACTCTCAGAGTGAAAACGTTCTTCCTATATCTCATCTGAGCACCCTCTCCCTTGCGTTTAACGGAGATCCCTGGTTGTTAACTCTTCCCATAAGGAGTTTGTTCCTATCACACATACCAATCCCCTTAATGTGCTCCTTAATCACTTCCTCACTCAGCCTTCTCCGCTCCCAGATAAAGAGCCTGAGCAGAGCTCGTTTATCTTCGCCATGGCGATAGTGTCATGCCGGAAAAGTATAGCAGGTCAGGCAGCATCCGAGGAGCAGGAGAATCGACGTTTCTGGCATAAATCTTTAATCAGGAATGAGTCTTGTGGGTGGGGACTGAGAGATAAATGGGAGGGGGTTGGGGTTGGATGCAAGGTAGCTGGGAAAGCAAATGGTGGATGGAGCTGGGGAGAAGATGATAAGTTAGAGGGCGAGAGATGAAGTTGGCAGACAAGTGAACAAAGAAGAACAAAGAACACAGAAAATTTACAGCCCAGGAACAGGCCCTTCGGACGTCGAAGGTTGAGTTGATCCAAATCCAATGTCTAAACCTATCACCCAATTGCTAAGCATCTGTATCCTTCTGCACCCCGCCTACGCATGCATCTGTGCAGACGCACCTGAAATGAATCTACTGTGATTGCCTCTACTACCTCTTCTGGCAACACGTTCCAGGCACCTACCACCCTCAGTGTAATATGCTTCCAATGTCTATCTCTCTTAAACTTTTCACCTTTCACCGAGAACGCGTGACCTCTCAGTATTGAATCCCTCACCTTGGGAAAAAGTTTACCTCTATCCATCCTGACTATACATTTCATGATTCTGTAGACGTCGATCAGGTCCCCCTCAATCTCTCTTTTTTAATGAAAACAAACGTAACCAACTCAACCTCTCTTCTGAGCTAGCATCTTCCATACCAGGCAACATCCTCATAAAACTTCTCTGCACCCTCTCCTAAACGTCCATATCGTTTTGGTAATTTGGTGACAAGAACTGTACAAAGCATTCTGAATGCGGTTGAACCAAAATCTTGTATTTTTTAGCATGACCTGTCAACTCTTACAATCAATGCCCCGTCCGGTGAAAGCAAGCATGCCATTTGCCTTCTTGTCCACTCGATCCAGCTGTGCAGCCACTTTCAGGGTACAAAGAACCTGAACTCCCATATCTCTCTGCTCATCAACTTTACCCAAGGCTCTTCCGTTTACAGTATGCTTGTCTCTAGATTTACACTTCCCAAAATGCATCACCTCACATTTGCCTGGATTCAACTCCATCTGCCACTTCTCCGCTCAACTCCCCTGTCTATCTTTATTCTCCTTCAGTCTTTGACAGTCCCTATGCTTTCTGCTGCTCCACCAATCTTCGTGTCATCTGCAAATGTAATGGTGATATTTGGACTAGCAATCCTTGGAGACTGGAACATTGCAACTGCTAGTAATTAAATTCGATGAATAAAATCTGGAATATAAACCCGCTCAGAGGAAGAGTGACAAAAAGTTTTAATTTGCTGAAAACCCATTCATTCATGTCCCTTCAAAAGGGAAATCTGCCTTCCTTAAAGAGACCTGCCAACATATAACTCCAGACCCACAATAGTACGGTTCACCCATAAATTCCCTCTGACTCAGTGCAAGGAGAGTGAAGGATGAACAACAAATGCTGTTCAGACTATGATGGCCACATTCCTGGGGAGAACAAGGAAGGATAAAAAAGATACATGGATGACGGAGAAAATTGGGAGTAGTCTCAGCATTGTCTCAAATTCAGCTGACTATCCAAACTGAATAGACACAAGGATACATACGCCTCCATGAAGTCAGGTCCATGGGGGCGGGGTCTGTTGGAAGGGATTCAATTACCCGCTGAAATGGAAACTCACTTCCTCAGTCACAATGTGGGCAGTTCATTCACCATTCCCACATGTGAGAAAGAATCATTCAGGAGAGCAACGTGCTGAATTACCATCAGGATTACATATGGTAGCAAGAGAACGATTCTGCTGTTATTGCAGGTGTTCATCCCATCCAGCAATGAACTGGATGGCTGATTCCAGTGGAGTACCACTGTTTCCTGATGTAGATCAATAATTCAAACTTAGTTGTAGGAGTCATGTTTAGAAGTTTGCACACGATGCAACAATTGGTCGTGTAGGTGACTGTGATGAATAATACCAGGGACGCAGGGATGTATCAATCAGGTGGAAAGGAAAAAAAACGGAGAATAGAATTGAATCCAGACTAGTAAGTGGTAATGAATTTTTGGAGTGGAAACAATAACAGTGAGGATTCTGAGTGGTGAACAGGAACAAAGATCTTGGAGTAGATATTCACTGATCTCTGAAGATTGTTGGACAGGGAGATCAGTTGTACGAGAGGTTCTTTGTTGACCACAGTCTGAGAATGATATTCGATCTTTAGCAACCGCCAGTTTAGGAAACGCCAAAAGGAATGAGCACAAGTCTGGTCAATTCAATAATCAACATATTTTAAAATTGTAATATAAAAGGCGGAGGGCTCAAGTATAACTCTTTGCCCATCAAGACCGCTTCACCACTCAATGAATTTACCACTGCTTCTTCTCCAAGTCATGCTGGTACGTGCCTTGGAGGGTAATTCATAAATGGTGACGTTTCAGTGCATCTTCAACCTTGTCATTATGGTCGGTACAGCCTTTGAGCTTTGAAGGTTCTGTCAACAAAGCCTGGTTGACTTACTTCAGTGAATCTTCTCGGTGGCGTACTCTGCTGCAATTGTGCCTCAGCAGTTAAGGGAATAAATATTCAGGCGTTTTACAATGTACAGTTAAGTGACTGTATTGTCGTGAAGGGTGTCCTGGTCCTTTCGTGATGTTGCAGCAGCACCCACCGAGGCAAATGGAGAGAGTCCTGTTAAACATCTAACGTGTGCGTTGCGGATGATGTAGGCTTCACGGAAACAAGAGTTGAGTTAATAATCAAACAAAAACGACTGACAGACATGTTTTTGTCATCAATTTTTTTATATGGGTGGTCAGGTTCCAATTCTCCTAAATACTAGCTCTCAGGACGATTACACGTATGAATTCAGTTCCAATGAAGCCATTGAATGTCAATCGAATATGATTAGATTATCATTTGTCAGAGTTATCATTGCTGTATTTGGTCCTTCTGTGGATCAATCCGATTACAATCGCTTTCTGATTTCAAGTTCCAATTCCTATCTGCACCTGATATTTCAACCCGTTTCCTCACATAAATGTCTCCGCATGCCTTCATTAAATGTAAGGACGCTGCAGAGGACAGCACAGATTTACGAGGATGTTGCCAACTCTGTATAAAATGGAGCTTCGTGAAATGTCTGGTTAGGCTGGGATTATTCTCCTCGAAACAAAGGAGGTGGAGGGGAGCTCTATAATTACATAATAACATTTATAAACGTTTAATATTCGTGGAATCTTGACAGGGTAGATACGGGCGGGTGGTTTGCCTTAGGTTGTGAGGAGAGCACCAGAGGACAAAATCTCAGAATTACATATTGCCCATTTAATTCAGAATTGAGGAGTAATTTCTTTGCTCAGGGGCCAAGCAATCTGTGCCATCTGTGCTGTTGGGTATTTCCAAACTCTGCTAGATAGTTAATCAGAAAGATGATGAAAATTTGTCGAGTTAAGTGAGCAGAAAGGAGTTACAGATTATTGGGGCGGCACGGTGGTTCAATGGTTAGCACTGCTGCCTCACAGCACCAGGGTCCCAGGTTTAACTCTAGCCTCGGGCAGCTGTCACTGTGGAGTTTGCACATCATTCCCGCGTTTCCGTGGGTTTCCTCCCACAGTCCAAAGATGCGCGTTCATGTGAATTGGCCGTGTTAAATTGCCCGTAGTCAGATGGGAATGAGTCTGGGTGGGTTACTCTTCGCAGGGTTGGTGTGGACTTGTTGGGCCGAATGGCCTGTTTCCATGCTGTAGATAATCTCATCTTGATCAATCATGAGTTCGTTGAATGGTGGGGCAGACTCCATGGGCTGAATGGCAAACTTCCATTTGTTTAACATTTGGTCGAACGCCTTATTTTATTCATAAGTTCAGAATTGTGGGGGGATGGGATGAAGTGATAGAAAAGGTTTATTAAACAGATGAGACATATCAGGATCAAGATTCATAAACTCAGGAAGACGAAATGTGCTGTGACGTGGGGACAACAAATGACACTGGGCACAGCACAGGTGGCTGTTTACAGAAGCTGTGAATGCTGAAGAAAGTTGGTAGACCTTAGACAGTTGGCAAGTCAGTGATCACGCTGGATGATGGATCGTTGTATGATTCACACACAGCAGAAATTTGTGAAAGAATGAAAGGTTCGTTTCAGTGAAGAAGTTTTCTGCGATTCCAATTCCGAGTGACTGTTTCAAATACTGATCAGACATTTGTGTGAAGTGTCAGGTTAAAATAATCATGAACAACCCCACTGGATAAACTTGTGCTCCTGTTCTCTTGTTATTTGTTTCTCTTTCTTTCGATGCAAATTCATGGAAAGACAAGATGGAATTTGGAGCAGAGAGAAAAATGCGTTCCTTCTCATTACACGAATTTAATGTACAATTGAATAGAATAACTGCTCTCACTCTTCATTTCGACTTTAATGTGGTGTCGATTATTCCTGAATCTTCCGTGCAGTGAAGGGCAAGAACAAGATTCTCAATCCAGTGTATACCAGAGGTGTGAGGTGCAAAGAAAATCTGCTGGAGCGGTTTGTGAAGTTAGCAACCAGAGTATGACTCGAAGTCGTGAATGTGGAGCACAGCGGTATAATAAGACAACACCATAATCGTTCAGTCTCCTCTGCACATTTTGTGGAGGGGTGACATATGACCTCATCAGGGTACATGTGGTGAAAGTAAAGGATGAGAAATTTGCACAGCGGAATCAAATCCACACCATTGTGTTTCTGCTTGCATCAGAATTATAATAAGAGCAAATTCCAATAAATAGCCATGTTCGTCACAATGAATACATGTCATTGATACATTCTGATCAGAACTGTGTCAGGATGAATCAGAGAACAAGAATTTTCCGTCATATTCACACCTACATTTGACGCATAATTTCTTCAGTCACTTTCTCTCTCACGTGAAGAAGGAGCCATGGAGAGGGAATTAAAGGCAATGTTGTGGCTCAATGGCCTTTCTCATATGGCTGAACCTGAATTGGATTCAATCGCGAGAAACGCTGTTTTGTTCGTTTCATTTTAACTTTGCTGCAACCTCACAATGTTCATTGTAATAATCGGAAGGGAATTAGATTTATCTCATTGGAACGATTGATGCTGTATTCAAACTTGTTCCGACTTTATTTCAGCTTAAGGAAAATACTGCTTAGAAAATCAGAGTGTTAAAATGCAAAAGAAAACCCACCAGTTTTGTTGCTCGTTGCTTTGGCAGATTTCACCGAGTATAAAATGGACCAAACATCATGGTGTTTGTCCTCACAGCTTTAACACATGTGATTAAAGCAGGACGTCGATCTCAACTGGTCACTTCTTATTCATTATGTAATATCTTCCCTTCACAATAAGAAAAATCCAAAAGTTCCATTTACAATGCTTCAGGTAGAATATTATGCCAAATCTTTGAAAATCCAGAGTTTTTGGAACCGAATCTTATTCAGCTGCACACGTTCATAAAATTTCTTTACATTTAAAGTCAACCCACTTAGACATTGTTTCCCCGAAACTTCTGACCGACTACGCCCCACCCCTACACCTTTACTGAGACACACGCTGTCGCCCTCTTGTGAAATTTATTCCTTGTATGTCAACAAATGTGCCTTTCCAAATATTTTGGAAAACAGATTCTCGGAGTGACAGCGATTCTGCTCTCATCATTTCTTTGTCCTTCAAAGGTTTTATCAAAGGGTTTGAATGTCTGACGTCCAGATGTTTACTCACTTGAAATAGGGAGTTTTCCACCTATTTACTCTGTCCAAACTTTTCATCACATGAAAACCCCCGATTAGGTCTTTCTTGGTTCAGGGATATCTGTTCTAAATTTTCGAAGACAACAAGTGAATAAAATCTCATCCTCATTACACCCCGTCAGCATCGACTCTAGTGGCTTCACCCCCAGTAAACACCGTCATTACCCTCTTTGATAGAATCACAGAATCCTACAGTGTAGAAAGGTCATTTCAGTCAATCGAGCCGGTGTCGACTCTCTGAAAAGCATCTCACCAAGACCTAGTTCTCCTCCCTATTCACGTATATTTCACCAGAAGAAGGGGCAACCCTCCCCATTATGATGTCAAATAAACCTGTGGGACTATAACCTGGCGTCCTGTGACTTCTGACCTTGTCCCCGCTTTACTTAATTCACTTAATTTACTGAAATCATTCCCTGGATACGACTGGGCAATTTAACTTGACCAATCAACATAGCCCTCAGACCGAACAGCAGTGCGAATGACTGAGCCAATGTTCCATTATAGTGAGCAAAACCTGAATCATTTTTAATGGTTTTATAAATTGGTAACTCAGCCACATCAAAGCAAATCAACACAAATTCAACACTTCAATCCGGAACAAGTCTGCCAAATGTTTTTAATTTCTTTCCAACACTGTACCAAGGTGTAGTTTGCAGAAGTCACATGGTTGCACTTTCACTGACACTCTGCCTCCCTGAGAGCTGCAGCCCTTTCCCACCATGATTCAGGCAGCACTGTCCTTCCTGTGACATGCCCCATCGAGAATGGAAGGACAGGTATTAATGCCCGCACTTGGGAATGGACCGACAGTTTTAAAATATTTACACTGTCCCCAGTGGAGAATTGAGTCCTGTGACAGACGGGGACACGAACCACTATACTACCGAGACCAAGAGTCTCAAAGGAGGCCCTTCAACCAATTGTGTCGACACTTGTCAAAAACAACTGCCTAATGAACTGAATCCCATTTCACAATGTTTATCCCACAGCCTTATATGTCATGGCATCACAAGTTCACATCTGAATGTTTATTCAGGTTCTAAGGGTTTCTGCCATTCTGAACAATTCAGACAGTGTATTCCAAATTCCAACCACCCACTGGCTTATAAAGCACTTTTGCACATCTTCTCAAACCATTCTGACTTTCTTCTTAAATCTCTGCCCCCTGCTAATCCTCCATTAATGGGAAACTCGTTCAGTCAGCCCTGTCCATACCCTAACCCAATCATGTCTCCTCTCCATCTCCTTTACACTGCGACAAACACTCCACTCTGTCCTGTCTTTCTTCACAAGTGAAACTATTCATCCCAAACAATGTCCCGGTAAATATCTCCTACGATTTTCTCAGTGTGATCACATCCCTGTGACTTGCAAAACTGCAATCAACACTCTTGCTTGAGCCTAATGAGCATTTGTTTTAAAATTTCTGGATTAGTATGAGGGCGATTCTGGCTAAGCCGAATTTATTACCCATTCTGAATTGCTCAGAGGGAAATTGAGACTCAACCATATTGTTCTGAGTCTGAAGTCACATGCAGGCCAGACCAAGTAAGGACAGCAGATTCCTTCCTGAAATGACATCAGTGAACCAAATGGTTTTTTATTCAACAATTGTCAATGGATCTATCGTAATCATTCGATTCTTCATTGCAGATATTTGCTGAATCCAAATTTTACAATCTGGCATGGTGGGATTCAAGCACGAGTACCCAGACTATTACCTCGGTCTCTGGATTATCAGTCCTATGAAGTTACCACAAGACCAACACAGAAAACCACAAAAGCTGATCTTTTCCAATAAAATGCCTTTTCACCAAAACTGCCCTGGTTATTTTCCATGAGACTGACGCTCCAATTGTCTCTGTCCTATATCAGTAAAAGCTGCTACATGGGGATTGATTTCACAACCGCGGTATCCAAATGGATCGATTTGTTTGAAGGCCCCGTTGATGGGTTTGGGGCACGTTCACCCAACAACAGTAACCGCAGCAGCAGCACAGACAGAACAGTGTGAATGTAAAAGAGAGTGATAGGTTGGGCATTGCCTCAGAGAAATGGGGGAAGGGACAGAAAGGAGGTTTAATGATCGTGGGAAGGAGAGAAACCTCCGACAACGGGTGTGTTTCAATCCTGATATATGACATGCAGAGATGTAAGAGAGCGGAATTTGAAGGTAAAATAATTAATTTCTTAGCTTGTGTCACAAAAAGGAAAACGGAGAGAACACTTCGTGCCATGATTTGGTTTCAAATCGTGGTTGCTGTGGTCACAATGCAAAATACCGACAACCACGATCACAGTAACCACAGAACAGGATGCTTGCAAGCAGCAATAAGTATACTAGCAGAGGAAATGTTCGGAAGAACAGCAAATGTACAATATCCGTACTCAGCAAACAGTGACAGACATGTGGGACCTGAGAATGAGCTGAATCTTTCAGTTCGATGTCCTCAGAGGCTGTAGAGATCACTTGAATGAGAACGTTGAAAGATGGGATTGATCGATTTCGACAAAACATCAAAGACTCGGGGGACAGGACAGCATATTGTTGAAATGCATGCTTCAATAGCATTTTAGCTTAACATCGGCACAGCCGCCCAGATCCAACCGGAAATAGGGATGGGAATCAGTGCGCAGAGTTACCAGTGATGCAATAGGTGAGCGTGTGATGGTACAGAGGCTCAAGAAATTCCTCGGTTGAATGTGCTCCTGCTCAAAGGAATGGTTGTCCCCGTTTATACGATCATAGCGATTTCCGGTGCATCTTTCTAAGACAGCTGAGTGGCACAAGTGGTGCGTGTTGAGCCCTTAACTTTGCAATGGTGGGTTTAAAAGATGATTTTGCTGTTTGGATCTGTGTTTCGGACACTGGCGGTGGCAGCAACATTTGCTCGCATCAGCTCAGTATCAGTTTCTTCCACACAGTCAAGCCTTCAACCAGGAGAAGTTGGTGTTGGATGATATTTTAAACTAGTCATCCTTGGGGGTTGGGACACGGAAACGGTTATGTTTACGTTCGACAAATAAAACTTGAAAAAGAAGCCTGACCTCAGGAACAGAGATCATGACTTGAAGCCATAATCTTTATGTTGTACCAAAATGCAATACCTTCCATTTATCCAGATTGAACTCCATGTTACATTTTTCAGTACAACGACTCATTGGATTAAGATCCTTTTGAAACATAGATAATCTTCATCACTGTCTACAATTCTGGTGTCGCCTGCAAACCTATGAAGCATGCCAGCTGTGAGTTCCAGTGTTTTCTCATATAGATCAATGATTCCTATTTACTTGTAGTGGCCGTGATTTAGCAGTGTGCAGATCATACAACAGTTGGTCATGCAATTAACCATGAGGAAGAAAGCTGCAGACTACAGGGAGATACCAAACAATTGGAAATAAAAATGGTGAAAGCAATTCATTCCAGGAAAGTGGGTGATAGTGAAGCAAAATTAAACTTCAAACCAGCTGCACCCGCTCCAGTTGCAGCACTCAGCTGTCTCAGCAAGATGCACTGTAGATTGCTGTTATTATAAACGGGAACAGATTTTTCCTTCTGCCCCGCCTTTGACCAGAAGCACTCCCAACCTCGGAATTGCTTGCGCCTACAAACCATCATAGAAACCGTGCATTCTCCGGTTGATTCACTTGAACCATCGAGTATCTGTGCGACCTCATTCCCATCTCGATTTCAAGTTGCATCTTCGCGACTGCGCCACTCAGTTCCTCTGATTTTGGGGCTGGGATCTGGGACTATGTGACAGCAGTGGTTACTGCCTTGTGTGGGGAAACTCGAGAAGTAACCGATGTTAAACTGCATTGCTATTGAAATATGCCTTTCAACAAAAGCTTGGTATAAACAATGACTGCAGATGCTGGAAACCAGATTCTGGATTAGTGGTGCTGGAAGAGCACAGCAGTTCAGGCAGCATCCGAGGAACAGTAAAATCGACGTTTCGGGCAAAAGCTCTTCATCAGGAATACAGGCAGAGAGCCTGAAGGGTGGAGAGATAAGTGAGAGGAGGTTGGGGGTGGGGAGAAAGTAGCATAGAGTACAATCGGTAAATGTGGGAGGGGATGAAGGTGATAGGTCTGGTGGGAGGGTGGAATGGGTTGGTGGAATAGATGATAGGCAGGTAGGACAACACAGGAGAAGTCATGGGGACAGTGCTGAGCTGGAAGTTTGGAACTATGGTGAGGTGGGGGAAGGGGAAATGAGGAAACTGTTGAAGTCCACATTGATAACCTGGGTTGAAGTGTTCCGAGGCGGAAGATGAGGCATTCTTCCTCCAGGTTTCTGTTGGTGAGGGAGCGGCGGTGAAGGAGGCCCAGGACCTCCATGTCTTCGGCAGAGTGGGAGGGAGATGTGAAATGTTGGGCCACAGGGCTGTGTGGTTCATTGGTGCGGGTGTCCCAGAGATGTTCCCTAAAGCGCTCTGCTAGGAGGTGCCCAGTCCCCAAATGTACAGGAGACTGCACCGGGAGCAACAGATACAATAAATGATATTGGTGGATGTGCAGGTAACAAAAGCTGCACTGTCCCCGGAGTCCTTGTTGTTTTGGAGAAATATATTTATCTCAGCCCTCAACACATTAATGATGGAATTAACACAGCCACTGGGGAACCGATGTTAAACAGTCAGACCATTCTGAGTTCCCACATATCTGCTACTGTTCGCTAAGCACTGATAGTATGCATTTGGTGCTCTGCCTAACATTCCTTATAATACTGTACTTAGAGCATGCACTTGCTGTGTTCGTCTGTGGTGTGCTGTGATCGTATAGTGGTTAATACTCTGCGTTGTGGCCGCAGCAACCTCGGTTCGATTCCGAGTCACGGCAGTAATAGCTCTGTGTGTCCCATTCTTTTGTGAAACACAAAGGAATCAGTTGTTTCAAAGTTTTGATTTTCTCCAAGGTGATTTTTTTCCTCCAAGTTCTGCTCGCTCACATCTCTGTGTTTCATATGTCAGAATTCAAATCCACCCGTTCTCAGAGATTTCTTCCCTCCTACGATCACTAACCGAACTTTCCATCCCATACCCCCATTTCATTAATTTGGAGATGCCGGTGTTGGACTATGGAGTACAAAGTTAAAAATGACCCAACACCAGTTTATGGTCTTACAGGTTTAATTGAAGCACTAGCTTTCAGAGCGCTGCTCTTTCATCATGTGTTTGCGGAGTCATTTCCTATTTCATTGAGGCATTGCAGAATCTAATACAGACTCTCCCATTGATACCGATCAGTCTGTGTGGCTGGGGTCACTGTTGCTGGGTGAACATGCCCCAACCCCACCATCGGGACCTGCAGACCATTTGATCCATTTAGTTACCACTGTTGTGAGATCAATACTCATGTAGCATGTTTTACTGATACGGACCAGATATTATTGGGGGTGGGGGGGTGGGTAGGGGTGGTCAAGCTCAGGAAAATGGCACAGAACAGTATCGTGGAAAATCGACTTAATTGGATAAGATCAGTTTCACTGCTTTTCTGCAATGGCCGAGCGCTATTACCACTGAACACTGAACTGTTAATTCAGACACCAGGTACCTGGGTTTCACTCCGACCATGCTAGGTGGTAGAATTGGGATTCAATAAATATCTGGAATTACGAATCTAGTAACTCCTATATATCCATGTTCAATTGATGAAAAAAAAACAAAACTATCTGACGTCATTTAAGGAATGTAACAGCCATTCTTACCTGCTCGGGCCTCCATGTGACTCCAGAATCACGACAATACGGTTGAGTCTCAACTACCCGCTGTGCAATTTGGTATAGCAATCAATACTGCCGAGCCAGCGACGCCCTCATACTGGAACAGAATAGAAAAAAAAGTTCATTCGGCCGTAGCTAGATTACTGTGTGCAGTTCTGCAATTCAGAGTACTACATGGATGTGATTGCACTGGGAACGGTGCAGTAGAGATTCACTGGGATATTGTCTGGGCTGAAGAGTTTCAGTTGTGAGGAGAGATTGGACAGACTGGGGTTGTTTGTCGCCGAGCAGAGGAGATTGGAGAAGACATGACTGAGATGTACTAAATACTGAGGGATATGGATAGGATAGACTGAAAGAAGCGTTTCTTATTGATGGAGAGATTGAACACTGGGGCCAAGAGATTTCGGGAAAAGGCAGAAAGGTTTGAGTAGATTTGCGGAAAGGGTCAGAGAGGCGGAAATCATTCTAACCTTAATAAAAAACTTGAGATGTTGATTTGCGATACCAAAACATGCAAGATCATGGGCTAAACGATAGAAAACTTGATTCAGGTCGTTAAGCAGTTGTGTTTGACAAGTGCGGCCACAACAGGCTGAAGGGCCTCCTTCGACGTTGTTGTCCTCCACAGTATTGTGGTTAGTGTCCCCACCTGTCACAGGGCTCAATAATCCGCTGGGGGCATCGTAAAGGTTTTAAACCTGTCGCTCTGTTCCCCAGTGAAGGTTATTCATGGCTGGCCTTGCATTCTCGATGGGACATGTCTCAGGAAGGACAGTGCTGTCTGAATCATTTGGGGAAGTAATGCAGCTCCTGGGGAGACAGAGTGTCAGTGAAAGTGCAAACACGTAACTTCAGCAAACTGCACATTGTGTTTGTGTTGCAATCAAAACCATTATATAGAGTTGTTCCTGACTAATGTGTTTCATTTAAAGCAGGAATCTGAGGAAGAAAACAGAATGAACCCATTCAGATCTGAGTGCAGAAACATTTCCAGCAGAACTACTGAGGTTGTACAGCGTAGACCCGCGTTTGGATGTATTGAATTCGGGTTGATGGGCGCAGCTTGCTTTCACTAGGCGGAGTTGCCAGTGTGTAAAGCCATTACACATGACACAGATAGTGTTCAATGTGATGGTACATTTGATCAGTGGATCGCACTGCTCTTAAGTCTGTAGGTTAGGTGGATTAGCCATGTTAAATTGCGCTCATCTGTCCAGGGAGTGAACTCAGTAAGTTCAGTGAATTAGCCAGGGGTAACGCAGTGATAAGGTCAGCAGTCAGAAGTTGCCAGGTTATTATTCCAGCAGATTTATTTGAAATCACAAGCCAGAGGCCTGCGGGGATAGAGACGGGAGCTCGGTCTGGTTGAGATGCTGTTCATAGTCTCCCTACAGACCCGATTGACTCAACTGTACTTTCTGCATTGTAGGGAGTCGGTGATTCTATGAGAGAGGACACTTCCAGCGTTTACTGTGCTGCTAAGACATTGGAGACGATGCTGACGGCATTTAGTGGGGATGGAGTTTTATTTATTTGTGTTTTGGAAAATTTGAAACTAAACCAAGGAAAACCGAATGGAAGTTTTCCAGAGTATTTGAGGTTTGGAGAGAGTAAATATGTGGCAAATTCACTTTTTCAAGTTCATAAATTTCTGAAAGTCAAGATTTCAAAACCATCGATGTAGGACAAAGAAATAATGGAAGCAGCATTTCTGTTACTCAGACAATCCGTTTCCAAAATATTTGGAAAGGCACATTGAGAGACACACAAACAGTGAGTTTCAACAGGAGAGAGACAGCCTGTGGCCAGGTAAAAGTGTAAAGGAGGGTGTAGGGGGTAGAAGGTGCGAGGAAACAATATCTAATTTGGACGACTTCAGATGCAAAGAAATATCGAAAACGTCTGCAGCTGAGTAAGATTCAGCAAAAACTCAGTGTTTTTTTTATAGATTTCTATTAATATTCCACATGAAGCATAATAAATGGAACTGAGCAGATTTGGTATATTGTCAAGGAAAGCTATTCCATAATGAATAGGAAGTGACCCGTCTCTTAGAGATCGATTTCCTGCTTTAATCCCATGCCTTAAAGATGGGAGAACGATCGCCATGATTTTGGGTTCATTTGATACCCATTGAAATCTTCCAAAGTTACTGAGCATCAAAACTGCCATCTTGTTTTGTAGTTCAACCTTCCGTTTTTCTCATCAGTATTTTCTTTCAGCTGAAATAAATTCGGAGCAAAATTGAATGCAACATTTAGCGTGGACGATCTTGCTCTTGCCCTTCATTGCACCGGAGATTTGTGAGAAATCGGTACGTCATCAAAGTCGAAGTAAAGCAATTTGATTCTGTTGTAAGTTACATTGGGTTTATGAAATGGAGTGCAAACGTTTCTTTTCTCCTTTCATTCCATCTTGACATTCTATGAATTTATGTCGAATGAAAGGGGAACAAATAAGGAAAGATCGAGTGCAATAGTTTATCAAGTGGGATTGTGAATTTTAATGTAATACTCCACACAAAGTTCTGATCAGTATTTTAAACAGTCAATTGAATTGGAACCGCAGAAAACTTTTCCAATAAAACGAATCTTTCAGTCTTTCACAACCTGTTGCTGTGTGAATCATACCGCGATCCATCATCCAGCGTGATCACCAAGTTGGCAACAATATTAGATCTACCAATCACAACATCTGCACATACCCATCTGCGGTGTACCCAGTGCCATTTGTTGTATCCAGGCCCCAGCACATTTCCTGTTCATGAACTTATGAGCTTAGTTCCTGATCTGTCTGATCAGATTGAGAAACCTTTTCTATCACTTCATCCCCTCCCCTCAGAATTCTAAAGGTATCAATTAAATAAGGCGTTAGACCAAATGATGTATGATTGGAAGTCGGCCATTCAGCGCATCGAGTCTGCTCCACCATTCAACGAACTCATGGCTGATCTGATAATCCTCAACTCCATTCTCCAGCATTGCCTCGACAAAGCTTTATCATCTATCTGGTTAAACATCCCCGACCTATCACCTTTCACCCCATCTCTATCCACCTCTTGCACTCTCAGCTAAATTCTTCCCAGACCCAGTCCTCCCGTTATCGCTCCACCCACGAGGCTCCCACCTTTTTTCCTGATGAAGGGCGTTTGCCGAAACATTATGTTTTTCTGCAACTCGGATGCTGCTTGACCTGCTGTGCTTCTTCAGCACCACTCTAATCTTGATTCTGATTTCCAGCACCTGCAGTACGCACTTCCGTCCATCTGATTCCCCTGTCTATTGATCTTGAATAGGCCGTTGCTAAAGTTCCAGCATCGTTTCCCTGCTCTTATATTCCCAGCTGCAGTCAAGAACAGAAAGTATCTCCAACCCCTCTAGACCACTTGATCCCTTGTCCAATCACCTTCAAGTATTCGTGAATGTCTACTCCAATTTCTCTTTTATTACTTTAAACCCCACTCAGTATTCACACTTTTCTCATTGATCCTCCCCAAATTCATTCTAACCCACTTCACTGGATTGAATTCCTTTCAGCCCATTTTCTTGCCAATTGTTTCCAATCTCCCTGCAGTCTATGCCTTTCTTCCTCATGGTTAACGACCTGACTAATTGTTACCTGATTTGCAAACTGCTAAATGATGGAAAGGACAAATAATTGAAAATCGTTGACCTGCATGAGAAAACAATAGAACTCATAGAAGCCATGGTTCATAAGCTTGCAAAGGGGAGCAGAATTGGAGACTCTAAAGAAGGTGATCTAAGGTTCCAGAAGGATCTTAATCCATTGCGTCGTTGGGCTGAAAAATGTCACATGAAGTTCAATCTGGATAAATGGAAGGTATTGCATTTTGCTTCATCAAATATTAGTAGGGTTTATACAATTAATGATCGGGCATTGCATCGTGTTGTGGAACACAGAGGCCAGGAATGCAAGTACATAATTCATTTTAATTTGCTTCATATATAGACAGAATAGTAAAAAAAATGTCATCTTACCTTCGTTGCTCAGTCCGTTGAGCGTAGGAGTTGGTAAGTTATGTTGAAGTAAAACAGGATATTGGGTGATGCGTCTTCTGGAATACTGTGTCCAGTTCATGTCGCCCAGTAATAGCAAGGAAATTATTCAGCTGGAGTAGGTTTAGAACAGGTATGCCAGCGCATGGCTAGTGGGGAAGGTTTGTGTTCGAACGAAACGCTGGATAGGCTGAGACTACTTCCACTCGAGCACTGGAGTTTGAAAGGCGACCTGATAGAAATGTATAAATTATTGAGAGTTCAGCTATAGTTAACTGTAACTGGTTTTTTTTCTCCAAGGAGGGGGCACTTCAAGACGAGAGGGCAAATGTTTGAAGTGAAAAGAGGGATTTAAAATAAAAAAGAGGCTTTTTAAAACAGAGGATGGTTTATATTTGCAATTCACTTCCTGAGGCAGTGATGAATGAAAGTACATTTACAATATTTACAGGATATTTGGATCGATAAATGAGTTGGAAAGTATCAGTGGGATTAATAAAAGCTATTCATTCATGCCTAGTACATAATTCATTGCCCACAGGGAAGATCAGAATCAACTACGATATTATGGATCTGGAGTCACATACCAGCCAGACCAGATAGGTATGGCAGTTTCCTTCCATATCAGGCATTAGTGAATCAGATCTACAACAACTGATTCAACATCATCATTAAACTCTAGGGATTTACTTAAATAAAATTCCAGCATCTGCCATGCCAGGGTTTGAACCCATGTTCACAGAATTATATCTGGACATTCATATTAACAATGCAGTAATAATATCACAAGGGCATTATTAACCATCCGCAGTTACAAGAGCCATCAGATGCGACTCGTTTAGTTTGTCATTATGTTCAGTATGAGCTGGTAGGAGTGAAAGGCCTATTTTCATGCTGTGTGAGTCTATGACTTTGACGCTATGAAACTGGCAGCTGGTTTGGATTAACAGCAGCGTTGACAGTTCAGTTGATCTCCTTCTGGGATATGTAACCTTGCTGGTAAATCTCGAGGTTCTTCTGCTCATTGAGCCCGTCCCACACACGGTGTTGTTGAATAGTCTGTCCCCAGTTTGACTGAGTAGATGAGTTTCCACTTCAGCAGGTAATTGAATACCGCATTACGCTGGTTTCTCTGTGATATCGGTGTCCTTGTATCTTCCCAGGATGAACGATTGGTTCAAATAAAATCCACGCAGACGCAAGTCCCGTTGTCCATGTTGTGAACGTGTTTTTATGCTTCCTGATATACCCATAGGGTGTGGATGACGCTGGTCAGGACAACATATGTTGTTCTTTCTGATTCGCTGCACGAGAGACATGGATTCGATCCCAGTCTCGTGTGACTGTGTGCAGTTTGCACATTCTCTCTTTGATTGTATGAGTTTCCTCCCACAGTCTGAAGGTGTGCGGGTTACTGGCATCAACCATGGGAACTGAAGGGGAACGGAATAGATATGGAGTGTGGGTCTGCAAGGATGTGCGTCGGAGGGATGGTGTCGACTGGAAGGGCCGAAGGGCCTGCTTTCCCACACGGTCGTCATTCTCAGATTAAGGGTCAGCTATGTTGTTCAGGTCCTGGAGTCACAAGTAGGCAGGATTGGGTAAAGATGGTAGCATCCCCTGCAGAAGGGACATGCATGATTGGGATTGCAGGAAATTAAAGACATGTTCTCTGTTCCTGAGGTCAAGCTTCCATTCCAGGTTTTATTCGTCGAACTTTAACATTACCAGTTCCGTGTGTGAGTCCCCAAGGATGACTAGTTTATTATATAACCACAACAGCACATTCTCCAGGTTGCAGTATTTATTGGGAACAAGAAGCTGATTCTGAGTTGATGCGAACAAAAGCAGATGCCAATGTCAAATACACTGACCCAAACAGGAAAATTAAATTTCGAACCTTGCCACCTCAAAGTTAAAGTCTCCACACGCTTCAGATGCGCCAAACGGCTGTCTCAGCAACATGTACTGTTTATGGTCATAATATTATAAATGGGGGCAAGTATTCCCTTCCGCCCCGCTTTGGACCAGGAGATGTCCCAACCTCGGAAATACACGCGCCTCTCTCCCGTCAATCCATCCCAGATTACAATTGGATCTTCGTGAATGCTTCAACGTGAAAGTGTATGTTTGATTGTGCAATGCCTCAGTCAAATGGGACGAGGGACGGAAAAGAGAGTTAGGGAGAGTGCGAGGGAGAGACATCTTCGAGAACTTTGGGGTTTAAATCCTGATACATGAAACGCAGAAACATCAGGAAACAAAGTTCGATGGAAAACAGATCATCACCTCAGAAAATATTATCATGTAAAAATTATTAATTTCTGACCGTGTTTCACCAAAAGTAAAACTTTGAATGAACTGACCGCCATGATGTTGATTCGAGCCGAGGTCGCTGCAATCACAACGCAGAATATGAACTACAGTTTCTCTGATTCCGGGTCTGGAACTGGGATGATGTGTGATTGCCTGCATCAGTTGGTACTGCCTTGTGTGGGCACAGTGATGAAGTAGCCGATGTTCAACTATAATACTTTTGAAGCATACGTTTCAACAATGTTCTGCACTCTCCCAAGAGTTTGGAGCGTTTCATTAATCCCATTCTCCAGTACTCTCATTCATGGAACCTCCACAGTCTCTGGGGATGCTAAAGTTAAAGATTCAGTTCATTCTGCGTTCCCACATGCCTGTCGCAAAGTCCTGATATTGTACATTCTTCCTGACATTCCCTCTGCTACCATACTGGTTGTAGTTTACAAGTGTGGCCTGTGGAATGCTGTAACAGTTTAGTAAATCATATTCTGCGTTGTGATTGCAGCGATCTCGGCTCGAATCGACATCATGGCGATCAGAATAAGGAGTTCTTGGCTAATTGTTATATTCTTGGAAGTGAAGATGTGCAGAGCGATCTCGGTGCCCATGTATCTCAAATTCGGAAAGTTACCACCCACGCTGACAGGTTTGTTTGCAAGGAGTACGGTGTGTTAGTTTTTCATGGGAGAGTGATTCAGTTTCAGAGTGAAATTATCACTTTGCAGCTCCAGAAGTTAACTGGTGTGGCCGCAATCGTAGAGTTGCGTGCATGTCTGGTCGCCACATTATACGATGGATGTGAAAGCATTGGAAAGGGTGCAGAGGACATTTTCTAGGATGTTGCCTTCTATGGAGAGATGTTCTTACGAGGAAAGGTTGAGGGACTTGAGGCGGTTTTTGATAGCGACAAGAAGTTAGAGGGGTGAATTTAGAGAGACATAGAAGATGATCAGCGGTTGCCATAAGGTGGACAGTGAAGGCATTTTTCTTGAATTGGTAATTTTGGCGCAAGGGCACATCGATGTAAATTGAGGGTGATAGATGCTAAGGTAGGTTCCTTCATCAGTGAGTAGAAAGGGTGCTGAACGCCTTGCCTTCAACACTCGTCGACTCAACAACTTTCAGGGCAATGAAATGGTCATTGTATAAACTTGGGGATTATGATGGTAAAATACTAGTCAGATTGGTATCACAGGTCGATGCAACGTTAGGGCCAAAATGAACTTTATTGCGGTGTAATATTCGGTGATTGAACTGTTCTTCAGCTTGAAGTTGCAAACATCTCTGGTCACTATCAGTAAAACCAATACCTGGCGAGAACCGAATGTGCAACTTTGGCACCTTACGCGCTTCCAGTCTGTCGTGCAATTACATCAAACTGACGAATTGCACCACTGGAGCTGCCGTGTACTGATGACCAATGGCTACTGATCTTACCACTAGGCCCCTCAAACCAATTACTCCTTTTTTGCTGAAGATCTGAAATGAAACACAGCGCAGAGGAGGTTATACTGATGATGGATCATCGATTATGGAGCATCAGGTTCAGGAAAATGAATAGTAAAATGTGGTGAAAATAGGCAGAATTGAATTCTGTGTTCGTTTACCGTGGCTTCCTGCGTTGATCACAGGCAATGTTATGTCGCTACTGTGCTGGGATTTTCCTTCTATCGGTATCAATTCGTGAGAGAATTCGATTTACTGGTACTTCACCAGCATCCTTTGGAATGTTCATACGGCACAATGACCCACACTGTACACAACGTCAACAATCTTCTGTAATACTATATCCAAGGGCACGTGGCATGGTTTTTTTATTCAAGGGCAAATTCAATTTTAGTTTAATTAGTAAAGTCGCAAGAATCCAGAGTAAGTTTCAAAATGTCAGAAAGTCACGTTCATTACCTTGGCCAGATTTCTAGCCCAGCAAGAGGGAAATCTGACCCTCAATCCCCGGCATCCATGTAATCGCTTGCTTCATGTGTCCACTTGGAAACCTATATGAAGGGATGTTCAGCCTGACAGAGAACTTGTGAGAATCCTCCACTGTCTGACCTAAAGCTGAAACAGGAGCTATCTATTTCAGCTTGGAGGGTAGTGAAGTGGAGGTGAGACAGAAAATAATAATTGGTGTAGATTCACATTGTTCTCATTGTGATTATTTAAAAACCTGGGG
This sequence comes from Chiloscyllium punctatum, assembly GCF_047496795.1. Taxonomy (NCBI): domain Eukaryota; kingdom Metazoa; phylum Chordata; class Chondrichthyes; order Orectolobiformes; family Hemiscylliidae; genus Chiloscyllium; species Chiloscyllium punctatum. The sequence continues at coordinate 1,127,164 of NC_092761.1, read as the reverse complement.
CAGAAAAGACTCAAGCAGAAAGGAGGAGAAGTAGGCCATTCTTAACACCGCTCCTGCCCCGTCACGCCATTCTGTACCATCATAGCTCACACAGCACTTTTATGTCTTTTTCCAGCGTATCCATATCATCGTGTTGCCAAGTAGCTAACACATATTTATCGATCTCTACAATAAATAGACATTGAAGTTAATCATCGCTGTGAGGAAAATGATGCATTTCGAGACAGTTGGGTTTCTGCATGAATGTTAGAGGTTTTGCAGATGAGCAGCCGAGTCTGGTCTGAACACCTTTCAAACCATAAACTAAAACTCGACTCTGATGAGATTTGCATCCACAACTTTTGAATGGCAGTCTTAAGAAAGGCGTAGAAATTCAACGCGCTTTCCATTGCACCACAGAGTCGCGGCCTCACCCAGTTTTCACCACAAACTTTTGCCTTAGAACGATTTCGTTCGGGACACCCATCTCACGTCTGTCTGACCTCGTCACAATTTCCAGTATCTGGTCCTTATCCACGTGTGCTCTGGATCTTTAAGTGTTCGGCTACATACTGCTGAAATGTCCTCATAACACTGAGCATTACCACATGATCAAATAAGAAATTCAAGATGAACAACACTCTATGGGTGAAGGCGTTCTTCCTAAATCTCCTCTAAACCGCTTTTCTCTTGCTTTTCATCTATGTCACTGTTTATTATTCCTTCCCAAAAGGCCTTATTCCTGTCATACATATCTATCCTCTTCATAATATGTGCATGTTAATCAGTTTCTCACTCAGCCTTCTCTGTGCTGAGTTACACAGCCCCAGCTTAGCTCATCTTCCTTCACAATGGGAATGGTCCAGTATTAGAATTATTTTCATCTCCTGTGAACTTCTCCTCCTGCAATCAGACGGTTCCTGCAGTCTTGCGATTACAACGGAAAATGAAATGCTCTTTGAAGAAATGCGAAAATATCTGAACAAAATCAGCAGCTCTTGTCCATCTCTGATAAGAAAGGACAGTGAACGCTTCGATTCCAATGATTCGTGTTCGGAACTGATGGGATGTATGGGTGGGTGAAAAATGTGGAAGAGGGCGGACAGGATCCAAAATGATTGAACTCGATGTTGGGTCCTGAAATCTGCATGTTCTTTCAGAGAAAATGAGTTGTCCGATCTTCCAGCTTGTGCTGTGCCTTGAAGAAGAACTGCAGCAGACCAGAGACTGGTATGATGGCTTGGGTAAACAATGCAATGTTAAAGTGACAGGACACTGGAAGACTGGGGTAATTTTTGTTGATTCTGTACAGAACTTAAGTGATTTCAGCTTTGTCACCGACTCTGTTTTCCTCTCTCCATTGTAGAGAGATCACATTCTCAGCAGGAACTACAATTTTCTGGATTGAATGAAGTGCAGACAAATCACTGGAAGATGTGTCTGGAAGTTTCCACAGTGAGGAGAGACATCGGAAACCAGCAGGAAATGTATCTTACAACATAGAACGTTACAGTGCAGTACAGGCACTTCGGCCCTCGATGTTGCACCGACCCGTGAAATAAATGTGATGTCCATTGCAGTGGAAAATTAACATTTCTTTTTAAACTAATAAAAGCACAGGGAAACAGAAAAAGTAAGGGCCTGACTTTGCAGAGGGCAAGTGTTGCAGACAGAAAGAAAATTTATGTATATTTAAACCGAACTAATAGCAGACTTACTAAGCCAGCAAACTACCATATCAACAGCCAGGGAATTAGAAAAAAACAACTCCATATCTGGAAAGGAACTCGAATGTTTCAGGCCACTGACCTTGAAGTGTTTATACGAAGAAGCGAATTGAACTTTAAAGGGAATATGTAAAAGCTATCAGGTGCCCATTACATGAGGCGTCTTGCCAATGTATTACCTGGGACTCGGGAAACCTGAATTTGATGGATCTCCACGCGCTACATGCTGAAAACTTTCCAGTCTAACAGAAGGAAAAATGGAAATTAAAGATGGAAAAGCCAACACTTAAAGCTCAGCTTACTATGATGCAAATGGTCGCCCAGCCATTGGAAGGAGGTGCTGCGTGAAAAGAAGGGCTGGCAGAAGTAAATCTGGCGGGTGCTTTGTTTGCAGAGCAATTGACCACTGAGTGAGGCAGTGCACGCCCAAACAGCCTCAATGGGCCCTGGATGCTGGGCAGCAGGGTGACCAATGGAGGAAGGCTGACGTGGAGGTGGGCAGCCCCAAAGTTACAGGTAAGCCTCTTTGCTTTAGGCTTGGCAACGAATACTCTCTTATGCTCATCTCTACAACTAACCTTATGGGCACTGAAACATGTCCCACCTCGATACTGAGCACTGAGTTTGCGAAGAGTGAACTATATTTTCAGTCCAACGATTATGCATATAAGTCAATGCTTACATCTATGTTATATGTGGAAGGTGCAACTCTTACTTTTTTGGAAGATACAAGGGCAACATATTCACTTCATAAATCAAGGCAGTTCAGAGAGTCAACGCAAATAAAGGTGAACGGAAGCTTCCTGAATTAATGGGCACATCAGGACTCGTGACACGAGAGAGATTTACCGCACCCCTGTTGTGCAAAACCAGTAATAGGGAAACATTCCAATTCTCATTTCTGTTATCGGAATTCTGTACTTTAAATCTGATGTCTCGGGATCTCATAGTGAGACTGGGGTCCGATTTGCGCAGTACCCCGACGGGCTTGCAGGTAATACAAAAAAAAGATTTAACAGTGCAGGCTGGAAAATACGAATCACGACCCCGATGCATGTCAGAAAGCGATAGGTTCCGTGAGCGATTCACTCACCCAGGAAGCAAGTAGCCATGTTAATCCCATTAACACCGATTTTCTTGCTGGAGATATGCTGCACTGCACAGCAAACATACGCCGCGATGGTCCTGACAAATCATAAGAGAAGTATTGGTTCGGGAGATTGGTTAAACCAGATCAGTTGTTATTGTGCAAATTTTATTGGAATGATCACAGATGTGCTGTCACTTTAAACATTTTTTAAGAATCTGTGACGGTAAGTAGACCCTGTTTTTTTTGATGTGGAAGGCTCTTTTCTCACGGATCATTGGCGAAGGCATCCAGTGACAGGTGTCAGAATTTGGGACCATGGGTACGACAGGCACAAAAAACGAAAGATTGTATCTTCAGGGTCGGTGTGGGTGTCTGATTCAATGCAGTTATAAGGATGTATCGGAAGAAACTAAATTGGCTAACTCAGGCAGACAGGGCAGTCCAGGTAATCCCCGGCAGGAGTGTCGTCTGGCGTTTACCTATGGAAGATGTCTGGGACCCAAGATTAGAAGGGTCCCAACTGATTTCAGGACAAAAGGCAAACACGATGTGGGGCTCATACGAATCCTTCAGAATAACCCCGAAGTCTGAGTATCGTCCTTGCAAAGCAAAAGAGCCGTTAAAACCCGAGGCTGTACAAGGAATTACTCCAATCTTTGAGTCTCTCTTATAGGCTGGAGTGATATTCCCCCATGATAATCCCAATTTTTTTTTCGTTCATAAAGGCAAACATTCCCGGTGAATCGGGGGAATGGAGGTTTGTTCATGACCTGCAGGTTATCAAGAACGCTGTTGTTCCGCACCCCCCAAATGTTCCCAACCCCTATATTATATTGGCTCAAATTCCACCGGATGTAAATGGCTCTCTATTGTGGATTTAGCAAATGCCTTGTTTTGTGTACTGTTACACGCCGACAGTCAATTCTAGTTCACTTTTCTATTCAAAGGCAAATAGTACACTTTCACTTGACATTTCCAAGATCACTGTGAGTCCTCACCATAATTAAGGAGGCTCTACACAGGAGTATGGAGACTCTTGTTTTAACCGGGGGTGGGGTGGGGGGGTTTGGGGGGTCAGCGCTTCTACAGTATGTAAACGAATGCTTAATCGCAACATCAACAGAGAAACAATGTGAGAAAGGTAGGCTTGCGATGCTCTGCCATCTAGTCTCGCTAAACTACAACTTGTGGAACAACAGTTGAAGTTCGTAGGTTACTTAATATCTGAACAAGGAAAGGCCATTGGTCAAGACAGAGTTCAAGCAAACCAGCAAAATTCAAAGCCTCACATGAAGAAACAATTGTTATCCTTTTTGGTCATGCGATCCTACTTAGAATGTTTAACCCGCATTACACAAACCTTTCGGCGCCAAAAAGTGACATAGTTCATGGTTCAGGTTTGCAGAGCTAGAGTCCGTTGCAGTGACCCCTGAGGCCTAGAGTGCCTTTGTTGAATTGAAATGGCACTCCAAACTACACCGACACTGGGATTCCAAATCCAAACAAGCCTTTTGTACAAACAGTGGATGAGAAGCGTGCCTGCATGACATATCTGCTGATGCAGAATTATGTGTGGAAAATTAAGGCCAGTTGCTTATTTTTCACCTCAACTTAGATTCCGTATCGGCAGGATTGCATAAATACCTCCGTGTCCTGCCTGCATTTGAAATAGCTGTTGTAGATTCCAGGGACATAGTCGGCTTTGTTGAATTAAACCGACTGGTCCCACATGCAGTATCCTTACTGATTTCTGAGCAAAACACAGCACACATGTCGGCTGCACGTGGCTCACATACAATGCTATGCTATTGGAGAAGCCTAACATGACAATAAAGCTATGTAACATCCTTAATGCTGCTTGTCTTCTCCCCACAGAAGGAGACGGAGACCCACATGATTGTGTCGCTGTTATTAATGACATTTGAAGCCCGAGACCAGACGTGTAGGATTCACCAATTTAGAATCTGGATACGGCGTATTATTGTGGACAGGTCAGCATTCAGAAGCAAAGAGATAGGCCAGTGGCTGGAATGTTGTAGCAACTACCCACGAGGTAGTCAAAGCGGGATCACTTCCTTCTCATCTGTCAGCGCAAGCAGCAGAGCTGATTGCCTTGATTGAGGCATGTAAATTGGCCGAAGGAAGAACAGTGAATATTTACATCGACAGCCGATATGCATTCGGGGTTGTACATAATATTGGATCCCCGTGGAGAAACAAGGGTTTCTTGACCTCCACTGGAAAGCCAGTCACATACCATGGCCTGATCTCTGACCTCCTGAAAGCAGTCCGATTGCCTAAATCAATCACTGTATGTACATGTGAAGCCCACAGGAAAAATTATGATTCAATTTCTCAAGGCAATGAAAATGTAGACTGAGCGGCAAGGACAGCAGCCAATCAGCCGCCAAGTGATGAGTTTGACATGTGTATGTCACATATTTGTAATCCAAAGCAGACTTATGGGAGTTACAGTCTCAGGCCACATCGAAGGAGAAGCGTGAATGGACAAGGGCAGGGTGCAGAATGAGGGAATGGGTGTGGTGTGGCCCCAGTGGGAAACCCTGTCTACCACGATTTTTATTCCCTTTCTATGCCAAAGTAGCACACGGTAAGGAACATGTGTCAAAAGTGGGGATGTACGACAATATTTCAGCACGCTGGTACAGAAAGGGATTTACTCATTACTCATAAAAATAATGTGAATAATGTGTTACCTGTGCCACTAATAATGTGGGGAGGGGAATACAAATGAATCATGCAGAATACCCCCAATCCCAAGGACCCTTTGAACAATTAAGATGGATTTTATTGAACTAACACCCAGTGAAAGGTTAAGGCATTGTCTAGTAATAGTTTATGTTTTCCCAAGGGGTGGAAGTGCTCCCACGTCTAAACAGGATGCCAGTGCAGTAGCCAAGGCTTTGCTAACTGAAATAATTCCGAGATGGGGCATCCCTGAAAGGCTAAGCAGCGACAATGGAAAGCCATTTATAAATATTGCCCTACAGCAGATCAGTGATTACTTGGGAATAAAGGTGAGGCAAGATTGTGCCTACCACCCAGCGAGCGGTAGGGCAGTGGAAAGAGAGAAAACTATTCTTAAAAATAAATTGGCAAAATTTTGTGAGGAACTAGAGGTGACATGGACAAAGGCATTTCCAATTGTGCTAATGTATATGAAGGAGAGGAAGAGTAAATATTAGGACGTTTGAGATTTTGTGCGGAAGGTGGCCCAATACAGGAATTGGCCAAGACCGATTGTAAAACAGATAACAGACCACTGTGAGGACGAGATATTTTGTTATGGTATAAATCTCTCCACACTTCTGTCTCAAATACAGAATCAAAAGAAGGGCAGCACTACCCCAACCAGCAGAAGGGAAGATGCACAATCTAGAACCTGAAGACTGGATAGTGGTGAAAGACTTCAGGAGCAAAAGCATGAAGGTGAATAGCTGGCTGGGACCGTTCCAAGGGCTCCCTACAACACAGACAGCTGTTAAGATCGCCGAAAGAGCCACGTTGATACACGTCAGCCGTTGCAAACGTGTAGCTGACCTTGAGGAGACATCGGACAACACCGGATCCAAATAAGTGTAAGTAATGATTAGAAGACTCATAGAAATATGGGGCTGCATGGCAGGACGAGTCGTGAAGGCAGGGGTGTCTGGTATACAACAGCAGACGGTAATCTTAACCAAGGATGTTAAGTTGACCTTTACATGCCACCCATGCCCGTTTGGTAACCAGGACGACTATAAATAAGGCTATAAATATTTACGCAGAGATCCTTGTGTACCCAATTACTGGCACTGAGTAGTATCCATCACGGCTACAGGTACACCTGACACGGAATATCGGTTTCCTGTTCTCAAAGAAGGAGGTGCCATGGCAAGGGTAACAATAACCAAGATTCAGAAGAGTGATAAGGAAGCCTGGTGGTGTGGAATAGATAGACCCTTCTCTGATATCTATAGACAGGTGAATATAGTGGTACAGCCTCGCACCCACCCCACCCGAGATGCAGTGCAGAAGGTCCTCCAAGAAATAGTAGCTCCTGGACTCGAAAAGATGAATGTCCAATGACCCACACTGCAGATGGGCGGAAAGGCCTTTTCCAAGCTGACAGAAATGGTAGAAAGAAATAAACTGAATGTGCAGCTAAAATGATCACAAATGAAAAAAGTAAAACTGGATTCATTGTGAAAACTTATAGCGCCATATTTCACTTTCCGTGGAAGTCTACTGTTAAGGACTCAGTGGTCTCACTGCTGTAGCAATGGGGGATTTCCTCTGACCGTTTATGTTGTTGACAACCTTCCCAAAGCAGGGAATTTGTATGGAACTGGCAATTAATCCAGTATTGTCACAAACAGGATTCAGACGAGCATAAAACAAAGAAGTGTGAATCCTGGAAATCTGAATCAACAACAGGAATTGACAGAGAAACTCTGCAGGCCTGGCAGCATCGTGGAGACAAAGAGATTTATTGTTTCATATCAAAATTCAGGCTACTTATGATTTTTATTGTTTTATCACTTCGCAAAACAGCATACTTACCAGAATCTCTCATTAGCTGACAGACGTCATCTGTAAAAATGCAAAATTCCTTTATCGGTTGTAATGCTGTTGCTGTTGCTCTGAGTTGGTGAAAGGCTGGTCTTCATTACCTCTTTTTTCTCCTTTCTGTCGATGAGCAGCCATGCTGTTTGGAGAATTTCTGTTTGTGTCCCTTTGTCTCTCTGTACCATCTCACGGCCTTCTACATTCTCCCACTCTCTGTCTGTCAATGTGCCTCATTTTTTATTTCTACTCTTGGAAAAGTGTTAAAATCGGAGGCTGTTCCGTGGCTTTCTCAGCCCCACCCCCACCCCACCCCTCAACCCCCCGGCCAGAGTGTGTAGAACTGGGCTCACAGTCTACAAGTAATGTCTGTGTTACTTAGGTCTGACATCAGGTGACATTTGTTCACTCAAAACGTTATGAGCTTTTACAATTCTAAATAGTATTCATAATAGACCAGAAAAAAAAGCAGTTTCACTCCAACTATAGGATTTCTATGATGCCATCGCCGTTTGCCGAAAATCAATGAATGGTGACAGCAGACAATGAGAGCCATTATCTCATTGGATGCGTTATTACTACAACATTGTCGTGCAAGTCTGCAGTGTCTCCTGCGTCTCTTCATTATTCCCAAAAAACTAGAAAAGACGGACGGAGAATAATAGGAGAAGAGATAGACAAATCCTTGTCGAACAGAGTAAAAAGAACTCTGCGTTGAATTAGCAGGATAGAACATAGACTAATGGGTCCACATCAGGAGGTAGGGCTTGGGAGCACGAAATAATAACGGTCTGAGCTCACACACAAGGAGCATGCTGAGCCGTCACTTTCGCGATGTTGGATAAACAATGCGGCTTTTACAAGAAGTTTAAACAATGAACTTTCAATGTACAGAACATTTGACAGCATTTGACACCATTAACGTCTGGTTACTACCATATGCTTTAACTGACGAAACCACAGACACGGTTCTTCAAATCAATAAGGGCATTTAATGAAGTATTTGATCACAGTTAATCGGACTACCTTTCTGTAATAAAGCTGCTCGATGAGAATTTATATCAACGTCCGTTTGTGCAGGAAAGAAGTTCACAGCTGCTGACTGTCCACTGAAAATGTACAGGAAGAGGCAATCTCTTCTTGCTTTGATTTCAAACTGATGCCTTCACCTCTTTAACCTGACCGGATAAACAGTATGCGTTCATCCTCTCGGGGCCGATTTACCGCCTGAATGTGCACAGAGGGAAACTCATACCAAGAGACCAGGGTAATTGTGGTGAATTTACCTGGAGTGGTGTGTGAGTTGGTGTTAACAGTGGGCAGTAAGGGCTAAACCATTAGCACTGACATTGATCCTTGTACCAACAGCTCCTCACTCACTTTCTGCCTCATTCATCTCAGTCATCATTGACTTTCAGTTTATCCTACTTTCCCTTCGAAACTTTACTTTTGTTCTGGACAACTTTCGGATGTCCACTTGGAAACTGCAGTTTTTTCAAACGAAATTCTGGAGAATGCACGTCACTCTTTGGGATAGGCTTCACTGCCCAACCATAATTACTCAAGAGATTGAGATGGTAAGTTACTTTACTTCGTCCTCGAAGTGCTCATCACAGTGATACAGCCATGATGTCGATAGGGAGGGAGTACCAAGAATTAGACATAGCGACATTGAATGAACAGCGAGATAGTTTCAGCTCAAAAAGGCGAGATCCTTAGAGGCGATTTGCAGTGACAATTTATTCGGTGTACGTGCTGCCATGGCTGCCAGTGGATTTGGTGGAAGCTCGTACAATTGCAACATTTAAGAGGCATTTGAATTTGTATATGAGTAGAAAAGGTTTGGAGGGAAAGGGTCCGTGTGCTGGCAAGAGGGACCAAATTGGGTTGGGAATTCCGTTCAGAATGGACAGGTTTGAACGAAGGGTCTGTTTCCCTGCAGTACATTTCTACGACTCTAGGATTCCAGTTGGATGCAATCAATCACTGGATTCCTTCTGGCAGAACCGGGTCTGTGCTCTCTGTTGAAGCAGAAAGTGGTTTTCATTCAGATTAGCCACAAGAAGAGAAATAAATCTTCATTTTCTGACTTGGAATTTTATCCAGGCCTGGGCGATTCAAACCCAGACTCTGAAGCAGAGACTCCACTGAAGTTGACAATAACCCTTTCGACCTAACCTGTACAAACTCTTGTGCCTATCGTTCTTTGTCCCCACATTTTGAAGCACCGGTCCTTGCCGTGGGTGGTGAAGGAGCTAACTACTACCTCGCAGAAAAACCGTGGGGTCAGAGACCCAATCGATTTGTCACGCAGCGGGGATTGCATTGCTCAGAACAGACGTGTTGGCTGTGTGGGACTGAAATTGAGCTCGATCACACACAGATACGGTGTAACAGCTGCCAGAAGATGTGGAGACGGTTGGGACAGTTTCATTCGCACTCTGGGAAAAAGACTGGATCCTAAATTCAGGGGAGATAACTGTCACAGATAGAAGGCTGAAAATTAGTTTGGGAATGATGTGAGTCATGACCGAATGGCGGGCAGACCAGATGGGCTGAAAGCTCTAACTGTCCTCCGATGCCTTCTGGTCTCTGACCGTCCAGTATATAAGGAAATAGAAACAGAGTTAATCGTGCATTTCGAAGTCCTCCTCTCATAACTCGGCGAGGTGAGAGATGGAACAGTTCTGCTATTAAATTTTGAGACTGGGAGAATGTTTGGAGATGGAGTAATAAAAGAGAAACAGTATAAAGTTGGGAGTCAGGAGATATTCAATAAAATAGGTAGACGGAAATGGACATGGAGTAATAAGTGTCACTGGTCTTGAAGACTTAATTCGGTTTTCCATTCCAAGATTCTAGCAGACCTGCCGAGATTTTCCCGCAATTTCCTTTGTTGGTACTGAAACAGAAGGGAAAAGTCTGATCCTGGACCAATCAGCTATGTCTACTCTGTGGACGTTTGAATTCCCTATTCGAACAAATCACTTCTAACCCACATGGAAACCTCACTATCCTGCATCACCCCCACTCCTGTTACTGACAATCACCTGTTCATTACGTAAACACATATGGGTACACAACAGTATCATTTACCGAGTGAATTGGGAAAATTTCAGGGAGAGTTCCTTTCGGTTTCCATCAGAGCATTCTCATTCAGTTAATTCTGTTGCAGCACCATTTGACATGCAGCTGTCACTGTCATGTGGCCATTCGCATTCGACGTCTCTGGACAATTTGGTTGGGGCACATTTGGAATGGAACCTCACGTTTTGGAAGGGACTTCGTTTATACCATATTGGGCTGAACTGATAACCTTGTCTCTTGCACCTGCAGTACAGTGGAGACAGTTTTCACTCAGAAACCAAGAGATGCTCAAAAACGGAGGAAAAAATGTGTCAACAAAACCTGTGTCAGCGAGCGAATTCGCGCTTGCAACATTAAAGGTGAGCAGCAAACCTATTAAACAACAGTGCCCTGCGTGGGTCTCGACCCCACACCATTGAGATTAAAGGTCTCAAGCTCTACCGACTGAGCGTACGAGGACAGGATTGGTGTGGGCTAATTTATCATTTCATACTTAGTTTAATTCAGCTGACACGGCAATTTTGAAAAATCTCGTTCATTCCTCCCCATTGCAAATAACATGATCCAAGTCTTACAATTCTCAGATTTATTCCTTCAGACCATGACAATCCATTTAGGTCTTGCCCCGGGATTTACGATTCTCTGTTAATATTTTCATATTTTGACCCTGATCCTTAGGTCACCGAAGTGATTCCCAGACACTCTGGCAGACTGCAAATCAATCGGGAAAATACCTTGGGAAACCAAATCATTTCTGATTTGAGTGGACGGAATCCCATCTGCTGAAGAGACAGAGTCCTCACAATCAACACTTTCTTTGTTCTACCTCCCTACAAAGTTTGTCACTTCTAATATTCGAGAAAGGAATTCTGATTATAAAATGTTTTAAAAACAGGAACAATCTTCTGAAGACATTTCCAATTTGAATTCGAATTTTTTTACCCTTTCACACGGTAACAGCTGTTCCTGAGGAAGGCGTTTCCAAGAGCTGTGTCCCAGGGCTGGGCAGGAAGCCGCTGATTGAAACTGCAGTGGCCCCTTTCTGTTGGCAGCAGGGGCTTGTAGAGAGTGGGGTCACATTTTGCTGCATGTGACCGTCTCACTCATTGCGGACTCAGGGTCAATCATGGATGACTTCTCGTGGTTGTATTGTCAGAACATGGTCGATCTCAATACTTGATGTGAAATATTTGAGGCTCTGTGCTCTTTTTGGGCTTGGACAACCAACATGTCAGACAAATGCTCTGACCATTTGAGACACAGCAACTGGCAACAAAATTGTGCGTGTACACATCCAAACGCACAGTGATCGAGAGGATGTAGACAGCAGTAGTTCTCATTATTTTAAGAATCAATTGCTCATGTTCCCGTGTTTATCGCAGAGAGGGTGAGAGACCCGAGGAGTAACAAACACACCCATAAAGCAATATCAGGACCTGTGTAGTTCTGTCATAAAAAGCTGCCTGCAGTGGTTCTATTGCAAAGTTGGATTTCAAACCCACGACGCAATAGAGACTGGATCCTAAATCCAGCACATTAAACCTCTCTGGATTAGTGGTGCTGGAAGAGCACAGCAGTTCAGGCAGCGTCCGAGGAGCAGTAAAATCGACGTTTCAGGCAAAAGCCCTGAGACTTCATTGATGTATCAAAAGGTCGATAGGGTTTCTGGCTGTGTTAGGTCGACTTGTCTTGGTTTGTTCCTGAGGAATCTGTGGATTGTATTTTTTAAGTATCCGTTCTTCTTGAATACGTTTTATAGGTGGTTTTCCTCTGTTTTCCGAAGTTCGTCTGTGCTGAAATGTGTGGTGGTTCGTTGGAATAGTGTTCTGATACAGCTTTCTTTTTGCGTGTTGGGATGGTTGCTGATGTAGTTAAGTATTTGGTCAGTGTTTGTCGGTTTGCTGTATATGCAGACACAGCAGAGAATTCGGAGAGGCCTCGCACTCCAATCACAACGCCATAAACAAACACATAGATCGATTTACCATCTGTGAACCCCTCAGAAAACGAATAGGAAATGATATCACCACAAACCCCAGGAACCCCATCCATAACAAACATATAATTAGAAAGCAGGAGACAGCATCTTCACTTCACTTCACTTGGAGGTCGCCACTGATGATGTTACCTAGCCAGGTAATGAAACGTCTGGATAACAAACCTACACGCTAAACGTCAACCGTAGTGATAAACTTTCACAAACCTTGGGACTACTAAGCCTCTCAGGGATGCTCCATCTCGCAATTATTTCAGTAAGGAAAGCTTTGGTTATGGCACTGGCATTCTGTTTTGCCGTGGGGAAAGCTTGCACACATTTGGAAAACATATCACCTATTACCAGACAATACCTTTTTCCTTAGCAGGGTGTTAGTTCGGTAAAATCCAGTTGTAAATGTTCAAATTGTTTTTGGGGTTTCGGAAGTGCAACATGACTCATCTGTATTCCCCTCCCCACATTATTGTGGCACTGATAACACATCGTTCACAATATTTCTGGAAGTAATGATTAAATCCCTCAATGTACCATTGTGCTGAAATGCTGTCATATCTCCCCTCTTTTGACACATGTTCCTTACCGTGTGTCAGTTTGGCATTGAATGGAAATAATGATCGTGGTAGAAAAGGTTTAACATTGGGGCCACACCATACCCCTTACCTCAAACTGCACTCTGCTTTTTCCCACTCAAACGTGTCTTTGTGGGTGGCACGGTGGCACAGTGGTTGGCACTGCTACCTCACAGTGCCAGAGACCCGGGTTCAATTCCCGGGCGACTCCCTGTGTGGATTTTGCACATTCTCCCCGTGTCTGCGTGGGTTTCCTCCCACAGTCCAAAGATGTGCCGGTCAGGTGAATTGGTAGATGTAGATGTAGGGGAGTGGGTGGGTTGAGCTTCGGCGGGGCGGTGAGGACTTGTTGGGCCGAAGGGCCTGTTTCCACACTGTAAGTAATCTAATCTAATTCAAGCCTGGACTTCGACTCTGACTCCCGTCCGTCTGCTGTTGGGGTAAGGATTTTTGTCATTCCCATGTCAAACTGATCATTTACCGGCTGCTGGGCTGCCGTCCATGACGCTGAGTCTGCCCTTGCATTTCCTTGAGAAACTGAATCGTTATTTTTCGTGTGGGCATCATATTTAAACACATCGATTGATTTAGGCAATAGGACCGCTTCCAAGAGGTCAGAAATCTGATCACGGTGTGTGATGGGCTTTCGGGTGAAGATCAAGAAGTCCCTGCATTTCCACAGGGTTCCAACATCATGTGCAACTCCAAATGTGTATCTGCTATCGGTTAAATATTCGCTGTCTTTCCCTTCGCCAATTGACATGCCTCAGTCAATGCAACCACCTCCGCTGCTTGCGCTGACAGTTGAGAAGGGAGTGATCCCGCTTTGAACACCTCATGGGTAGTTACTACAGCATCCCCAATACAATTCTGGCCTATCTCCTTGCTCCTGAATGCTGACCCATCCACAAAAAAAACGCCATATTTGGATTCTGAAGTGGTGAATTCTGCAAGTCTTGTCGATGCAGCACATTTAATTAATTACAGCGATACAATCATGTGGGTCTCCGTGTCCTTCTCTAGTGAGAGGACGAGCAGCATTAAGGACGTTACATCGTTTTATTGCAATGTTAGGTTTCTCCAAGAACACAGTATTGTATCTGAGTCAACGTGCTGCCGACGTATGTGCTGTCTTTTGCTCGGAAAGCAGTAAGGATACTGCATGTGCGATCAGTTTGGTTAAGTCGCCATAGCCGATTATCTAGCAACCACAGCTCGCAGGCATTTAAGCAATCCTGCCGCTACGAGGTCAAGCTTAGCCAAAAAATAAGCTGCCAGCCTGAATTTTCCCCCATGATCCTGCAACAACACAGATGTCATGCAGCGATGTTTTTCATCTACCATTTGACAGAAGGCTTGTTTGGATTCGGAATCCCCAGTGTAGGGGTACTTTGAAACGTCTTTTTCAATTCAACTCGGCCGCTGGGATCCATTGCAACGGACCTTGGTTCTGCTCCCCTTTTCCATGGGCCATGTCACTTCAGGGCACCTCATGATTTGTGTAATGTGGGATAAACGTTCTTCAGTAGGAGCGTATGCCCAAAAAGGATAGCAATTGTTTCCTCATATGAGGCCTTGGAATTTGCTGAATTACTTGCACTCTGTCTTGACCTTCCTTTGGTCTTCCCTTGTTCAGATATTAAGTGACTGATGAACTTCACCTGTTGTTGTATAAATCGAAGCTTTGCGAGACTGGCTTTGTGCCCTTCCCTCGTGTAATGCAAGGAAATCCTTCTCACATTGTTCCTCTTTCGGTGCTACTATTCAGCAATCGTCTACAGATTGCAGAAGAGCAGACCCAGGGGTTAAAACAAGAGTCTCCAGACTCCTGCATAGAGCCTCATTATATAAGGTGGGTGACTCACAGTAACATTGACAAAGTCGTGTGAACTCGTAAGATTTCCCTTTGAATGAAAAAGTGAACCAGAATTGACTATCTGGATGCACCATTACACTAAAGAATGTATTTGCTTAATCCACAGCAGAGAACCATTTACTGTCCGGTGGAAATTGAGCTAATACAGTATAGGGTTTGGGAACATTTGATGCGCGCGGGACAACACTGTTATTGACTGCCTGCAGGTCTTGAACAAACCTGCATTCCTCCAGTTCACTTGGAATTTTTGCCTTTTTGATCAGAAAAATGGGAGTTCTCACCGGTGAGTTTACACAGGGGATTATCTCTCTAGCCTTTGGGAAGGATTGAAAGACTGGAGTAACTAAGTCCATGGCCTCGGGTTTTAACGGGTATTGTGCTCTGCAAGGACGATACTCCGACTTCGTGGTTACTCGTATTGGTTCACAACCTCGTATATGCCCCACATCATGTTTGCCTTTTACCCATAATTCAGTAGGGACCGTTATTAATCTTGGGTCTGAGAGGTTTATCTTAGGGAAACGCCAGGCCAGCCTTCTACGCTCTTCAGGGCTAGAGGGGGTTACCTCGACTGTTCTATTGCCTGAGTTAGACAAATTAATTTCTTCCTAAATGTTCGCACATCTGCATTGAACCACAATCCCACATCGTCCCAGAACACCCAACATTTCGTTCTTTATGCCTTTAGTACCAATGGCCCCAAATCTTGCCACCAGTCACTGGACACCTTCGCCAGTGACACGCGAGGGGCATAGCCTTCCACATCAAAAATATCGAGGTAACTTGCCGTCGCAGGTACTTTACATAAGTTCACACTGACTGCACATCTGTCATCTCTTCAATAAAATTCGCACAATAACAACTGACCTGGTTTAACCAATCTCCTGAACCAATACTTCTCTTATGGTTCCTCCGGGCTATCGTGGTGTATGTGTACTGTGCAGTGCAGCATATTCCCGCAAAATAATATCGGTGTTAATAGGATTAACACGGTTACGTGCTTCCAGGGTGAGTGAATAACTCACTGAACTCATTGCTCTCTAGCTTAATCGCCACTCATAGACATACACCAGGGGTCGTGGGTTGTATTTTACAGTTTACACTTGTGAATCTTCCCTTTGAATTACCTGCAAGCCTGTCGGAGTACTGAGCAAATACAACCCCAGTCTCACTATGAGATCCCGAGCCATCAAATGTAAAGGACAGAATTCCGCTAACAGAATTGAGAATTACAATGGATACACATTACTGATTTCACACAATATGGGTGCGGTAAAACTCTCATATCACGATGCCTGATGCCACCATTGAGTTCAGGAACATTCCACTCATCTTTATTGGCGTCAACTCTCTGAACTGTCTTGATTTGAGGAGTGAATATGCTGGCCATATATCTACCAAAAGGGTAACTGGTGTACCTTCCACATATAACATAGAGGTAGGCATCGACATGTATGCATCATTGTTATATTGAACATATTGTCCACACTTCGCAATCTCAATGTTCAATATAGAGTTGGGATACATCTCAGTGCCCGTTAGGTTCGTAGAAGTGATTAGCATTAGGGATTTTTCGTTGCCAAGTGTAAAGGAAAGAGGTTTACCTGAACCTTGTGGTCTGCCCACCTCAACCTTAGTCGTCCCCTGTCAGTTACCATGCTGTTCTGCCTTCAGGACCAATTGAGGCTGTCTGTGCGGGCACTGTCTTGACCGGTGGTCCATTGCTCCGCAAACAAAGCACCAGCCAGATCTATCTCTGCAAGCGCACTTCCGCGATCCCTTCCTCTTTTGCGAACTCCACCTGTGCCTCTCTCATTTCCCGCAGTTCCTCCTTCCAATGGCTGAACGACCATTTGCATCATAATAAGCTGAGGTTCATGTGATTGCTGTTCCATCTTTAATTTCAGGTTATGGTTCTCTTGAGCCAGTAGTTTTTCAGCATGTATCACGTATTGTTCTATTAAATTCAACTTTCCCGTGTCCCAGGTAATACACGTATATTATTACCTAATTTGTTGTTTCGTACTTCATTCCATTGATGAGGCTGCTCCTCAGGTGTGCCTCATACAGTGTGATCTCTGCCGTTATGTCCTTGGGTGGTATCAGGCCACAATAGACGTTATCTACTTTCGTGAGTCGCTTAAGGTACTGGGACATTGTCTCGACTTCTTTAGGGATTCTTGCTTCAATTGATTGTGGGTACGATATGCTATTGGTGAATCAGCAGACCCTGAGGCGGCGACCGTTGACTTGGAATCTTCGTGAAGTGGATCTCGTAGGGGGGCTGTAGCTCTTCGGGGGCACCCATTAAGGTCAGGATCTTATCCAGTCTTAAGACACTGTCCAGCTTCATTCGGTTGTTTTCCATGTGTGTGTGCATGTGCGCTGGTGTTTGTACATGTACTTGATCTATCTTTATTTCGAGATTTTCTTACCCTGAAATCAGGCTCAGCCTTCAACATGTGAAAGCACTCCAATTCACAGGTTCTATTTTACCCTACCGTTTCTCCTTCTCTCTCTCCTCCAACGGTGACCTCAGCATTTGCAACTGAATATTACTAAAACTTCGTTCCTCCAGAAAAACACATTCCTTGATTTACATTTTTAACTGCTTTACAGAAAAAGGGCCATAATTATTTAGCATATATTGTATTTTTTCTTGACCATTCTGAGTTGTCTGTCGACCCGCTTTTTGTTCGCTCCTGCTGGAGCCGATTTTCATGGATATTCGAAAAGTGTTCATCTCTCTCTGTCTGTCTCTCTGTCTCTCTCTCTCTCTCTCTCTCCCTCTCTCTCTCTCTTCTCTCAGGATACCATAATCTTCTCTTTGCCAATATAACTTGCCTTTAAGTCCGGAGGTCCCCTCTCATTGGGCACTACCGTCTCATTGCCTTGGTTTTCACAAACCAAGAACCCACGTAACCGGTACAGCTTTGGCGACTCCAACGCTGCCCATGGTGACTCCAAGTCTCAAACCACCGTTAGTCTTGCTGTCACTTAAACTCTCTAGAGACGGCAATCCTTTCCCTTGAGTTTTACTCGAATACCGCGCGACAGTTCACTGGTTGCTCTTCCTGGTTCGTCTATTCTCTTCGAACAAGTCTCTATGTCGGATTACTTTAGCCACAACTCTTACCCTGACCCGATTCAATTCGGAACACGACTCTGGGGCGATCCACTTATCCCCAGTCCTCTCACTCAAAGGGGCCAATTCAGCGCTCGAGATGAAGTGAAAGACCTTCAAGGCAGTGGCGCGTACACCTCCTGGCAATCTTCAAAATCTTACCCAGTCGCAGGGTCCCAGACAAGCCCCCGAGTTTACTGCCGTGGAATTTCAGTCGACTAGACGCAAATGCTACCAAGAGCAAAGAAAAAGTTTATTTTTGACATTTGTAGAATGGACCCGACACATTTGCAAGACGCCTCATAAAATGGAGCCTGATGGTTTTCACACATTCCCTACATACTATATATCGCCTTGCCTTATCACACCTCAAGGCAGGAACCTGGATCAGTCGAGTTCCTTTCCACACATGGAGTTGTTTTTTTTCTAATTCATTGACTGCTCATATAATAGATTATTGGCGTTGAGAGTCAGCTGTAAATTAGGTTGAACTTTACATTTTTTCTGTCTTTTTGCAAAGTTAGGTCCATACTTCTTTGTTTCAACCATGCTTTCACAGATTTCACAAAAATGATAATTTTCCAGTACAGGGGATCAGGCTGACAGTGACTCAATAAGGGTGATGGAGTGAGGATGATAGTGACACAATGAGGGTGAGGTGTCAGCTTGGTAGTGACGCAGATTGTGTGAGTGGATCAGGCCGATAGTTACGCAGAGAGGGGGGTCAGAGTGATAGTGATGCAGTAAGTCTGAGGGATCAGACCAATAGTGAAGCACTTCGTGTGAGGGGTCAGTGTGACAGTGACGCAGTAAGAGTGAGTGGTCAGGCTGATAGTGACGCAGTAATTGGAAGGAGATCAGGCTGATAGTGGTGCAGTAAGTGTTACTGTGTCAGGTTGATCCTGACGCATAAAGTGGGAGGGGACAGGGTGAAAGTGACGTAGTAAGTTTGATGGGGTCAGGCAGAGACTGAGGCAGTGAGTGTGAGACAGTCAGGGTGATAGTGAGAGAGTAAGTGTGTGCGTTCAGGCTGGTAGTGACACAGTAAGTTGAGAGCGTCAGGCTGATAGTGGCCAATAAAAGTGAAGTGTTAGGGGAATAGTGATGCAGTAAGTGTGAGATGTCAGGCTGTTGGTGATGCTGTAAGTGTGAGGGGTCAGCCTGATACTGAAGCATAAGTGTGAGGGGGTCAGGCTGAGAGTGTCACAGTATGTGTGAGAGGTCAGGCTCATAGTGATGTAGTAAGTGTCTGTGAGTCAGAGTGATCCTAATGCAGGAAGTGATAAGGTACAGGGTGATAGTGACGCAATGAGAGTGAGGAGGTCAGCGTGATGGTGACATAGTAAGGGTGAGTGTTCAGGCTGATATTGATGCAGTATGTTGAGGGCGTCAGGCTAATACTGGCCAGTAAGTGTTCAGTGAGAGGGTGATAGTGATGCAGGAAATGTGAGGAGTCAGACTGATAGACACGGTGAAATTGTGAGGGGTCAGGCTGATAGTGATGCAGGAAGTGTGCGAGTGTCAGGCTGATAGTGATGCAGTAAGTGTGTTTGGACCAGAGTGATAGGAACGCAATACGTGTGAGCAGCTTTGGATGATAGTGACAGGTCAGTATGAGGGGGAGGATGGTAGTTATCCAGTGAGTGTGAGGTGTCAGGATGACAGTGAAGCAGACTGTTGAATGTGTCATTGTGATGGTGACATGGCAAGTGTGATGGGGTCAGGGTGGCAGTTACGCAGATGCTTTCAGGGCGTCAGGTTGTAGTGATGCAGTAATTGTTAGGTGTCAGGGTGCTAGTGACGCAGTGAGTGTGAGATGTCAGTGTGATAGTGACGCAGAACATTTGAGGGCCAGGCTTATACTGACTCAGTATGGGTAAGGGGTCAGGGTCACAGTGATGTAGATGCACTCTCAGGGCCAGGTTGTAGTAAAGCTGTAAGTGTGAGTGTCTCAGGCTGATAGTGATGAAGTAAATGTGACGGGGTAAGGCGGTTAGGGATGTAGTAAGTGTGCAGGGGTAGTGCTAGAATTGACGCAGGAAATGTGAGTGTTGAAGCTGATATTGACGCATTACGTTTGAGGGGATCAGGCTGATCTTGACGCAGTAAGTGTGACGTTGTCAGGATGATAGTTACGCTGTAAGTGTATTGGGCACAATGATCTTGACGCTGTAAGAGTGGGGAGTCAGGGTGATAGTGATGCAGTAAGCATGAGAGGGTAAGCCTGATAGTGACGCAGTATATGTGAGGGAGTCAACCTGGTCGTGGCGCAGTATGTGTGGAATGGTCAGGCTGATATTGATGCAGTTAGTGTGTTGGGGTCAAAGTGATAGTGAATGTTTCAAAAGTCATTAATTCCTTTGCAGAATTTGGATTTCGTGGAGCTTGAGCTTTGCATTCAATCGAAAGTAAATTTTCAACTGTGAAGAATCCGAAGTAATTTCAAGACGTCAAATTGAATAAATTATATGTCGAGACACAAAAAGCCACCAACTTCCAACATGAATCAGTTTCAAAACATTTGTCGAACTATCGTGAAATTTGGATGTTCGGGAGTGGGGGTTTGGAATTAAGCAAAACAAGAAGCAATGCAATACATTTACCTGCAGATGATGATTTTTTAAAAACTCAATTGAATGTCAAGCTGAGAAAGTTCAACCTAATTTACAACTGACTCTCAAGACCAATAATCTATTATATCAGCAATCAATGAATTAGAAAAAGCAACTCCATGTGTTGAAAGGAACTCGACTGATCCAGGTTCCTGGCTTGAGGTGTGATAAGGCAAGGCGATATCAGCAGAGTAGAATTTTCTGGAAATATTAGACATGGAATGTTAACGGTCTTCTGCTGTCCACATTCGTAAGAAACTGTGCATTAAGAACTGAATTTGAAAATTAACGATGAAAATCAGACTTAGCCATCTGCTTGTGGCATACCATTGTTCAGAACAATTGGTTGTTGCTGAGACTAAAATTGACCAAAATAATTGATGGGGATCTTATCCACGACTTTCGTTGGAGCAGTTGGTGTGGAGAGCTCAGCTTGAAGAACCAAATGCCAATTATTCATTTTGGCTGAATTTTGGCTGTCTGAATTGCTTAGTTAAACATACTCCCAGTTGAATGAAAAATCCTTTGCTATCAGAGCGAGATGTTTTCATGTCAGCATGTTCCGATATGAGAAGACATTCCATGGAGTAGATGTGACTTAAATTTTGACTCTAACGTCAGAGATGTTGACACATTTCTGCCCCAAAACAGCACTACCATTGGTATCAAATCAAGCTGAACAAAGGACTAGTTCACTTAGACATTTCCTTTCTGCAGACTCTGCCAATGGACCGTTCATGCCGGATGTAGGAATAGGGCGTGGTGACATCTGTTCACAAGTGGATCACTTCATTCTTGCTCACCGTCCGTAAACCGTAATTCATTTTGAACTTCTTAACCATCAGCATGATAAATGATACATAATGCATAGGTTTGCTTCTCGAAAGAATGAGCGAAATCTTATTCAATGTAGACGCAAATTTAAGTTATCCCTGGTCGACCAGAAGACAGATATCGCGAAACAAAGTGAATACAGAAAATAATCAATGTTTTCTGGGAGTCAAAAAGATGTACTGGAAGAACGGAAACATATATTTGGAACTAAAGTCACATACCAATTTCAGACTAAATGTTCTTGAACCGTTATCTTCATTTGACCTTCATGTCCACCATTGCTGCAAAAATTATCTTAACAACTCAGAACTTTATGTTCTTTGATATTGTCTCCTTCATGTTTCTATTGATTTTGAAACTAAAAACGGGCAATAGTAATGCACCCTATTTCACTTGCAAAGATCAGAAGAAGATCAATTTATAAGAGAACCGAAATAAAGATACGTCTGTCTTCTGAGAGAAAACACAGTTACCATTTCGACTCCAAAAAGTCTTCTTCAGAAGTCTGCACAATGAACTCGAAATGGTCGACCGAAAACGAAGAAAAGAAGCCATAATGCCGCGAATACTCCACCCGCAAGCGCATCAAGTCCTACTCGAATAGGCTGTATTACAACTCTCAACATCAGTGGAGAACGGAACAAAGCTCATTCTTCAGTTGCCAACCTGTTATGACGTAGATTGTAAAGTCAGAAATATGATTAGGTAAAAAGCGGGATGAAAGCGGGATATCAGAAGTCTGAAAAAAGCAAGTGCGTGCTTTGCTTTGAAGAAGGTTGGCAGTGATGAAAATGGAAATTAACTACAGTGAGGGGGGCTTCATTAATACTCAGAATCGTTGCAACACACAGCAATTCTTTTTGCTGGGTTTCTGTTCTGCCATTTTATAATCACGACTGCTGTCGGGTTTGGTTTCCATTCCAGGTTTAGGTGACTGCCTGATGGAAGTTTGCACATTCGCCCAATTTCTGTCTGGTAGCTCTGGTTTGCTGCCACATTCTAAACATTTGCAGGTTATTTGGATTCGCCATTGAACGCACACGGTTACAGAGACAGTGATGTGGAGAGTGTCTGAATAGGACGTACTTGAGAGGATTTTAGTGAACTTAAATAGACAGAGTGGGGTTAATCTGCTGTTTCCTGGGTGAGCTACATGGACAGAGAGGGGTCAGGGTATTCTTCCCTGAGGGAGAGACATTGTCAGAGTTGGATTAGTTGCTCTTACCTGTATCAGTCACGCAGATACAGAAGGGTCAGTCTGCCCTTCCCTGGGCGAATTTCTTTCACAGAGTGGTGACAGTCTGCTCTTCCCTGCCTGAGCGAAACAGAAAGAGCGGGGTCAGTATTCTCTTCCCTCGATAATTTATGTTGACAGTCTGGTTTCCGTCTGCTCTTCTCTGGCGAGTTACATTGGTAGAGTGGGGTTAGTGTTCATTCATTGGGTGAGTGCCATAGACAGAATGGGATCAGTCTGCTCTTCCCTGAGTGAATTACATTTATAGAGTGGAGTCAGACAGCTCTTCAGTGAATGACTTATATTGACAGTGTGGGATCAGTCCACTGAGTTACACTGAGAGTGTGGGGTCAGTCTGCCGTTCCCTCGGTGAGTAACACTGACTGAGTGGCGTCAGTTTGCTCTTCCCTCAGTGAGTTACATTGACAGACTGGCGTCAGTCTGCTTTTCACGGAGTGAGTTATTTGGACAGTGTGAGATCAGTCTGCTCTTCCCTGGGTGAGTTGCATTGACAGAGTGGCGTCAGTCTGCAATTTCCTAGTTGTGTTAAAGTGATCGCGTGAAGTCGGAGTGCTCTTCCGTGGTTGAGGCACATTGACAGATTGGGCTTCATCTGCTCTACCCTGGGAGAGTCATATTAACAGAATGGGGTCAGTCTGCTCCTTTCTGAGTGAGTAATATCACAGAGTGCACTCAGTCTGTTCTTCCCTGGGTGAGCTACGTTAAGAGAGTGGTGTCAGTCTGCTCCTCCACGGGCGTGTTACTTTCTCAGAATCGTGAGAGTCTGCTCTTCTCTGTCTGAGTTTAACAGCAAGTATGGTTTCATTACTGTCTTCGCTGGATGATTCACACAGACGGAATGGAATAAGTCTTCTCTTCTCTGAGTGAGTTACTTTGACAGAGTGGGGTCAGGCTCGTCTCCCTGCTTGTGTTTCATTGACAGAATCAGATCAGCCTGCTCTTTCCTGGATGAGTGACAGAGACAGAATGGGTACAGCCTGCTCTTCTCTGAGTGAGTTACATTGACAGCGTGCCATCAGTCTGCTCTTTCTTGGGTAAATTTTACTGACTGAGTCAGTCTGCCATTTGCTGGGTGAGTTACATATAAAGTGTTGGGTCAGTTTGCTCTTTCCTGGATGACTAACATTGACAGAGTGGCGTCAGTCAACTCTTCCCTGGGTGAGTTACATTAACAGAGTGCGGTCAGGCCATAATTTCCTCGTTGAGTTACATTGATCGTGTGATGTCAGACTTCTGTCCCCTGGTTGAGTTACATTGAAAGAGTGGGGTCCATCTGCTCTTCCCTGGGTGAGTTACGTTAGCAGTTTGGGGTCGGTCTGCTTTCCGCCATCCAGGAACTCCATCTCTAGCGGTTTTTTTGTCAGTACCTCTATCCTAAGGATTTGAGGAGTTAACAAAAGTAACTCGTCCCCTACATCTTTGGGATAATTAGGGATGGGCAGTGAATCTTATCTCATTGAAAGACAACTGTGTCCCAGAAATGCATTTCTAATAATTGCATGTTCTAATTCGACACTGCAAGTGGTCGGGAATAACTTGAGGAGAGGTGCAGAGTAGAATAATTAAAGTCAAATGCACTGATGCCAAGGAGACATAACACAAGATGTGAGTGTGGAGCTGATGGTGCAAGGCTTAGTGTCAGTGCTATTGGTTCAGCATTTATTGCTCACTGTTCGCAATGACTCACACAAAGCACTGCTGTCAATTCACAACAATGAGCCTGTTCATCTTGGTTTGAAAATCCCTGCGTGTGTATTAACGTGGTTAATGGGACGCAAGAGGAGATGAGCACATCCTCTTTATTCTGTCAGTTTAAACAGACGAAAATATCTGTTGGATGCCAATGCAAGAGGATACTGTCTTTTTCTGTGCCTTTTTAGTGGGGCATGCTCAACATTGAAACGTCTGTTTTTGCACAAGCAGAGTTTGATTGCAATTCATACTGAGCAACATTAATAGAGAAAACGCGTTTTCGAATTCCTGTGATCAAGTGGTTCAGGCATTCCACATATGGACGAGAAATCTGGCTCTTAACGTGGCGTCATGGCTTAGCTGGTGAAAGCAGCTCCCATCACACTGGTGCCTGCTCATTGTATTGAAAGCTCGTTATTTCTCTCAAGTATTGTGTTGCTGATCGAGAAACTCAGTGTCCTGTTTGAATTGCTGTACATTCTGATTTCGCGTTCCGGCTTCATTTTCCTGTTTTAAGTCCAGTAGTCTTTTTAACTACTATTTTTAACCTGGAGATTCTTCCTGCAATTCCACAAGCACTTCTGCTTCTCATCCTCTTATTCTCTTTCCTTCATTCCCAGTTTTGTGGAAATTAAATGGTGAGGCAGGAGACACTGCAGCATTCCCGGGAAATGTTGTGGTAATGGCACTGACACCACGACATGATCACCCTCATTCTCTGCTGTCACCATTCATTCGTTGTACACCAACAGTAAATGCATCGTTGTTCTTCTTCTGCTATCATGTAATTACTTTCTTTTTCTGTTGGATAAGGAAATCAACTTTAACTTCGAAAGGGTCTTTAAATTTTGAGGAAGAAATGTCTCCTTGCCTCAGGTCGAAGTGACAGACACATTATCCAGAGAATGTAAGACTACTTCGACCGACTCCAGCCAGACGTCGGAAAGCCTCTCAGCAGTTCGAATCTCAAACTGTCTCTGAACGTCAGGCTTTTCAAGAGCAGAAATAGGAAATGAGGGATATGGACAGCCAGAGAGTCGGAGAATGTGCAAAAGGCCCAGGAGGATACAGAGACAAATATAGAAAAAACAAAGACACATATTGAGGCAGACACTGAAAGAAACAATTCTCCATTCGGCGTGACTGCTAAATAATGGAAACTAAAAGGAAATGTAGCCATTAAAACATAGCCTTCCACCAGCTCAGGAAAATGAAAGCAGCATGACAGCTGATTAAGTCCTTTTAAGATTGTAAATTCGATGTTTGTGAGGTCAAGAGTGATTTTGATAAATATCCTGGTTCGACAGGTAAGATTATCATTTTCCCAACAGTATAATCTAGAAAGTTATAACTAACCTGTTTCCTGTCCATCTTAAAAAAACTGTTTCTCTCCACAGATGTTGCCAGGTGTAGCAGGTTTCTCTATCAATTCTCGTTTTTAGTTCATATTTCTTTTTGATTTTTGATAACCCGGCACAAAACCAAGCATTACCAGGTTCGGACCAGTGGTAAGAAATACTGGTACCACGATATATTTGCACAATAAAACATGCATTCCCTGTCCGAGAATAGAACCAACACTATTGCGGTTAGAGTTCCAAATCCTAACTACGAGATTACATGGAATGAAGACAGACGCTCTTGCACTTATTCTCAATTAAATGGATTTGCCATTTCATTTCTGATCAGTTTCACTGCAGATTGGTTTCTACTCGTCTTCAAGTTTTGCAGAATGGAAAATCCCATTTGGCTCATGGTGCAGTCTGGTTTAAAGACATTAATCGATTCTATTCCCAGTTTCCAGCTTTGGTCCATAACCTTATGTGTTCTGATGTTTCCAGTGCAAATAGCAGTGAGGTTCTCGCTTTGATCTTAGATGACACAACAATGGGATTGAAGTTTGACATAGTCACACTGTGTTATTCCCCACGTCGTGTCTCCCACAGAAAGAGACACACAGACACATTCCCAGAGAGTGGCAGAGTTCTCAGGATTTCACCAGCTCCTTGTGCTTCACTTCAGATGTCCGCTCCAACATGCAAGTTCAACCGCCAAAAGGTAGCTTTTGGTTAAACCAAAGCCAGTTCTACAGACAATGAGAGACGTTGATCTGAGCTAGAATTTGAATTGGACGAAAGAAACTGAAAATTCGAAAACCCAAACCCTTCCATTCCCGACAGACAACAGAAATGGACTAGCATGCTGCATCCTCGTGATTTTAAATGCGAACCGACAATCCCCTAATTCGACATCAGGCGTGTTATCAATTCCGTCACTGACCCAAAGACCAGGTCTGGCTGTGACAATTTGTATATAGGTAATGTAAACGTCCACATCGGGGAAACAGCTTTCACAAGGTGAAAAATCAGCAAACATTATCACCATCACTGTTTCACTTGGAATTCCCTACTCTGTGAAACATTTCCTTTCACTGTACTTTCATGCTTGAAGTTTTTTACATTCCAGAGCCTGAACTAATTCAGCGAGAAACCACTGGGCATTTCGGGCCCGTCATCCGGAATGAGGCGAGTTGAACGTTGCCTTTCTTGCTGCCAACAGATCAGCGCAACTCAAAACGAGCTCGGGTTAGCATCAGTCTTTACTTAACTTCATGCAGTATATCTGCTGAACAACAGCAGATTATCACAGCATTGCCTTCTTCACATTGAATCCAACGGTGATAATCTGAACCGACTTGGAAACTTGGAGAGAGAAACACTGCTGACGAAGACGATTATGATGTGAAGAGCAGGCACTAGAGTTTGTACAGGTCCCAAAGGCTACTGCAGTATCAATGGACATCCCTGCATACGAGACTGAGTTTGCATTGCCCAGAACAGGCTTTCATTCCCAGTCAGGAAATGAAGATTTAATTCTCTTCTTGTGAATTATCCGAATGAAAACTAAATCCTGGTTGCACGCAGAAAACACACACTGATCCTGCCAGAACAATTCAGTGATCGATCAGCATCTGTCTGGAAGGACAATGGCAGGAAATACAAGCGAAAGCTATCACCACAATTACCCCTCCAAGGATTTTGCGTTTCCCAGTTGAAAATATTTCGCTGCTTCTTCAAAGTCACTTCATCTAAATCCTTGCCTCATGTCATCATGCCTGTACCCCGCTACTGAGGACATCCAGGGTTTTGCGGAGTAATTCAAAATCTCAATCTCTCGAGTCATTAGGGATTGACGGTGCATCCCATCACATTGAGCAATGACTTTGTCCCAGTAATACGTTTCCAAAAGCTGCAGTTTCTAAGGGAACACTTGCAAGCTGTCGGGAATAAGTTGTGATTCGGAGATGCCGGTGTTGGACTGGGGTGTACCAAGTCAAAAATCACACAACACCAGGTAATAGTCCAACAGGTTTAATTGGAAGCACACTAGCTTTCGGAGCGATGCTCCTTCATTAGGTGTTTGTGGAGGGCTCGATCGTAACACAGAATTTATAGCAAAAATTTGCAGTGTGATGTAACTGAAATTATACATTGAAGAATTGATTGTCTGTTAAGCCTTTTTTTAAAAGTTGCATTCTCGGGTTAGCTGTTAACAATGGTAATAGCTAGACAATATGTTGAAGGCGTTAGCCCCGGTGTTCTCTGTCTATGACCTGATGTTTAGATTGATTCCAATCCAAAAAGTGAGATAACAGAGTTTTACATAATTTCATGCAGTTTTTGAGCTCAGAGTTCTACATGAATGTATGTAGTTTCTGAGCAAAGTACAATGTAACTCTCAAAGTACCAAAAAAAATCATCGCACAAAATATATGTGTGCGTGTGGGTCTTTGTCTCTGTGTGTGTCTCCAGCGAAACCAAAAACTGACAACTCATGAACAGAAACAGAACTGACAAAGAGAACATGTTTTCAGACACACGGACTCATGAATGCTGTCTGTGAGGCAGAGCGAGTCATCTGGGTCATGAGCTGCTCACACAAATTGCAGCGAGTCAATTCCAAATGGTGTTTTCAACGTACTGACGCCTTAGAGCACCAATACTTCCAGGAAAGTGCTCAAGTAACATGAATCAGAACTGACTAACAATGAACCATTAAAAGTGAAGATTACCAATTACAGTCTCGATTAGACGAGGTGAACATTTGGGCTGATGTCTCCACCGGATCGAGTGTACCAATCACCAGCCTCTCTCATCAGGACAGAAATTAAGGAAATTATGGAAAAGTAACCAAGTTTCGTATCGCAATTTCCCTCCTTTTCGCAACAACAACAGAAAACTGTGAGCAGACTCAATGTGGAACCTAATTTCACATCAACAGGGAAATAAATATCTCCATTCACTTTCAGAGAAACGGTGAAAAATGCAAATTGTCTGGAATATGAAAGTTTGGCGCAGCCTGTTTTTAAGTCGCATATTATGCTGGTGGCCTTTCGAGCTGAAGGGGAACGTGACAACGACAGCAGAAGGGGAAAACAGCGTGGGCACTGACATGTTGGTTGTTTTCTGCTGTGCCACATCACAGCCGGGTTCGTAGAAATGACTACTTTTTCTGTTCAACTTTAACAAAACACATCCCTGCAAAACGTTGCCAGCTTCATCCATTAGCACACGTGGCCGCGCAGGGATACAAACACAAGCCTTCTTAAGAAGTGAAATCTGAAATCAGAGTCTCAGGTCGCTCAGCCACGCGAGCACACAGGCCAAAACCAGAATCCCAAGAGCATGTACCTGATGATACCATGCAACATACTCACAGCAACTGTACCAGTTCTGCAGAATAAGCGGTGAGGAGGAATTGCTCTATCTGAGCGGTCGTACTTGTTGTTCTCATCAGAAAATATGGCTTTGAATTTGCTAGCCCATATCTGCTGCCATGCTGAAACGGAATGCAATTCCGATTAGTCGCTGTCTAAAACTTTGCTCATTTTCTCCCCTCAGATAAAGTGATCACTGGAGATGATGAATTCTGCTCCTGCCAGAAACACCGACTCTCCTGCTGCTCAGATGAACTGAAAAACTGGTTTAGCACTGGAATCCGAGAATGGCAGAACACGTAGCAAGAGTATTCGAAACCCAAAGCCAATAAGAGTTCCAACTTTCATGTTATTACTCCATAATAGTGCATTATCCAGCAGAGCCATGAACAACTGCCACCTGGCTGCAAGCTGAGTTAGAAACCTATGTGGGAATCAAGGACATATGACTCACTTATTGTCGGTAAATCAAACAGTTCTCACTTTGAGGTGTGCAAAAATAAGTTCCTATACATATTCAGGGAAGGTCAAAAGCGATCTGAGATGTCAAAGAGGTGGTCACTTGTTCGTGATTGCGCTTTGGTCGAATTGTGAAAAGGTTTCCCGCTTTAGTCACATTCACGTTTCTTGTTGATGACTGAATCAGACAGAAGGTATTTCACGAGAGCTGCACGTGACTTGCATTCCTCTCCCTCGCTGTCATACTTTCCTGGAACTCTGTGAGAACAAGAAAACAAAGTATACACTGTCATTTGGCAGCCTGTCTGTGATCTCCTCATTTTCAGTTACAACATGGCTTAGACTTCAGGCCACACGGTAATATCAGACACAGTATGAGAACAAGAGACGATAGTTCATCTGTGCCTGTAAATCTTTTCATTCTGAATGAACTGTATCCGTGTTTGCTGCTTCGAAACTCGAATATGTGAACTGCTCCAAACTATGATTGAGGATTTCTGGTTTTGGTTGACACACGTTGAGAAACGCCAGACAGCGTTCAAATGAAGCTTTCAGAGCACATTTTCGGATGTAATTGACAGAGACTAACATCATGAATCCAGTGTTCGCTGTGACAGAAGGAAATGAATGCTCTCCTTGTTACTGATCCAGGCCACTTTCGCAATGTAAAGCAAATGCGGTACTGTTGTTACAGAAAGGATCAGTGCCCGGTAACTGTGTCCTTAAAGTGGACATGATCGAAAAAATAAAGAATACCATATTGAAATCTCCAGGAAATCTTGGCTGAAAAGGCGCAGGCAATTTTGCCTACAGCGCCAAGACAGAGGAACATATGTAACTGCACTCTTAAACAGGATGGCCAGCAGTGATAGAAACATCGCCACATATGAAGGACCACTGCGAATAGAAATTTGAAAATGAAATTCACGCAGCAGGTGTTCGGAATTATATTCTTTCCACCGCTACAGTAGGATTGGGCGGGTAAATTCAAAACAAGGCTTGCTGATGAGTATGCAATAAAGCCCCATCAATCATGATATGAAAGACTGTCGTCCGTAAAGAGGGAACAACAATGTTTCTTCTAAGCTTTGTACTGGGCCACTTTCGCACAAACTGATACTGCTACTCTCCAGAAAATATCAGGGCTCGCGGCATGCACTCTTAGAAATGGTGACCATCAGTGCTGGAAACATCCCTACATATTCAGAACAAGGAAGAAAACCTATCGAATTAAAGCGAAGATGGAAATTAATTGGACTGATATTCCCTTTCACCACAACAGCTAAAATGTGCGGGGATATACAGAGTAAGGTTTACTGACCAGGTCACTTTGACACACAAGCCTATCTTTCTTTCTGTCCGTTTTTTTTTGAAGCGCCGATCCTTTCCGTAGGAGATGAAGATGATTACTGCTCCACCACAGGATCACAGTGGGGCCAGAGACCCGATCGAGCTGCTCAGAACAGTTCGTGTTTGCCGAAAATCACTGAAACTGAGATTGATGACACGTAGACACGGTGTAACAGCTGCCAACAGATGTGGAGGGTTTTGGGACGGATTAGGACCCACTCTGGGAAAAAGATTGGATCCTAAGACTGGGGAGTAAGTGTTCAGGGAGAGGACTGGAGAATGGGGTTAAGAACGATATTAGCCAAATCGAATGGCGGAGCAGAATAGATATTCTGAAAGCGCTCACCGTCCTCCTTTGTCTTCCAATCTCTGGCCATCTGGTATCTAAGGAAATTTTAGAGACTGGGAAAATGTTTGGAGAGGAAGCAATAAATGTGAAGCTGAATATAAAGTTTGAAGTCAGGACATATTCAATAAAAAGGAAGTTTGTAGAAAGGCAGAGGGACATGGATATGGAAGAAGAAGTGTCACCAGTCCCGAAATCTCATTCGGTT
Organism: Chiloscyllium punctatum; assembly: GCF_047496795.1. NCBI lineage: Eukaryota > Metazoa > Chordata > Chondrichthyes > Orectolobiformes > Hemiscylliidae > Chiloscyllium > Chiloscyllium punctatum. Next base: position 1,095,677 of record NC_092761.1, on the reverse strand, counting down.
TTCATTTTCAAGATGCGACCGGACCTGCTGAGAACTTCCAGCAATTTCATTTGTTGATTCTGAAACAGAAGATGGGAGTGATCCTGGACCAATCAGCTCTCCAATGTTCTAGGAATAGTTGACTTACCCGTTCGATCAGATCACGTTTGTCCCACACTGAAACCTCAGAATCCTTCCCCACCCCCACCCTCGTTACTGGCAATAAACTGTTCATTACATAAACTTACAGGAGCACACACAAGAACAAATGCAAAACATTCAGGGAGAACTCCGTTCCGTTCCATCAGCACATTCTGAATCAGTTAATTGTTGTTCAGGACCCATGAGACATTAAGCCATCTCTGTCAGACCACTAACAAATGGCCATTCGCGTTCTGTGTCTTTGAATACTTTTGTTGGTGCACGGATGTAGTGGAATCTCACGTTTAGAAATGGACATCATTCATAGTATTTTCAGCTGCACTGATAAAGTTGACTCTGGCGCTTCCAGTGAAGTGCAGGCAGTTTTCACTCAGAAACCGGAATGTGATCAAAGCAGGAGGACATATGTGTCAATGAAAGCAACAAGAGTGCTCCATCAGCGTTCGTTTGCAATTCTGCATGTGGAACGAAGAGTTGGAACTCTATTAAACAGTGAAAACGACTATTATGGGGCTTGGACGCACGACTCTCTGATTAAACACCTCACATTAAACACCTCACCTGAGCTGCAAAGTGATAATTTCACTCTGAAACTGAATCACTCTCCCAAGTAAAACTAACACACAGCACTCCTTGCAAACAAACCTGTTAACGTGGTTGGTAACTTTCCGAATTTGAGATACATGGGCACCGAGATCGCTCTCCACATCTACACTTCCAAGAATATAACAATTAGCCCAGAACTCTTTATTCGTGTTGCTCCTTCCCAAGTAAATTATCTCACACTTTTCCACATTAAAATCCATTTGCCACTTCTGAGGTCAGCTCGGCAGATTATCCATGCCCCTCTGTAACCGTCAGCAAATATTGGCACTATTGACAACATCGTCAATCTTAATATCATCTGCAAACTTATGAATCCATCATTCCATGCCCTAATCCAGGTCATTTATAAAAATGACAAACAACAGCGGACACAAAAAGGAACCTTGTAGTACACCATCAGTTACTGAACTCCAGGATTATTATTTCCTATGAACTGCCACACTCTGTCTTCTTTCAGCGAGCCAATTTCTGATCCAAACCGCTAAACCATCCTCAATCCCATGACTCTGTATTTCATGCAATAGCCGACAGTGCCTTAGTGAAAACCACATCCACCACATCAACCACTTTACTCTCATCCACCTGTTTACTCACCTTCTCAAAGACCTCAATAAGGTTTGTGAGGCACAACTTGCAATTCATAAAATCGTACTCACTATCCCGAATCAACTTCTTCCTTTTTCGATGATCATAAATGCTATCTCTCATAATCTATTCCAAATATTTAGCTGCAAGAAAGCTAAGGATCACTGTTCTATAATTGCCAGCATTCTCTCTACTCCACGTCGTGAAGAAGGGGACAATATTTGCAAAACTCGGGTCTTCTAGCACTAATGACATAAACACTGAAGAAATAAAGCTTATAGTCAAAAGTTCTGCAATCTCCTCCCACGATTCGCAGAGAATCCTCGGATACACCCCATCAAGTCGAGGGGACAAACCTATTTTTAGACTTTCATGAATTGCTAACAACTCCTCTTTATGAATGTCAATTTCGTTTATTCTAATCGGTTGCATCGCAATACTTTCTTCGACAACATTGTCTTTTTCATTTTTGATATGATAAAAAAAATCAGCGACTCTGCTATCCTTGAACTCTGCTGCAAATTCGTACTTCTGTTCTCGACAGGCCATAATCATATGCTAGATATTCGTTCATTCTTGAACTATCAATTGAAAGCTTCAGGATTGTTCCTGCCAGACAAAGACTTCTCCTGCCTCCTGTTCGCTCGAAGTAGCTCTCTCTTTAGGCCCTTCCTGGTTAGCTTTTAATTTCCAAGCGTTCTACCTCAGCCTTCATATCTCATGTTAACATACGCCTCCTTCTCCTTCTTCTCAAGAGATTCAACTTCTTCAGTAAACCCAGCTCCCTGTGTCGGCCTTATATTTCCTGCATGACCCATACATACTTACCAAGGACATGCAGTAGCTTTTCCCTAAACAAGCTCCATATTTCTGGTGTGCACAACCCTTGAAGTTACTTTCCAGATGCGGTGCATCTTAACTCTTGCCTAATCGCATCATAATGGCCTTTCTCCCCGCGATACCTCATGCTCTGCAATAAATACCTATGCCTATCCATCACTAAATAAACAGAACCGAATTGTGGTCACTATCAATAAAGTGCTCACTTACCTCCAAAGAGAACAGCTGGCTGAGTTCATTATCCATAAGCAAATCCAATGTGGCTTTGCGTCTTGTTGGCCTGTCTACATGCTGTGTCAGGAAACCCTTCTGCACACATTGGACAAAAACTGACCGATCCGAGGTGCTGAACTGATAATACTTCCAATCAATATTTGGAAAGTTAAAGCTCCCCATAACAACTACCCTGTCACTTTTGTTCCTATCTAGAATCATCTTTGCAATCTTTTCCTCCATAAATCTAGAACATTTTTGAGGGGATCTCTCCATTCCTGATTCTAATCTCAGTACATTCTACCTCAGCAGATTCAGTCGCGTCCTCACCAATATCCTTTTTGCTACCATAATACTGTCCTTGACGAATAATGCCACATCTCCCCCTCTGAAACGACCCTCCTGTTCTGACTGAAAAATCGAAACTGAGGTACCAGGAACAACCATTCTCTTCAGTCCTCCGTTCATGTCTCTGAAATGGCCACAACATCGAAGTCCCAGGTAACAACCCATGACACCTAGCTTATCCCAGATGCTTCTGGCATTGAAGCAAACACACTTCAATTCACCTTCATCCTTGCCAGTACACTCTTGTAAACCTGAAACGCTATTTATGACAAACAACTCACAGCCACCTGCAAACTGGAGGTAGAATTCAGCTTCCCACTCTGCGGCTGAAATCGTTCAAACCCTCATGAAGAGCTTTGGCAAATTATCCCCTCAGGGTATTGGTACTCTTCTAGTTCAGGTGAAGACCATCCTGTTTGTAAATGTTAATCGACTCCAGTATGAGCCCCAACTATCCAGGTATCGGAATCTCTCCCTCCCGCACCATCCTTCCAACAACATTTTCAAATGCTCTCTCCCTACACTTCACCTCACTACGACGTAGAATGGCCAACAAATCAGAGAGAACAACTCTGTTTGTTCTAGATTTAAGATGTCACCCTCTATCCCTGAAATTCTGCCATACATTCACATCACTTTTATTACTGATGTTGGTGCATATGTGGACAATGACTTGGGATTGCCCACCCTCTCCCCTAAGGATCCTGAAAAACGATGTGAGATATCACAAACCCTGGTAGCTGGGAGACAACACACCAACCATGAATCTGCCCGATATCCACAGAATCTCAATCTGTTCCCATCGATATGGAGTCCCATTAACAAATGCTCTCCTCCTCTCTCCCCCACCATTCTGAGAAAAAGGGCAAACTCTGTGCCAAACACCTATACCCAATGGCTTTCCCCTCGGAAGTCATCCCACCCAAAAATAACAAATATGGTATGTATGTTACTGAGGGGCATAGCCACAGCAGATGCCTGCACTGTCTGCTTGTTAGCGTTTCGGCTCCCGACTGTATCCCATCTATCTATTTCTTGTACCTGAAGTGTTACTGCCTCCCTATAACTTCGCTCAATTCCACTCATACTCCAAATGGTCTGACATCAAGCTACAGTTCCCGAACGCAGTTGCCGAGGAGAAGGAGTTGGGTGCACTTCCCGCAGATGAGGATATCTGGGACATTATTGAAGACCCTTACCTCTCACATTCCGCAGAAAGAAATTTCAAATGTCCGCAATCCATTCCTAATATTGTCCACATACACACACTCACATACATATATATGCGAACATATATACATGTAAACAAAAATGTGTGTGCACTTGCATGAATGCATGTTCATATATAGTTTTAAAAGTTGCAAAAGGAAGTTGATTGAAACGGCATTTGTTTTTTAAAAAATATATTTTGTGGAGTGTTTTGTCCTTGGGAAATACCTCAGTTACTTATAACCAGCAGAAATACTCCCTAAGTGAATATCCATCTCTCAATAGAGATACAGAGGTGACGTTTGAAGATGTTTCCGTTTCTAATTTCGCTGATCCTGTGTTGTGTTAAATTCTGGAAAGGACGTTTTATTTGGTTCATGTTACTTATTTTGTTGCAACCTCGCACAGGCCATGAAAATAATCCAAAAATTATTAGATTTATCTCCTTGGCCAATGTTGTCGGCAAAATTGGAACCGAAATGATAAAGATGTTTGAAGTACTGCTTTAAAGATTATAGGATTCAAACAGGAACATTTTTCGAGTCTTGTCACAGGAAGTTTTGGGGAGATGTGTGAGGAGCGAATGGTCTCACTCCCTTCTCTGTGATTGCAGCCAAATGTCCAAGGCAATAGATGAAAAAAAATGGTGCATTTCATTGACAGTCCAGTTCCCACTCACTGGAGTGTAATTTCGCTTTGATTGTCGCCATCGTATAAAGAGTTATGTGAGTGGGGAGATCGGGATTCTGATGGTAAACTGAGACATTGCGATAATTAATCCCATACTATTGGCATCACTTTATATCATAAACCAATTATGCAGCGGACTAAGCTTACCAACTTCCCTTTAATGCTGAGCTAACAGAAACAGTTCTTTTACATTTTATGAAGTTCACGTACAACAAGCTGTTAAACCTTTCTTCACAACCAGCACTTTCTACACTTAGTCGTACTCAGTTGGAGGTGATATATGGTATATTTCCAATTAACGTTAACCAATTAGAAATTGTGCACCTAACGCTTACCCGACCCGGCCGACCAGACTCCATGTCTTGGTGAAATTCAATCATTATGTTTCTGCACGCACTTTTACAAATACTTTAGAATCAGCCTCTGACACATTTTTCCTGAAAAATAATCATTTCCGATTTTAATTACTGTAGAATTTTAAAAATGTGCTCCAAACTTTTCCTTATCATTCATCACTGGTGTTGAAGTTCGAAAGTCTAGTTATAGATCTATCTGAATGAAGGATTTTCCCTCCTGTTTACTCTCAGCAAATTCACATCATCAGGGAAACTTCCAAATCAGTTTTACCTGGTTTCACGCCACATGATCTATTCATCTGTTCCACCATCCCATGAAACCCCGCCTTGTCTTTTCTAATGGTGTTATGCCCCAGTACTTCGTTGGCTTCCTTTCCATTCTTTTTTGTTTCTCAGTAGACGCTGTCCATTCTTTCTAACGTCTTTTGATTCCAGTCATCGGCATCCATGTCTTTTATCATCTCTTTTATATCCCAGGGAAGTCCATCTTAAGAATGAATGCTGTTCTGATGCAACACATGAAAACCCGCTCGAATGGTGTAAACTGTCATTACCAGTACAGGGAAGATGGGAGCTAGTTCAGTCACAGGTCAATCGGTTGGTTGTCACACAATGGATCAACCACTGACTGGGAAATGACTGTTTTTCTTTACTTTTCTCCCCTCTCTGAACATGTGCTAAAACAACACAGTAAGATATCATAGAATGCCGACAGTTAAGAAACTGGACATTTGATGCAACAAATTCACACCGATCCTCCAGGCATTAACCCCCACAGAACAATTCCTTACCCTATTACTCTTCACTTGTTCCTGAATAAGGCACCTTACTGACAGTCGACCCATTTGGATTCATGCAATGTCTCAGGCTCTGTGAGGCAGCAGAGCTAACCAGTGAGACACCTTGCGGTCCTGCAGCCATATTTCAAGGCACATGCGGAAGTGTGTAAAATGCATTTCCTGTCAAAGATGCTCCGCTTTTGTTGTTGCCCTTATCAGGAACAATAATCCTGATTCCCTGACCCGGCAATGAAACCAAACCACAGCGGTGATAATGCTGAATTGTAACCGCTAGCTGACATTTAGGATGGCAGATGCAATTGCATCTTCTCTTAACAGCACAGTTTTTTTCCTGCGATGAGACGTTTCTTCCAAAATACTATTCGTGACACCGAGATTTTAGAGCACAGAATAATGCATTATATATCAATGCCAGTCCATCAAACATCCATCCATTCTCATTTCCAGCTTCCAGTAGCCCGCAGCCTGACTTCTGAAGTGTTCATCTTAAAGAGACGTTCCCTGCAAAGGTTTAATCTCAAATGAAGAAGCGAATGAGACTGAAGTCAGATACCATTAAATTTGATCATGAGCTGCGGGTGAACTGAACCGCATTTTCAACCAAAGAGGGAAATATACAGACACATCTTGTGAGAATGACAAAGGCCTTAGGAGAGGCCAACATTCAGAAAATGAGGAATTGAACTGTTTGCCTCTTCTTTCTTCACTTCGGGCTTTAAAACCCGATTCTGTTTGCATAAGCAAAGGGGTAAACAGGCAGGCGACTGTCCTTCGAGGACTGGCACAGTCGTGACTAATTGGGACATGCTAATCGTTGAATTCTCCACCTGTTGAGGTAGCCTGGCTAGCCGTGCTCTTCCAGCCTCCTACCTGTTTCATTTGGATTCCAGCAGATTCCTGCCTCTACATAAGGAATGGAAGCATTCAGCCGCTTCGCTGTATGTTTTCCTTCCCCACTATTTCACCGTTACATTACTTTTTCGACTGTATCACGTTGTTCTTCCGGCTAAACGAGAGCATTCTTGGCATCAGACGCTTGTCGTCATTATGTTCCTCGATGTAGAAACACAGAGGGGGATTTCGAAAGTCAAGCAGTGAGGCCTGGTCCGTGGGGAAAATCTCTTCACGATGTTCCCTCAGAAATAATTCCAAGCAGCACGGAAAATGCTTCTGTGAATGTTTGTCGCAACAGTTGTCAACAAATTCAGCAAGGCCCAAGCAAGATTCGAATACACGACCAATGGTTGAAAAGACCTCAGAGCTATGGAGCAACCGGCAAGGAAAGCGTTTTTTCTGGCTAACAGAAAATGATGAACTCTAGCACCGCAAATTCCGTCGTCCGAGGTTCGTGATGCAAGCTTCGTTTTCTGATTTAAAATATAACTTGAAATCCATTTCTTTTTCGACTTTTTTGATATAACACTTTGTCAGCTTCCCAGTATCTCATAATGTGACTGGGATAAAAATTTGTTTAAACTCCCTTCAGAGGAGCAGCTTTGCAGTTTCCATTATGTGAAAGGCACGATGTAGTATTGATAGCAATTAATTGCCCTTCATTTCAACAAAGATTACAGCTTTTCTTCTTCCGTTGTTAACTAATTCGTTTCCTCTAGCATTGTGCGATTTACATCGTGAAGAGACTTCACAATTGATGACCTTGGTTGATGAAGGTGAGGCACCAAACGTGGAACAGTTCAAATCGAACATACTCCGGAGATTGGAATTCCAGGCTATGTAGGTATCTGAGAGTGCGTTCTAAAACAAGATCTTGGGTGTCGTGTTCACTGGCTGGGTTGGCATTTAGTGAACAACACTAATTGCTCTTGAGTGGGCTGGAGGACATGACAGTGACAGACAGAGCGAAGACAATCAAGAGATTTGTAGAAATGATAAAAGCGTTGGTATTTAGCTGCCCGGTAATGGGTGAACAGCCCTTGTTGTTAATACTCCCACGCGCAGCAGAGTTGTTGAAAGCTCTCAGGACTACATCTTTGGATGAATAACCCGCAATCCCTGCCCATCCAGCATGTGCGAGCCCGTGTGGAAAAATAAAGCTGTGAAGGCCGCAGTGCACATTTGGGAAAATGTGCAGTGGTAAAAATATGATTCAGGTAAGGAACAATGAAACACTGAACAGAACGCAAGTACACCCTTGAATAGAGGCAGAGGGAGTTAGGCCAGAGCAGAGGGGGAATTGGAGAGGACGGATGGAAGTGTGTTACCACCGTTTAATCCAAATGAATGGATGAGAGTTTGAGCTGCAGAAGAGCGGAGACGTGGAAGAGTTAATGATGTTAATGAGGTGTAAGTAGGCTGACATGGTGACGATGGCGATATGTGGTTGAAAGCACAAAACGCAGAGAAGGATGTCACTCAGGTTATGACGTGACTTGTTCAGACTCAGACAGTTGCGAGGGAGAAGATGGAGTCAGTGGCGAGGCAGTTTCTCCTCGCACATGGTCAATGATGCTTTCCAGCTCATCTCATCCATTTGCCGCAACTCCACTCTCAAAACCCATCCCTCCAACAAGGACAGAGCTCCCTTATTCATCACTTTAAATTGCAGCAACCTCCGCAGACATCATGTCATTCTCCGACATTTCCACCACCTCAAAATGAACCCCACCAGCAAAGATGTGTTTCCCTCCCCACCCCTATCCGCTTTCTATAAAGATCATTCCCTCTAAGACTCCCTTGTCAAGTGCATGCCTCTCACCAAACCACCCTCCCCTCCCGCCCCATTCTCATTCCAACACGGGATTTGCAAAACCTCCACCCACACTCCACTCTGTCGCAGGCCCCAAAGGTGCCTTCCACATCCATTAGAGTTTTATCTGCACTTCCACACATGTCACTGAATGTACCCATTGCTCCTGATGCAGTCTACATATATTGCGGAAACAGGATACCTAATAACAGTTCACTTCAGAAAACACCCCCAGACACCATTAACAAACAACATCACTGACCCGTGGCCGAAAACTTCAACTCTCCCTCCCAATCAGCCCAGTTCATGCAGGTCCTGGGCTTCTATCGCTCTCATGAACTGTCCTATAACTTAATCTTCCTTCCCACCTATCCGCTCCGCACTGCTCTACGACCAATCACCACTACACCCACCTCCATCAACCTATCACAGTCTCAGCTACCTTGACCCAGCCCCATCCAATCCAATTTGTCTCTCTACCCCCTCGGTTTACAAGCTTATTTCCTGATGATGACTCTTGCCCGAAACGTCGATTCTCCTACTCCTTGAATGCTGCCTGCCCTGCTTTGCTTTTCCAGCAGCACACTTTCGACTCAGGAGCGAGTCAGCGGATTTTGATTTGGGGACTGAAGACAAAGTCCTCAGCTTTGCCATGATGCAATTCCAAGAAATGTCTGCTCCAACAGAACTGCATGTCAGACAAGGCAGGACAGCGTTTGACCTGAAAGGAACAGGGAGGTGATCGTGTTTATATCCACCTGCAGATCTATTTGTTCTCTGTGGTGGATGCTGTGTGCATGAAAGATTCTGACGAAATTCTGGTCACATTCTAAGTATCGAAAATCCCTCACCCTCCGACCATATCTTAGAAAATATCCAGAGTCTTGTGAAAGTTGCTTTCCCACTCTCATTTTTGGATAACATCAATTTTGCAAGATATTAGAAGGGGAAGATTTACAAACCAATCTCTCCACCGTGATCTGATAAAGTTGCACATTTTATCACAAGTAGAACTTGATCAGAGAGAGAACATGAAAGGGAGAAAAACCCCTCTGGTTACAGCGAGAGAGAAATCGTTCTCTTATTGTGTGTGTGGACAATGGTTCTACCCATCATCAGAGCTCACAAACCACAAATGCAGTCATACTAAGGAAAGTCTATGGAAATGTGCGTATTCATTTCCTTGTCTGAGCTGAATTCCCATGGAGGCAAAGATTCCAGGAAGAAGCGATTCACCTGCTAAGAGTGTGGAAAGGGGTTCACTCTGTCTCTGACCTGCTGCAGTACCTGCTCGTTCAAAATGAGGAGAAACCATTTCAAAGTCTGGACTGCCGAAAATGCTTTAAAACATCCAGCACAACGCTCACACTAATTAGAAACCTTTCATCTCGCCAGACTTTGGAAAATGTTATCAAACCTTTGTGTGCTTCATCTCTGAGAAATATGCTCACATGAATGAGAGACTTTTTAAGAATTCTGGAGACGTGCCGTCTGATCTACGTGCTCACCCGGGAGGAGAGACATCTTCGTTTCCAAATCGATGGGACCTGCTGTAAAAGTCCGAGTGACCGGATGGCTCATCACCTTTCTCACAATATTAACGTGTCTTTCTAAATGCTCTGACTGCCGGAAGTGCTGCACAAGTTCCTGGAGACGAACATGTCATCAACGTGTTCACACTGTGGAAAGACATTATTCACTCTAAAAGTTCCAGGGGGCTGTTTATCATTAACGTCTTCACATTGAAGAGAGACCTATCAAATGTATAGTCAGTGGGATGTGCTTAACAGTCTCTGTAGAACTGATGTCCCTTGGACATGTTCACAATGTGGGAGACGTTTCAAGTTTAGTTATTCTAGGAATATGTTCAAGCGTTCATCTCAAGTCCCAGTACACCAGCAAGTTTGCAGTGGGCAGAAAGCATTTAATTGCTCCATGTGAGAAACACAGTTAGCTCACTCATCGACCCTGCTGAGACAAAAGAGGGATCCCACTAAGGGAAAGATCTCACACACTCATCAACCCCGCACAACTGCGATTTAACCTTGTTGTTCATCATATTCAGATCTGTAAGCAATGTTTTGATATTCTGGATAATAATCAAATAAATCAGCTTTGTATTAAATTCATTGTCAAATGTCATTGGAAGGATGGGTTTACTGAGTACTTGAAGCATCAGCACAGGTTCTCAAGGGGAAGTAATTTCTGAAAAATATATCAGACATCTGTGAGGAGATAATGAGCAAGTAAGACGAAGTCGACCCTGCAGAGGTGACCAGCTGGAATTTCCAAAAGGCTTTTTGGCGAGGTGCAGTATGACAAACTGTTCAATGATGGCCAACTTCTACTTTAGACGACGGTGTGTTTGGAGTTTCCACATCCTCTCCGTTTCTGCCTGGATTTCCTCCCCAGATGAAAGATGTGTCCGTGACCTTCTTTGGCTATGTGGAATGCAGAGTTACAGGAATTGGGTAGAGGTGTGAGTTTGGGTGTGATGTTCATTGCAGGATTAAAGGAATCTTTCTGTGCGAAATGGCCTGTTTCCACATCGCAGGTATTTTATTAGGACAAGGTTGATCGCAGGGATTAAGGCTTTTGTCATATGAATTTCTTTTTTTTTAAAAAAAGTCACAATTTCCATATAAACATATGATTTCAATTGAATCTGTTGAATGATATAAGGAGGGGATGGGCATTCTTAAAGAGGAATCATAAAGGTCAAGCGAGAATGTCAGATCACCTTAGCACGAAAAGTTAAGGATATAATCTAAAGAGATTCCACAAGTACATTAAGAACTAGAGACGAAATAGGACCACTTTAAGTTGAAAGAGCTCACTTTTGTTTTTAACCTCAGCAGATGGAGAGATATATAATGTTCACTTCGTGGAGAACGAAATGATCCCTACAACGAAATATTGATGTTTATAAAGTCGTTTCCATTGTAAAGGGCAAGTGTTTGAGGACTTGGAAATATGAAGAAGGATAGTTCGCTGGGATTTGATATCATGTATCCCAGAACTTTGTGGCAAGTTAGGGAATGAAACTGTTGGGTCTTTCGTAGAAATAATTGTGGAATCTATTACTATGAGTGAGGCGCCGAAAAAATGGGGAGTTGCTAATTTTGTGCTTTTGTTAAGAAAGGGTTACATGGAGAATCCTGGGAACTATAGACCTGTATTTCTGACGGTGGTCTTATGTAAGAATTTGGATGCAATTATAAACGATTGAATTTAAATGCATTTGGAGATACAAGGAATAAATAGGAATAACCAGAATGTTTTTGCGCGAGGGAAGTTGTATCTCACAAACATGACTAGGTTTCGAGGGCATAACTAATATGATTGATCCGGACAAAGTGGTAGATATTACTCACTTGAACTTTAATAAAACCTTTTTCAAGGTTCCACATGTTTGCCTGATTCAAAAAGTGAGATCACAGAGAGTTCGGTGAGATTTCCAATTCGATATAAAATTAGATTAACAGCAGGAATCTGGGAATAGCCATGGAAAGTAGCTTTCAGAACAGAGGACTATTACCGATGGTGTCCCACAAGGATCGATGATTAGCCCACATTCATTTTTTTCATTTAAATAAATGATTTATGTGAGAAGATAAAAAGCATGGTAAGTAATTTGCAAAATTTGTCGGAAAAGGAGCAATAAAAAGCTGATGGAAGATTGTGAAGAGGTTTTCTCGTCAGGTCAATTCCTCTCTCTGTCCTCGAGTTTTTAAAGCGTGGGGGAGTTGGGTTGGGGCGGGACAGTGAAGGGCCATCAGTCCATCGTACAGACCAGGTTATCAGACGTCCATCTATTCTCGTCCCAGTTTGCAGCATTTGCCACATAACTTTGAGTGTTCTGACTTTCCAGGGAAAATGTCAATGAGATTCGCTCTGTGAGCTTAAATGACACAACAATGGTACTGACGGTTGACTGGGTTGCAACACCTTTGAGGAAGGTATTCTCATGTTCAAACACAGAGGCAAACACGCCGGTACATTTCCCAACAGTGACAAAGTCCTCATCATTATACGCAATCCATGTGCTTTACGTCCGCAACTTTCTCTGGTGAAAGGCGGTTTTAAGTGGAATACAAGCCATTTCTCGAAAAAATGTGAACCGTTGCTGTAAGCTGCGATATGAAGAGGATAATGAGCTGAAATAGTCCCACACGCTTCGCATGTGCAACTTTCAGGAACACAAATCCCACCAAATCAAGGTATCTTGCTCCTGGGATCTGACAGGATAGCGCCCAGCAAACATTCCTCACTAAAACTACTGACACACGGCAAACACTAGACACTTTCACATCACGTCTCGTCTCATTCTGTTTCTGTCCCTGTCACACCTCCAGATTCCTCTTCATGTCTAGTCCCGAGATCAATGAGCTCTTTTATACAAATACAGACACATTGAGAAAGTGACCTTATTTCAAAAGCAGAATCAGGGAATGTAAGCTGCGAGGGCTTGCTCACGGCAGGGCAATAAGGCACCACGGGTTCATGTCCCGATTATCGTATAGACTGATTCCACCAATGGGACCGTATCAGTTATTATCAATTAAAATCTTCCAATGACTACTGTGACTGACAGAAAGTAGCTTCCACTCCTTCCTCGCCGAGGGACATTTTGCAAACAATGTCCTGTTCCTTCACAAACTGAGTTTTTCTCAGCTGGCCATGGATGCGTCGAGCACAGAAAATGCCCTTTGGCCCACTAAGTCTGCACATTCCAATACAATCCCCTGAGCTGTTCTTACCTCATTTGGCAGCACATTGCTCAAAGGCTCAAACGAATTCAGCACTGTAAGTGTTCGACTATATGGGTCTTTCATGCTTTGGAGGTTTCTGCCTTTTCAATCATGACAGGCGGTTGGTTGCAGTTTCCCAAGCTTCCTTATCTGGGTTATATGCATTTTACTTCATCCTGCGATTTGAATTTCAAACAAAAAAGCAGAGAACAAACACACTTCTAGTTCACTCTCGACTCTCAATTACAGTCAGCAAAATGCTTAACTGCATGAGGAACTCACAGTAGATTTAATGCCCATCGCCTCAATCGCTTGTCTACACCTGCAGAAGTACGTTACTAAACTGGTTTCAAGTTCTCCCTTCCTGTGGAGCTGAGGAACAGGCAATCATTGTTAGGTTTGTTTGAATTGAACCACCACAGCTTCGACAGGGTAAAATATCAAGATATGTTTGGTCTGTGTAATCAATCTCGATATTTCAAATTATCATTCATTTAGAAGCAAAGACAGAGATTGCAAGGTAAACTAAGCATGTCTAGCAGCATCTGGAGATAGAGAAACAGAGACAACGATTCAGAGCTTCTTCAGGAGTTTCTCAGAACTCTGTTTTTCTCACAGGGTCTTCCATTCCTGCCGAGTTCCTTGACCAGTTTTTGATTTTGTCAGAGATTCCCAGCATCCACAGCACTTTCCTAGCCATTAAACAAAAAAGAAGCAGATTTGTCGTTCCTCACTGGATAGGTTTTCCAATTGGGAGCATATTACAGAACCTACTAAAGGATTCGGATGGATAAAAACAGCGACCGCTCCATGTGTGGCAACACCCTATCGGTTAACAGCCGAACGAGAGAATTAATTGCTCCACAGAGACTGGGGAGTTCCTTGTCGCAAGCCCCTTGCAGGATCTCATAGAGAAGACTGTTAGCGAATTCAAGAATTCGCCTGACCTTCAGAGAATGACAATTGCCCTCGATTGGATTGACGTTTCCAAAATGAATCCTGGGGCATTCGTTGTGGAAAATGGGAACAGTCTGATCCCACGCCTTGCCGACACAGTCATGTCACCAGGAACCAGCTCTCCTAAAACCGGACCTACTCCCTTCGTGCCTCATGACGAACATATTCCTGACCACGGTAAAACCCGGGAACTGTGCAGCTGAAGAAAAAAGGATGGTGTGATTGTCGCTCCCTTCCTGGGTCATAGGAGAACAGCACCTGTTCGTGAAGAGCCGAAAGCACTGACTAACATCGCCACATAGACTGATGAGCCAACGGCGTCAATGATCTCCGAATGCAAGCTTTAGTCTGCTCGTCCCCCATTGAAAATACTCCTTAATTAGCTTTACCTTTTGAAAATAAATCTTTGGAAATTCATTCTGAAGACATGGGAATATTCTGCTCCCACCCTCTGAAGACATAAACATGACTCCAGGAACCAGTTCTCCTCCAACCGGGACCGTGACTCTTCCAGCCTTTCAGTGTCTTGTCTGTGACCGTGTTTTCTCATTGTCCCGGATCTGAAATGAGATTTGACATCCTGACGTGCAGGAACGAGAATCTTTTCAATGTCACAGATCAGTTCAAGTCCGGAGAGCATCAGCGTGAAAGCACTGGCCTCCGTAAGCACGGAAAGATGTCTAAACTGTCTCTGCACAGTCGAACAGTTCATTGTTCATTCGCCTCTGGATCCGCTTCCCAAGGAATATATAAAGATTAACAAATCTCGAGACTAGGATTTCTGCTTTGCTTCTTGACAGTTTCGCCACCTGCCAATTGGCAAAATTTATCAATAATCCCTTCACAACCCTCTTCTTTGCACTATGTCCAGAGATAAATGAATCTCACTTTGTGGAGAGACTCCCGACTCTGGGAATGTTTTGTTTGGAGCAAAGAAGTTTAATGGGAGATTTCTTGGGAATGTTTACAATGATGTGGGCGGAAGTGGTGTGGATAGGCCGTTGATGGTCAGAGGGAACTGCTTCCCCTGACCAGGGCAACTGACCAAAGGACGAGGAGTGAAGACGTTTAAGGGAAAACAAAACTTGTATCAAATAAACTCAGTGAAACCTACATATACACCATGTGTTTGTTATTATATGTGGATAGAGGAACAGAGCAAACGTTTTGAGTCAGATCCGTTTCTCGTTCAGAACACAAGTTTCCTGCATGTCAACAATTGAGCAGACCTGAGAAAATGTCGAGTTGTTGAGACAGGTTTTCTGGAGTTGCAGGGATAACTCATCCAAAAGGAAATCATTTAAAATCAACAGTGAGGGAAACATGTTCTGTATTGATGAGAGATAGAGTGGATGGGAAAGATCCATCTCCATAAGCAGAGAGATTAACAATACGGCAATGGTCGAGTAACAAAGATGTTCTTGTATTTTTACAGCGCCTTTCAGCACCACTTCAGTCACAGACACTGAAGTAACTTTGAAGTAGATGTGTCATTGTCAAAACTAAAGTGCTAATCAGGGCAGTATGTTCAACCAGAGGTCAAAAAAGACCACTCAGAACTGGCCGTGGAGACGCAGGTGAGATTATGATTTACTTTAAGCATTTGTTCCTCTCTGGTTTATATCCAGAATAGTGCAGGAACGGAGGTTCTCATCTCAGGGGAAGGTGTTACCCACAAAGACACAGATGAGGAGGATGTTCTCACGTTCAGAGGGTAGCAAGCATGTAGAAGTATTTACAGCAGATGTCTGGCAAGACTCAGTATATTTAAGCCTTCAATTATCTCTCTATTAATAGAATGGAGCAAGTGGTAGAGTGAAATGTGCACAAATGTGCTGACAATTCACACTCGTGGGAGCGCATATTATGTTGAGAACGTGGCATTTCGCACAGGCATATAGATAGGTTGAATGAATGGGGAATAACTTGTCAGATACAGTTTCATGTCGGCATTATGAGGTCATGGACTTTGGTCAGAGAAGTCAAAAGAAAGAACACGATTAAAATCGAGAGAAAGTAGAAGAAACGTGTGGGACAGAAGAATTTCATGCCTGACACAAACATGTTTAGTATCATCTTCTTTCCCTGACAAAAAGGATGGCTTCCTTTCCGAATGCTCACAATGAAAGAGATGGTTTCCAAGGAAAGTAAAAAACCCTGAAACAAATAGCCTAATCGAAAACAAAGGAATGAATTGAGTCGTTCCAATGGACAACTTTGATGCTTATGGCTC
Source organism: Chiloscyllium punctatum (assembly GCF_047496795.1). Classification (NCBI taxonomy): domain Eukaryota; kingdom Metazoa; phylum Chordata; class Chondrichthyes; order Orectolobiformes; family Hemiscylliidae; genus Chiloscyllium; species Chiloscyllium punctatum. The sequence goes on along the minus strand of NC_092761.1, from coordinate 1,079,241 downwards.
TCTAAAATTTGTTTCTAATGGAGCTGGAAGTGGGAATTGGGGGAGCTGGAGAGTGAAAGTCAGGTCGCCCATGTTTACTGTCATCCTTCGTCTGTGTTCCTCATTTTTTTGTATGTTTTATTTCGCATTGTGGTTACTGTGAGTGCGCTTGTAAACCACACCGCTGGTGACTTGTTTCCCAGACAGTTCTTCAACACGACTCGTAAGAATTCAACATTCTTTTCTCCTGAATCTAGGTAATCTCTAAACACTGTGCAAATATCACCAGAACCTCGACATTTTCCACGCCTGTCTGCCTTCTTGCAATATCAATTGATTCATCACTGTGCTACTGTTGCACAAATCAAGAACGAACCAAAGCGCATCAATTGCATCTAGGCTGTGAAGGCAGCTAACTGCAGCCGCTCCCCAGAGTACTGGCAACTGTGTGATCACAGAAGCACACATTGAACAGCCAGGAAACTCAAAATAATTACAGTGCCAGAGGCCGTGCCAGGAACGGCACCTGAGAAACAACAGAAACACGCTTTTGAGCGACGGACTTGGTTATATTTCTCAATCATCAATCGAAGTTTACATTGGTTATATAAATTGATCCCTCACTCAAGGAACCAGCAACTGCTGCAAACGGAGGAGAAAATGAGGACTTTAGATACTGAACATCAGAGTCCAGAGTGCGGTGCTGGAAAACACAGCAGGTCAGGTAATATCTGAGGAGCAGGAGAATCGATGTTTTGGGCATGTGTCTGATGACTTGCTCATGCCAGAAACGTCTATTCTCCTGCTTCTTGGATGCTGCCTGACCTGCTGTACTTTTCCAGCAACACCATCTCCATTGCTGCAGACTGTCATACAATCCAGGCTTCCAGCCGCAGAATCAGCAACACTCAGTGTAATGAGTCAACCTAATGTGGACACCTCGCAGTGGTGTTTAGTGTCAAGTAGATCTTCATGAATGCGTGTCGTGAATTGTCTGGCCTGTATAATGTTCCCTGCTCTCACTACGTGCAACATTGTTTGAACATATTTGTGTTGGACATGATGCATATTGGGTCCATTTTTCTGGTGAGTTGTTGTCTAAATGTGGCTTTCGGTATATATTCTCTCATAGATCCGAGTAGTCAAAGGCTGTCCGTTCCGAGACATTTTTGCTTGATATGTTGGGTGCCCTCCTAACGTTGTTTATCTGCAAGGAATTTGCGGGAATATCTATTGTTGCAAAGTATTTATGGAGGATCCAGGAAACACCACAATTAGTTGTTCAGAGTGGCAATGCACAGACATGACGAGGTCAACAAATTCGACCAGAACAACACAACAATAATTGGACAATAGTGGGCAGCCAGAGATTTTTTAGAATGACGAGACAAATCCAATAACTCCATCAAAGAACATGTTGACCTGGACGTAACATACCGGGACCTGCAATGAACGACAAGAAGCAGCAACTAAAAGTAGTGGGAAGGAAATCACACCAATTCGAAACGCTACAGGACTGCACAGCTTCATAAGAGCCGCATCAGCCTTGAGGATGTTACTGAGAAAGGGCGGGAAACTGCTGCAAACCAACTTCCCAAGACTAACGAACATTCCCACACCATCATCAAACTTCACTGGAACTTCAAATCTTTACACAAATCTTGAAACCCTGAAACAGTCAGGGCCGCTCCAGCGGGAAAATGAACCCTTGCATCCCACATGACAGCTGAAGATACGAAACGCCATACTCCAGTGAACGTCAGAGCGAACTGCTCTTGCAAGCTACTTGTGCGTGCTCTTGACAAAATAACTGCTTGATTATCATCATCCAATTTCTCTTCGTTTGAGGTTGTGTGGTTTTAACATTACAAATTTACATCTGAATATCACTGAATTTTCTGAGCATTTCTGCCGTTCCAACACTTAGAGACAGAGAGTTCCAGATTCCAACCACTCGTTGTCTGACAACGTTTTTTTATGTGCAGCTACCCAAACCCTTTTACCCTTATCTTAAATCTATGGCTCTTGGTGATTGATCCCTCCATCAAATGTTTCGTTAACTGTACATAATCCATACTGCTCATCATTTCGTACATCTCAATATTGTCTCATCTCAATTTCCCCTGCTTTCAGAAAAACAACGCCAGTCTGTCTCAACTCTTTAATAGTTGAAGTTATTCAATCCAGATAATATATTGGTAAATCACTTCTGCATCGTTTCCACAGTTGTCATAACACTGCCATGATGTGAATTGTAAAATTATACACAATTATCTAGCGAGAGACAAATGATGACTTGAAATAAATGTGGGGAGACCAGAGACATTGGTCTCTACCAATAAAGTCATTCCCTCGATACTGTTCTGTGCCATTTCCATGATCCCAATGCTCCAATGATCTCTGATCCATGCAAATAAAACACTATACGTGAGGATTCAAAACCCAACCACATTGTCTGATAGCATTAAGTGGCTTAATGGTCCTGATGGTGATATTGGGTCACGTTCACCTAACAAGAGTGACAACTGCAGCACAGACTTAACGGTGTCAATGTGAAAATGAATGTTAATTTTTATAATGCCCCAGTCACATGGGAGGAGGGATGGAAAGGGGGAATAGTGATTGTTAAAGGGAGAAAAATCTCCGAGATTGGGTGCTAAGAGTGGCGGCTTGAAGCATTAAAACCAACACCAGAGTGAGTATTTTCATCTTAAAATTGATTGTTTCCTTTCTGCGTTTGTTTTGCACAGGTTATGTGGAGTAACATGGAACAAATGCTCATTACAGATACTCGGATTTGAATGGAGGTTGCATGACCACAACGCAGAGGACGAACATGATTCGATTACATGAAAAAGCACAATACAAAAAGCTTTTAATGCAATGGCAGAGATAGTCGAGGAACCGCATCACATGCAAAACAGGAAAGCCCACTAAGACTGGATGGAATGGTCACCTTGGATATCCCCAGTTGCTGTGGAGATTCCATCATTGAAAATGTTGAACAATCAATTCGATAGATTTCAATAAAAGATTACAAGTACAGGCGAGAGTTCACAAATATTGTTGAAATATCGGTTTCAATAAACATGAAGTTTAACATCGTAACAAGGAAGAAACTATTATTGCACACTCACATCACACCGGTTCCCAGGTCTGGACTCAGTGAAACTGTGTACGGAGTGGCGAAGATCTGATTGGACATTGAGAGTGGAATGAACGAGTGGATATCTACTTTGCCTGCCAGTGACAAATTCCATGAGCATGCAGTCCTACTGTGAAGGTAGAGACTCATGAAACGCCGAGGCTGGGAGCTCCAAGCTCGCTCGGTGAAACTACTGCTGACGTGGCGCAGAGGGCATTGGGTCGTGGGAAAAGATCCTGAGCTATTTCAATCTGAATTGAAATTATTAGATTAGATTCCCTGCAGGATGAAAACAGGCCCTTCGGACCAACATGTTCACAACAACCGTCCGAAGATCAACCCATCCCAATCTTATGTTTACCCCTGCCTAATTCACCTAACATTATGGACAATTTAGCATGGCCAATTCACGTGATGTGTATATCTTTTAGATTGTGGGGGTTACCGGAGTACACGGAGGCAATACATACAGACACAGGGAGAATGTGTAAACTCCACACAGACAGTCCCCCGAGGCTGGAATCGGACCAGGGACCCGGGTGCTATGAGGCAGCCATGTGAACCAATGAGCCACCGTGCCACACATTTGCTCATTGAATTGGGGCCCGCAGCCCTCTACAGCAACTATCTCCAAAGAATCACCACTCTCTGACTGAAGATATTCCTCCACGTCTCATTTCCAAAATGTTATCTCTTCACTTTGTCTCTGTGCCCTCGGGTTCTAGTGTGTCATAGTGGGTGAAACATCTTTGCCACATTGGCTCTGCACAGGCCTCTCAGCACTCTGTAAATTTCAAATAAATTGAGTCATTGACTCAGACATCTTTGAAACAGATCGCTGTTCCAAACAGTCCATGCTACCATTTACCGAAACTAACGTACGACCAACTACGTGTACTGGGCCCATATCTCTCTTAACATGTCCTATTCATGCACTTATCTAAGTGTCTTTTTAATGTTGTAACTTTATCCACATTCCTACTTCCTCTAGAACTTTGCACAGGAAACATACTGTGTGAGATAAAACAAAGTGAACCTCATGTCTTTTTTTCACTTTTGTCCTCACACCTTAAAAGTACACCCACTAGTCCTGAAATACCCCAAGGAAGGAAAGCACCATTGCAGTTGAGCTAATCTGTACCCCTCAGGATTTTAAAAACCATTTATACGGTAAACGTCAACCTCCTATGCACATTTGAAAGAAGTCCCAGCCTCTCCAGCCTTCCCTTACAGCTCAATCCCTTCATTCCTCGCAACGTAATGGTAAATCACTTCTTAACTCTGTCCAGCTTAATATTCTTCTTTGTCTGACTTGGAAACCAGAACATAGACACAATACTACAGAAGATGCCTCGCCAACATCCTGTACACCCTCTGGATAACGTCCCAACTTCAACACTGAGCAACGCATTTAAACGTTCTAACAGCATTTTAAGGAAGCTGACGATATGTGACACGACTTCCAAAGTCTATTCCGTGAACTATTCACGTGTCTATTGCGCAGGACTATTCAAAGCAGTAATTTTAATTGTACAAGTACTGCATGCCTTTATAACTCAAACTGCAGTACGTTACATATGTTCAAGATAATTTCTCTTTACAATTCATTTATCATATACCCGAATGATCAATGTCTCTTTTAATCTTCTATAACCTCAGATAACCTTCTTCTCTGTCGATTGCACCACCATGAAGAGTTGTAGCGTCCCTCAGCACAGAAACAGGTCTTTTGGAGCACACTGGTACATACTGATCATAATGGCGGTCCACATTAACCGCATTTCTCTGCACTTGGACCACATTTTCTAATTCTTTGCTATCCATGTATTTGTCCAAAAGCCTTTTTAAATGTTCTTCGTGTACACACAAAGACTTATGCTGTCATCTCATGAAATGCATGTCACTCATGTTGGTGTCAACCACAAACTGATGATCCCTACCTTCCATATTGTCATCTAAAACATTTACATCAGTCACAAACAAAGGAGCAATCACTGATCTCTGTGGAACACTGCCGGTCACAAGCCTCCAGTCTGATAAACAACACACCAAAACCTCACCCTTTCTCTTGTTGTTAATTGAATTTTGTATCCAATTTGCAAACTTTCTGTGAACCACATCTGATCTAACTTTACTCGTTAGTCTTCCATGTTGAATCTTGTTAAACCATTGCCTAAAGCCTAAGTAAGCAAAGATATTTGTTCTTGCCTCATCAATCCTCTTGCCTACTTGATCAAAACCTCAGAAATTTGTGAGACCCAGTTTTCACGTCACTAAACCATATTGATGATCCCCTATATTTCCTGGACTCTGAAAATGCTACCTTCCAAAACGACCTCAAAAAACTTGCGAACCACCAATTTCAAAGTCCAAGCCTGGAGATTCCAGTCTTTTCCCTGTATCCATTCTTCAACAAGGTTCGTCAATGTCGAGTCATTTTAAATCACACCCATATTTAGAGATGACACAATTATTTCAGCAAGGAGTGTTGCAATTTCTGCGCTTACCTCCCATAATGCTTTGGGATTCAGTTCAAAAACAGGGTAAACCTCGATGCTAATTGAAACCAGCAACACAGAAAAATATTTAGCCCGTGCTGTAATCTGTGAAAATTCGATCGTCAAAACGTTTCGCAAAGGTCACAATTTAAAGGGAAAATATCAGGTTTTTCTTTATGTCTAACAGAGTATGAAAACTAACAACTATTTACAGCGAGTTTCTCTTAAACCCATCTGTTACCTTCCAATCCCCAATAATATTCCGATTCTAAAAGATTCCCAATAATGATTTAAAAAGTAATCATGGTTCAAAACTTTTTCAAGTCTCATTTTGTGATTTTTTCTTGGAAGAGTCTCTCCAGGTTTTCCTCGATGTTCTGCCATGCAAACACATTTCCAGGAAGGTACATTTGTAGGATCTCTTGAGCTGGACGTCTCTGACGCAGTCCTAGCTGTTGAAAATGTCCTGATTTATACCCCAAAACGTCGGATTATTTCATTGGCTTTAATATTATCAAAATGTGAAGTTCACACCTGATTTTGATTTCGGATCTTGATTCATAATTTAAGCTGATGGCAATCGAGCTCTGGTGGTTGTTTCAAACAGATATCACATTGTTCCCTTGGTCAGAACAGGTTGTTCTGTGTCCTTGCAAGCTTTTCAACTCTTTTTTTCACACAACGTTCATAACAATACACTAGTCCAGGATCTGGAGTTTTATACGCCTTTTACATTTTCTGAGATATCCAGCACTTATATTCCTGTAATATGAATTGTTTATCGGTATGTATTTCCACGATTTCTGTAGCCTCCTTATGTCTAACATATCCTCGGCGAACAGACTTCGCAAACTGAGCTGTTCCACCTTGCTTGAATCCCTCTAAATACTTTCTCTTCATCTAATCGTCCAAATGTCTTATAAAATAATGTAACAGTACCACTACATACCAGTTGCTCTAGCATTGGATTCCATGTGCAAGCCATCCTCTGTGTGAAAAGGATGCCTTGTCATGCGATGTAAATCTTACGAGGTCTGGACTCTCGGATCCAAGGGAAAAAGAACTTTGCTGTTCGCCTTATCGAGAGCTCTCTTGATTTTATGAATCTCTATAAAGTCATCTTCGACCTCCGAAGCTGCAGTACGACAAGGCAAAGCCGAAACAGTCTCTGCTCGTTATATTAAAAATCCAGTCCTGAGAACATGTAGACTCTTTGTTGCATGAGGCCAGACAGAGTCGAATGTAATCCAGCCGCTAGAAACATCACCGAATCTCAAATTCTTGATGCTTGTTCAAATAGTTTCTGAAAAGGTATCGTCATCTTCACATATGGAGAGTGAACATTTGGTCTCGCTGTCTCCACAATAAAAAAATGACATGAAAAATTCGTTTAATGCCTCTTCCATCTGCTGAGCTCAAAAGCAATGTCAACCTCCTTGATCTTTCAGGTAATATTTTTCGCGTTGTTCTCTTGCCAGATATGTACTTGGAGACCCTCTTTGGATTATCTTCAGCCCTGGCAGATTAAATTATTTCATATCCCCTCTTTCCTTCCTGGTCTGCACTTTATTGAAGTCGCTACAAGAAATTCACTTGAACTCTGTTGTCTGTCTGATATAGAATACTCTTTCGATTTGATTTGTTCCTCAACACCTTTTTTCAATAATGGTCACGTCTTGTGAGTGACCAGCCTGACAAATTCAGCTCAGGTTGACAGCATATCTGCCACTGGGAAAATGTTCGTCTGTGATTAAAGTTGGAACAACAGAGCATTAAAAATGCATTACAGAATAAAATGGATTCCGCATGGCTTTGAGCAGATGAAATCAGACCTAACACGTTTCCAAGTATTTTCAGATCGTCACAAGCACAATACATAAAGGGGATGCAGTAAATGGAATATATCTGAATTTCTAAAATATTCAGAAAGGTGTTTTACAGGATCGCACTTCACAAGCATAGAACCATGAACCAACACAGTTGGGGGTATATATTAGTAGAGGATTGGGGAATGAATGGAGAGGCGAGGTAATGAGGGCATTTTCATGATAGTAAGTTGTAACTTGCAGATTCCCGGAGCCAACAATATTGGTGCCACAGCTGTTGACAACACGTACTAATCACTTGTACAACATAAGTTAATGGACTGTTGCTCAGTTTGGAGATGACACAAAATAGATATGGATGCAAGTAATGTGGGCGGCACAGCAACATTTTGGACGGACAGAATTAGGATAAACAAGTGGACAAAAACGTAGCAGCATATAACATGCAAAAAAAAGAGGTTTATGCGTTTTGGCAGGTATAAATATTAAGTGGGGAAATACACAGCACAAAGCATCAGCATACAGAGCACTTCGCTTCCTTGCACATGAAATATGAAAAGTTAGCATCCAGTTTCAGCAGGTAATCGGAAAGTTAAATAATTTTGTTTCACTTTATTTAAACGGAATGGAGACATATGTATTTTTTTTTTCCAAAATGCACATGGCATTAGTCAGATCAGAGCTGGATTAATTTGAACAAATTTAGTCCCCCTATTTTAGGAATAGCAGTTCAGGGAAATTTAACAAAAATCATCCTGGATATGGGAGGATATTCTCGGGAGATGAAACTGAGAATATTGCCCCTATACTCATTGGAGTGTAGAATAATGTAGCAAGACTTTACTGAGATACATTAGATTATGAGGGACATGATAGGATAACTTAGGACAGAATGATTCGCCTTGTCTGAGAATCGAAGACCAGAGAACATAATCTCAGAGAAAGTACTCACCTATTTAAGAAAGATGTTGAGGAATTTCTGTCTCTTCGAGCCGACTGAATATGTGAAAATATTTACTGCAGGCCGCTCTAGACATTGGCAGCTCAGTGTATCCAAGATTACACTGAGATTAGGGAGGGTGGTAAAAAAGGAAGGGGTGTGGCGTTGCTAATTAGAAATGGTATAATGGCTTCAGAAAGGCAGTTGGATGGGGATCTGCTTTGGAGGTAGTATGGGCTGAAGTCAGAAATAGGAAAGGAACAGTCACTTTGTTGGGTGTTTACCAAAGGTCCGTCAATAGCAGCAGAGATGTGGAGAAACAGATTGGGAAACAGATTTTGGAAAAGTACAGAAGCCACAAGGTAGTAGTCATGGGCGATTTCAACTTCCCAAATATTGATTGGAAGCTGTTTAGATCAAGTAGATTGGACGGGGCGGTGTTTGTGCAGTGCTTCCAGGAAGCTTCTCTAACTCAGTATGTACATTTTACGACCAGAGGGGAAGCCATATTGGATTTGGTACTCGGTAACGAACCGGGACAAGTGATGGGCTTGTTAGTGGGTGAGCATTTTGGTGATGGTGACCACAATTCTGTGACTTTCACATTGGTTATGGAGAGAGATAGGTGCATGCAACAGGGTAGGTTTATCAATTGGGGGAAGGGTCAATACGATGCTGCAAGAAAGGATCTGAGGAGCATAAGTTGGGAGCATAGGATGTCAGAGAAGGATGTCATTGAAATGTGGAACTTTTTCAAGGAACAGATACGATGTGTCCTTGATATGTATGTACCTGTCAGGCAGGAAAGAGATGGTCGTGTGACGGAACCTTGGTTGACGAGGGAGGTTGAATATCTAGTAAAGAGGAAGAAGGAGGCTTCGATAAGGCTGAGGAAACAAGGTTCAGACAGAGCGTTGGAGGGATACAGGAGAGCCAGGAGGGAGCTGCAAAAAGGGATTAGGAGAGCTAAGAGAGGGCATTAAAAATCTTTGGCGGGTAGGATCAAGTATAACTCAAGGCCTTTTATGCACATGTGAGAAACATGAGAATGAAGAGAACGACTGTAGGTCCGATCAAGGACAGTAGTGGGAGACTGTGTATTGAGTCGGAAGAGATAGGAGATGTCTTGAATGAATGCTTGTTTTCAGTATTTACAAATGAAAGGGATCGTAGTGTTGAAGAGGAGAGTGTGAAACGGACTGGTAAGCTAGAGGAGATACTTGTTAGGAAGGAAGATGTGTTGGGCATTTTGAAAAATTGAGGACAGACAAGTCCAGCGGGCCTGACGGGATATATTCTAGGATTATGTGGGAAGCAAGAGAGGAAATTGCAGAGCCGTTGGCAATTATCGTTTTGTCTTCACTGTCAGTGGGGGTGGTACCAGGGGACTGGAGAGTGGCGAATGTTGTGGTCCTGTTCAAAAAAGGGAATAGGGATAAACCCGGGAATTACAGGCCAGTTAGTTTTACTTCAGTGGTAGGCAAAGTAATGGAAAGGGTACTGAGGGATAGGATTTATGAGTATCTGGAAAGACACTGCTCGATTAGGGACAGGCAGCACGGATTTGCGAGGAGTAGGTCTTACATTACGAGTCTTATTGAATTCTTTGAGGAGGTGACCAATCATATGGATGAGTGTAGAGCAGTGGATGTAGTGTACGTGGATTTTAGCAAGGCATTTGATAAGGTTCCCCATTGTAGGCTTATGTGGAAAGTCATGGGGTATGGGATGGTGGGAAATGTGGCCAGTTGGATAGAGAACTGGCTGACCGCTCGAAGTCAAAGAGTGGTGGTAGATGGTAAATATTCAGCCTGGATCCCAATTACAAGTGGTGTTCCGCAGGGATCAGTTCTGGGTCCTCTGCTGTTTGTAATTTTTATTAATGACGTTGTAGAGGGAGTCGAAGGGTGGGTCAGTGAATTTGCAGACATACGAAGATTGGTGGAGTTGTGGATAGTGAGGACGGCTGTTGTCGGCTACAAAGGGACTTAGATATGATGCAGAGTTGGGCTGAGGAGTGGCAGATGGAGTTCATCCCTGTCAAGTGTGAGGTTGTCCATTTTGGAAGGATAAATAAGAATGCGGATTAAAGGGTTAACGGTAGGGTTCTTAGTAAGGTGGAGGAGCAGAGGGATCTTGGGGTCTCTGCTCATAGCTCTTTGAAAGTTGCCACTCAGGTGGATAGAGCTTTTAAGAAGGCCTATGGTGTATTAGCGTTCATTAGCAGAGGGATTGACTTCAAGAGTCGTACAGGACCTTGGTAAGGCCACATTTGGAGTATTGTGAGCAGTTCTGGTCGCCTTACTTTAGGAAAGATGTGGAAGCTTTGGAGAGGGTGCAGAGGAGATTTACCAGGATGTTGCCTGGAATGGAGAATAGGTCGTACGAGGATAGGTTGAGAGTGCTCGACCTTTTCTCATTGGAAAGGCGATGGATGATGGGTGACTTGATAGAGGTTTATAAGATGATCAGGGGAATAGATAGAATAGACAGTCAGAGACTTTTCCCCCGAGTACAACAGAGTGTTACAAGGGGATATAAATTTAAGGTTAAAGTGGAAGGTATGGGGGGAATGTCGGGAAGGTTCTTTACCCAGAGAGTGGTGGGGGCACGGAATGCGCTGCCTGTGGGAGCGGCAGAGTCAGAATCATTGGTGACCTTTAAGCAGTAATTGGATATATACATGGATAGGTGCTTAAGCTAGGACAAATGTTCGTCATAACATTGTGAGCCGAAGGGCCTGTTCTGTGATGTATTGTTCTATGTTCTATGTTCTATGTTCTAAGACTGTGAGAAACATATTTTAATCAGCAAGGTATTCAAAGATGCTATTGCAGGAACTTGAATCTGAGGATTATCAGATCAACTGCAATCACACTGAATGGTGAGAGCAGACTGCACAAGTTTAATTGACGACTTCTGTTCTTGCATCTTATTATCTTTCCTTTCTGGACTTTCAATTGGTTCTGGTTTTCCTTTATCAATGAATTTACTGGGCATTAGAAAAAGAAGATTTACAGTGCGAAGGCCAAAAAGCAAATATCACTTCAGTATCTGATGGTGTTGTCCAGTTGATTGTTGCCTGAATATGATTCGCTTTTGAACATGAAAGGGAAAAGCATCATTCACAGTGTGGAGAAACTGTACACGTGTTGTACGTGTGGGCAGGGCTTCACCAGATCATCTGCCTAGTCAGAACATAAATGCAGTCAGACGAGGGAAAGACCATTCGTGTGTTTCGAGTGTGGGACAGAATTGACTTGATCCACTACGTTGTTATAACAACAGCAAGTCCGCATAGCGGAAATGTCTTTTAAGTGCCCTGAACGTGGGAAGCGGCTTAAAATCTCTGCAAATCTGTTGACCCATCAATATGTTGACACTGATGAGAAACTTCATTTGCTCCCAAACTGGGCCTGGATTAAAGTGGTTAATTGGACTCCCTGTGCACGCGCCATCTCACTGTGGGGAGAGGCTGTTCACCTGCACTGGTGTGGGAGGAGATTTTATGTGAAATCCAACCTACTGAAACAACAGCAAGTTCACAAGTGAACAAAGTGCCTGGTTTTTACTGTGCTTCATCGTGTGTTAAAGTCTCAACCAAAAGTTTTGGTTTGAATTCCAGCTTACTGTGGAGCTGATCCATAGAGTTTAATGTACAGGAAAGGATTAGAAGGTGACGGGGCAATGGCAGGGATATGGGGTTAGTCTGAATGCACATTTTGGTCGGAATGAGCCAGTTTGGACCAAAGGGTCTGCCTTTGTGCTTTAGGACTCTATGATTCTCACAACCATTGCTTGTCTCCCACTGAATGTCATATTGTACTTTCCCAATTCACTGGAGCGAACTTGACCCTCCACCCTGTAGGTTTCCCTGATGTTTGACAATCATGTTCAACATTCGATATTATATGCAGATGCCGTGTAAAATGCAACATATCAATTTCACATTTCCTGAGAACAAGATTATTAATTAGTCCTTCTGAGCACACATCACCAAATTCAAACTAACCTTGTCTCTAGTTTGGATTACAACACACTCTTCCAGCTGCCTGATACACATTTCTGTAATTTATTATTCACAGCATTAGCAGTCACTTAGTTTATGCAGTTTAGATGTAACGTGAGATAATTCAGTATTACTGCAGCACCAACAATACCAATTTTCCACAGCATAAGATATACAAAATTTGCACGGCAGAACACACCAATGCTTGTTTCTCATTGCTAAGATCCTCCCAAACCGATTCTGTGGGATCTGAGGGACAGGGTCGGTGACATTATTAGTGACAGACTTAGAGAAGACGTTCATTGAGGCTCACCTCGACGCTGAGATGATCTGAAGAAATGTCCAGGACGTTCTGTATCCTCGTTCTACCAGGATAAGTATAACCGTATTCTCTCTGTTCCCTCACACTCACTGTATATCTGTTATCACACCTACCCACAAACAAGGCTTACGCTCTAGCTCCAAATAAAGTTCATGTACTTCCAATTTCACTGTTGAATTTAGCACCTTCCTTCCATCATTTTGTCTGTCGCCCATGCAATACACCCGCACCAATAACACCTTATGGATTCTGCACTGTGGACTGACTCCCTCCAGGCACCTCACCATTCAGCAACCCTCCCCCCCCCCCACCACCTACAACAGTACGAACAGCTCATTCCCCACTTCCCTTTCTCCCCTTCCAGGATAAACAGCCTGGAACAAGCCGTGTGGTGGAGTGCCCGATATCCGTTCGCTTTCCCCCTCCCCTCTCCCCGCCATGTTGGCAGGACCCTTGCACGAGCTTGAGAGCACCGAGTGAATCGTATGGAGATTCTGTAATATACACCTCCTACCAACTGAGTAAGAAGCAATGTTTTATGGTGGGCAGTTCTCACTTTAACCGCTCTGTCTTTTCCGCTACTTCTTTCCCTCTCAAAACAACAAATATCTCATTGCAGAAAGATGCAAACACAGAAATACTGAGAGACATATGTAAACACCACAATAGACTAACACTCACAGCACATGCAACGAAATGGACCCGCACACATGTAGAGGCATACAGAGACATACACAGTCACACACAAACAGACTTAAACAGATAAAACGCAGAGGCTAATACACGGAAGAAAAAATGTATACACACAAATACACAGACACACAAACACATGAACAAACACACACGCACGCATGCAGATACACAGAAACGCAGGCACTCGTGTCTATAATCCAGAGATAGATAGGTTTTTGATGAATAAGGGTACCAAGGGTTACCGAGAGAAGTCACTAGAATGATGTTCAGAAACCTCTAAGCCAATATTAAATGACATTCAGCTTCGATGGACCGAATTGCCTAATTCTGCTCCTTTTTTTTTAATGCTCGTGTGGTGTTATGCTATCTGGTATTCTCTTCCTGGGACAGGAGCGGAGAATGAGTTTAATACATATTTGATTGGAAAGAGTCAGTGGTAATGTTGGACAGGTTTAGGGGGCTGTATAGTCTATGTCTATTCCTAATTATTCTGTCTTTATGTTTCAAAAAAAGTGGCAATTTGATGTTAGTTTAAAACAGCATTAAAATAATGGGTCCTACAATGAAATAAGGACGTTCCTTTCCCTTTCGTGTTATGCAATCTGTGGTGCCATTTTCCTCAGGGAGCAGTAAAGACGCGGTTTTTTAAGCTATTCAAGGCTGACCTCGAATGATCTTTCCTGGACAGGTGGGTCAATGTTTGTTGGGAACACACCAGAAGATGGTCAGAACATTCAGATCAGCCATGACCATTGTGAATGGTGCAGCCGAATGACCAACGTCTGCTCTGATCCATTCAGTTAGTCTGCAGACGTAGCAAGTGGGATGAAATGATGTTGTTTCTGGGAAAGGTTATCGGGTTTAATCGTAGCAATGTTTTACTGCATCTGGACAGCGAGACTGCAGATGCTGGAGGTCAGAGTCGATAAATGTTGCCATGGAAAAGCACAGCAGGTCAGGCAGCATCTGAGGAGCAGGAAAGTCAATGTTTCGGGCATAAGCCCTTCATCAGCAATGTGCCCGAAACATGCCTCTCCTTTTCCCTGTACACACTTTCCTGGGAGGCCTATTGATAAGAAGCATTACCAGTTTAGGTATTGGATGCGAAATCTTTTTGACCCATACACGATTTTGTGAAAATATTTGCTGGATACATATTTTATGTTGTTAGGGTGTTTGAAACTACAGAATAAGTGTTAAGAATAAAATGTGTTGATTGATAAAAATGCTTAGGCGTGTACTGCACCTTTTAAAGAGAGTAAAAGTTGGCAAGGACTTAACAAACACAGAGCGTGCTGAATTTTTTTTTTAAGTAACATTTGACTGAAAGAAACAGTTGAATTGAGTGCTATGATATACAACAAATTCGATTTTGGCCGATCAGTTTAACTTAAGCCCCAAGAAACCAAAATCCAAATGAATTTGAATTTTAATGCTATAAAACCAATGAGACATTCTGGTGTTTTGTGGTGTGAACAGTTAGCCAGGGCGGCAAAAAGCACTAATAAATGCAGACTGCCCGCAGAATCGCACTTTGAAAGGTCCCTTTTTCTCTGAAATTTGTGCAGTTGAAGACCGAAGAAAAGACACGGGAAAACCTACAGATGAAGATTCACAGGAGAATCGACATAACTCGCTGGGGGTTTTGAAGTTCAATTTTTTTCTGTAAATCTTAATCGGGTGGTTTTATTGGATCAGTACATTGCTGTAGAGTGGGAAGTAGATAAACTGATCAGACCAGGATGAGTACAGTGTAGAAAGTTGTTGTTTAATGTTCTCTTTTTATTTCTTGGAGTTAAAGAATAAACTATTATTGCTTTCGATAGATAGTGGGATTTGGTCGTTCTTTGTCACTCACACTTTTACAGACTATGAAGCGAGGTGATTTTTTTTCAGTGTGTCTGGTTTAAATTAGCACAAGGGCTTCACACTCTGTCGTAACATTGATTTTAACGCAGATATAATGAAGACATCAATCGATTTCTAAAAATTATGCAGACACATGTAAACATGCCATGAAATTATGCAGCTGGGATTTTGTTTTTTTTTGCTCAGAAAAGGCACTGTGTACAACAGTAGTAATGATGCATTTGTATATAGGATCTTATCATCCATTGCAGAGAATTTTCAAGGAAATCACACGTGGTCCTTTTTGGTGTTCAGTTGGCATTATTGCATAGTTTAACACAGGGAGGGATAAAAATGTTACCTGCCACAGAAGCAGCAGCCCCGTGCCCCCCTCTCTCAATTTCTTCCACCTGACAAGAGAAAAAAAATCCTGCGTCATCTTTACCAATCGTGTAGGTTTCCTGATGAAAGATTCTTTGGCATCTTTCCACTATCTGACGTAAAGTGAATGGAACCAAATCCAACTGTTCCGGGGAGATAGCCCATTACAAGCAGCTTGTGTGAGTGGAAGGACTTCAGAGGACCGAATAACATTTGGGACATTCTGTCATCTTTCCATATGTTAAGAGTTCAGCTATTAAAGAACTCTGGAAAGCTTTCTTTTTTGTTTTGTCTCAAAATGTGTGTGTTCATGTGTGCATGCAGCGGCACGTTTGTGTGTTTGTCGCATTTCTCTAGAAGGTGAGCCAGGCTGACACTTATATCATTGGCCTTATCACTAAACTTTGAAATTTCTTGTAACCAGTGGAGGATTGTGACTGCAAAAGGAATCAGTGACCCTGTAACATTGGTTGGAACTCGAATGAGAAATTACGAAAGAGCTGTAAAAGTGGGAATTTCCTCTCCCAGAAGTATGTGATGTCTAGGTGTTTGTATTGAACAGAGAAAAGAATGAATGGAAATGGTGCATTCAGAAAAGTGCTGCTAAGACCACAACCAGATCAGCTACGAACTTAGTACCTGGGACAGCAGTGGCAAAGTGGTTAATGACCTACTCCTGCTCCTCACTCAAATGTTCCAATGTTCTATTCAGCCCCGCACAGGAACAGATGGAGGCCACTTGCACCAAATACCTGGTTCACAGTAATATAGGATATCATTCAGATCCTCCAGATTGACACACACAGTATGGTGTGGGTTGGAAAATGCTATTGGGTAATACAAGCTGGGTTTGAAAGACGCCTCTGGTCTCTTTACAGAGTGTTTCCGTTCTGCAACCTGCGGTTCATTTGTTGGTCATGTAGTGGACCCAGATTACAGCCCAGATTGAATACAGCCCACAGACATCACTCAGAGATGATACACAAAATAATTTGCGCTCTCTGACTGCAACATTCAGGAAAATTACAACCATTAACTTTCCATATACAAGATATCAGAACATAAGGAACAGGATGAGGTAATTCGGCCAGTCAATCCTGCTGTGCCATTGTACACCATGATCGCTGATCCACTGTTGGTAGCAATTCCATTCAATTCCCAATTCTTCACACCCTTCAACAAAATGATAGTAGGCAAAAACCAATCTACCTCCACTGTAACTACTTTCAGTGATCTAGATCCCGAATTTTCTCATCCAGATACGTCCTGACATGCATTACCCTCTGTGAGAAGAACACACTCCTCACCCAGACACAATAACCTATTGATGAGTTCAAAAGAGGTGAACCCAGGAGCCCAGCTAAGAGTGGCAGACCCTGATATGAAGGCCGGAGTTGACTCAGTATGGTATCAAGGAACACTGACTAAATTAAATTTAGTGGGCATCAGCCACAATATCTCTTCTGGTTGGGGTCATCCATAGCACAACAGAAGATATGCGTGATTTGTGGACATCAATCCTTTCAGTTCCAGTGCATCACTTCGGGAGATCCTTCGGGGAGCTTCCTTAGCACAAACAGCTCCTGCTGCTGCATCAATCCTTTCCACCACCATAAGATCAGAAGTTGTGATGGTCACTGAAGATCATACAATATTCAGGACATTTTGTACACTGTCAGCTCCTGAACCAGTCTGCGTCCATATGCAGCAACACCCGGACAACATTCAGGCTTGTGCTGTTAAAGTGCCGGTAACATTCATATTACAGCACAGCCAGATACTGCACATTTCCACAGTTAAAATAGGAGCTCATTCAGCATCTCAATGTGATTTCACCCGGATATGAGGAAGTAATTCAGGCCATCGAAACGAATGAACAAGAAGAGGGACAAACCATTCAACCCTTCTGCCTGGTCCACAAGAAAAGAAGCAGTCTCGTCAGTGCATCTAACTGCTAAACAGGAACGTGAAAAGTCCAATTAGACCCTTGAGCGTGTTCCATGCGACCTGGACGAGAAAATTCATCCCCTCAAGGGCTTATGCAAAAAGAGGAGGATGTCATTGATGCTCCAACGTGACAAACAAAAGGAGCAGAGACTGCACTCAGAGACGGCTCCATGATGTTCCTCGTAGCCCCATTGCATGTGGAACGTGTGCCATTTTAACATAGTTTTCTGGCAGTGAGGAGAGAAGCCAAATATTTTGTGCGAAGTCTCAAGGAGACATCTACCCCCTACGAGAAGACAGACCCATGTTCTCCATCCAGGACAGAAGGTGTTGGGAATAGTTAACTGTTTTAGAGTGAAAGTATTTTGGCTGCTGTCGGGATTGTGGATAACATGACGTTCTGGGCAGAATCACACATACCGAATGCAGTATATTATTGTCGGAGACTGTATTCAAACCCTGAACCTGTCTCTGTCAATCGACATGGAGAGTTGTGCGGAAGTAGGAGAAACGCTCTCAGAGGCACTTAAACTATCGAGAATTATAACCCGCGATAAAAAAAAACAATGGAATTTATCATGTTCTTAGTGTCTGTTTAGAACATAATGAGTGATTGTCCATTCCCCTCAAGTTCCAATGCAATTACCTCTTATTCTGTCACAGAGCTACAGATTAATCTTCACTCACTCCTCATGGTACCATGACCCCAGTGATTAGTCAATTGACACTCTTTCACACTCTCTCTGTGACGAGGAGATCATTCCCTATAAAGGAGAGAAAATCTGCCCACAATACCCTAAATACTGCCTCAACAACACTCTCTGGGATAATCATAATAATTCCCTTCCCTCGCGTTGCCGTGAGGGAAACCCCAGTTTCTTTCCTGTGGTGTTTAAAAGCCATTCCTTCTCTATGCCCTGAGACTGACGTGAAATTTACAAGTTCCTTCCGTCTGTACATCAACATCAATAAAGCCAACACCAGAGATGGAGATGAACATCACTCTTGTGAAGAACTTCAAAGATATAGAATACACCTAAAACAAGGAATGGTCACCTACCCCAATGGAAATGAGCTGTCGGAATATGGTAAACAGGCAGAGGGAGGAGCTATCTTTCCTTTGTTCTTCCCTCACGGGATGTGTGCAGCCCTGGTCAGACCAGCATGTTATACCGATCTGAAACTGAGTGGCTGGTTCAGCTGTTCCACAGGACAGTAAAGAGTAAACTACATTGCTGTGGGATTGCAGTCACACGGAGACCTGTCCAGGCAAGGATGACCCATTGTCTTCTCATAAGGACATGAGGCAAGTAGATGGGCTTTTTCTCACAAATGATAATGGTTTCATTTTAATTATATCAATTTCTTTCATGAGATGTCAATGGATTATTATTCGATGGCAGTAGGTTAAGCGTCATTGACTTGAGTACTCTACGCTGTCTAACATCTGACAGATTCTGTGCAGAGAACAAGTTAAACATCTCAAATGCAATTATTTTGTAGTGGACACGTGGTTTGAAGAGATTTGAAGAAACAGCTGTATTGGATTTGACAAAAACACAAACGATGGTTCATTCAGGAATTGCACTGAGGCTGAGGAGACAACTGGGATATCATAATGGTGGTATTGGACAGGATTGGTGGGTAGGGAGGATATGGAAATGCAAATTTTGCAGGACAGAAAGGATTATGGAGTTTGAATTCCTTCTCGCATATCAGAGAGTAATTTGTAAATAGTAATTTGCTTTATATATTTTATAAGGAAACGAATTTTTGATTGGAACGGAAGACATTGATTACCATTTCCTAATATTTATATATCATGAGCAGAAATTCAGTTCAACCCAGTTTAACAGTCAAAGAGAATGACTTACTAGAAACACCAACTATAGTGAGGATGGGATAGTAACCACCTTGAATAATCCAAAGGATTTCCTGGATTCGCCATGCTAATGATATCCAAGGCTGAGAAAGAAAGTAAAGATCAAAGGATAAACTCATTTTCATTGTTGGAACATTCAAGTCTAATGCTCTCAGATTCTGATCCATTGTTGGAACATTCGAGTGTAATGTTCACAGATTCTGATCTCTCCTCCCTTCCCTTTGGAGCTGCTGATCCCTGTTAGTGCTGTCGGTGATACTCCCTCTCACACTATGGGATAATACATTGGCAGAGCCCATTTATCGTTTAACGATGGAAACCCTCCACTGGGATAATTAGAATCCACAGAGATTGAAAATAATCACAGTCGGTGAACAATTAGCTCCAGTTAAACCCTTTCAATTCAATATTAATTTTTATTAAAATTCAAAATAACGTTTAAATTTTTCACAGTCAGCATGGGATATGTTGGAGTGGTGGAGGTAAGGGATGTTGGAGATGGCAGATTGTTTGTGTGTAATCATTCAATCTGCCTTGGATATGAGAGCAATGACAGAGAATTGTTGGAACATAAACGAGTTTCTCGATTTATCAATGGAAATTATAGCGTGAAATTATTGATCAGTGATTATATTGATGAATTAACTTTTATAGCCCAAAATCTGATGGGAAAATGTGCTTAGGAAAACATGGATTATAACGGGAAAATTGCATGGATATGTTAATAGAGAATTGTACGTGACAAATACAATTCAGATTGTTATTTGAGGATGAGAAGGGGCAAGTCAGGGTCTTGCTGTTGATGTTATTGATGTCAATGAACTCTGATAAAGTAACGTTTATTAGACTTCAATTACTGTGTGATTATGACATGGGGAGGAGACAGAAATCAGAGAGAATTGGAGAAAATAGCTGCTGCGACTGGAGGGAGAGATAATGATATTGCCAGTCATCAGTATTGGAATGTGTCTCTTTATAAATCATTAGGTCAGAATCATGATGCAGCTATAGTAAGGGATGAGGACAGCCAACATTAACCATAAGACCAGAAGACATAGGAGCAAAAATGTGGCCTTTCTGCCCATTGAGTCTGCTCCGCCATTTGATAATGTCTGTTAAACTTCTCAACATCACTCTCCCGCTTTCTCCCCATATTTCTTGGTCTCCTTGACAATCAAGAACCTATCGAGCTCAGTCTTAAATATACATAATGACCTGGTCTCTCCAGCTTGTGTGGCCGTGAATTCCATAGATCCCTGAATCTCTGGTTGAAGAAGTTTCTCCCTATCTCTGTTCTAAAAAGTCTTCCCTTTATGCTGGGATCTCGAGTCCCAGTCTCTCCTATTAATAGAAACATTTTTCCAACATCCTGTCTGTCCACGTCATTCAGTATTTGGTAAGTTTCAATTAGATGCCCCAGATAATTCTAAACTCCATCAGATACTGACCCAGAGTCCTCAAATGTTACACATATGTTAAGCTGTACATTGTACAACCATTACTATGAATCTTCTCTGAACATCCTGCAGTATCAGTACATCCTTCCTGAGATAAGGGGCCCAAAACTGCACACAATGCTCCAAATGTAGTCTGACCAGAGCCTTATACAGCCTCAGAAGTATATCCCTGTTTTTATATTCAAACCCTTTTGAAATGAATAGCTTCATTGTATTTGCTTTCCTTACTACTGACAACCTGCAAGTCTACCTTGAGAGACTCCTGGACTAGAACTCCCAAGTCTCTGCACTTCAGACTTCTGATTTTACTCTTAATATTGAAAATAGTCCATGCCTCTTGTCATTCTGGCAAAGAGCACAACCACACACTTTTGCACACTGTACTCTATTGACCAGTTCTTTACCCAAATTCCCAAACTGCCCACATCCTTCTGCAGGCGAAGGTGAGGACTGCAGATGCAAGAGATCACAGCCCAAAAGTGTGGTGCTAGAAAAGGACAGACGGTCAGGCAACATCCGTGGAGCAGGAGGTGCGACGTTTCAGACATAAGCTCTTTGTCAGGCTTGAGGAGGGTGGGCGCAAGGGTGCTGAAAGATAAATAGGAGAGGGTGAGGCTGGGGGCATGGTAGCGTGGAACGCGATAGTTCGCCGAATTTGGATTGTGATCGTGAAGGACAGGGAAGATGGAGAGATTGGACAATTCAAAGGGACAGTGCAAAGTTGGAGTGTTCGATGTGAGATAAGGTGGGGAAGGTGAGATGAGGAAATTGGTGAAATTGACATTGATACCGTGTGGTTGCACGGTCCCAGGGTTTATAGATGAGATGTTGTTCCTCCAGAAGTTCGGTGACTTGGGTTTGGCAGTGGAGCAGCCCCAAGACTGGCATGTCTTTGGCGGATTGGGAGGGAGAGTTTAAGTTTTCGCCCACAGGATGGTAGGGTCATTGTGTGTGTGTGTGTGTGTTTGTGTGTGTGTGTGTGTGTGTGTGTGTGTGTGTGTGTGTGTGTGTGTGTGTGTGTGTGTGTGTCCCAGTGATGCTCCCTGAAACGTTCCAAAAGTTGTCACCTTGTCTCCTCAATGTAAAGGAGACAGGGAACAATGGACAAAGTACAATGTCTACGGGGTGTGGAAGGATCCTTTGGGGCCTTTGATGGAGTTGAGGGGGAAGATGTCGGCGCGCGTTTAACACAACTTGGGTTGGCAAGGGAAGGTGCTGGGAGTGGATGATGGCTTGGTTGGGGGTTTGGGGCGTGGATCTAATGAGTGAGTTGGGAGGGAATGATCTCCACAGAATGCTGATAGGGGTGGGGAGACAAATATATCTCTGGTGGTAGGGTCTGACTGGAGGTGGCAGAAATAGTTGAGGATGATGATTCTATCTGGAGGTTGGTGGGGTGGAAGTTAAGGACCATGGCGGTCTATCCTTGTTATGGTAGGAAGGGTGGGGTTCAAGTACAGAGGTTTGGGACGATGAGGAGAATCGGTGGGGCAACTTTCGCAAGCTCACTAACTATTCAATGCTATCTAACCCTCTTCATATCTTTGTACTGTCTGAACATCACGCTGTCGGTGGCATGGTGGCTAGGTGGTTAGTACAGTGTCAGGGACACAGGTTCGATTCCCACTTCGGGTTAATGCTAGTTTGGAGGTTGTGTATTCTCCCCATATCTGCGTGGGTTCCCTGCGAGTGTTCTGGTTTCCTGCTACAGTCCAAACATGTGCAGATTAGGTGAATTGCCCAGATATTACGTTATTATTCAGCAGAAAAATGGGTCTGCTTGGATTACACTTCGGAGGGTCGGTTTTGGACTTATTTTGCGAAAAGGCCTGTTTCCACACTCTAGTGATTGTAATACTAAACATTAGCCAAAGTGCCATCTGTTCCTTCATCTAATTCGTTAGCTGTATAAGGTGAAATTTGGTGCTCCCAACACTGAGCCTTGTGGCAATGCTTGTCACTGACTGCCATCGTGAGATGGCACATTTTACGCTTACTCTCTGCTAGCTTCAATCGATGCTAGCACGTTGCCTCTGACACCATGGGTCCCCTTTCTCTATAACCTCCAGTGTAGCAATTTGTCAAAGGATGTCTTGAGGTGTAGGTAGATAATATCCATTGGCTCTCCTCACCTGCTCAGTACTTCCTCAAAACATTCTCGTATGTTCGTCAGGCATGACTGCCCCTTGATGAAACCAGGCTAACTCTGCCCTATTTTATCATCTACATCCAAGTATTCAGAAATCCCATCCTTCATGATGGATTTCACAATCTTACCCACAACTGAGGCTAGGTTAATCAGTCTGTAATTTTCTGTCTTCTGCCTTACCCCCTTGTTAAACGGGGTGTCACGTTAGAGATTTTCCAGTCCACTTTGCCCTTTCCTGATTCTAGTCATTCCTGAAAGATCACAACTAACGCTTGCACTACACCTTCAGCTATCTCCCTTACAAGGCTTGGGTGTAGTCCCTCTGGTCCAGATAATTTATCTGCATTCTGGCTGTTCAGTTTTCTAACCCATTCTCTTTGGTGATGACCACCATACTCTGTTCTTCCCCTCACTCTGTTGATTTTTTTGGGAAAGTAATCCTGTCTTCCACTGTGAAGACTGACGCAAAGTTCCTCAGCCATTCCTTTGTTCCCCACCACGACCTCTCGGGCATCATTTCCAACATCTACTTTTGCACTTTATATATCTAAGTGGCTAGCTTACCTCCTTCGTTAATTTTCTCCCTCCTGAAACATTTTTGTTGCCCTCTGTTGGTCTTTATAAGCTTCCCAATACTTTGGCTTCAAACTGCCCTTCACAACATTATATTCTTCTCTCCTTTGCTTTGTTGCTGTCCATAACTTCCCGCGTCAGCCATGGTTGCCTCATCCTCCCTGTACCATGCCTCTTTGTCCTTGCAATGTATCTCTGCTGTGTCTCCTAAATTACTCTTAGAGCCTCCTGCCATTGCTGTTCTTCTCTCTTTTCTGCAAGGCTACTCTCCCAGTCAATTCTACCCAACTTCTCCCTTATGCCTCTGCAGTTGCCTTTATTCAGCTGAAGTACTGTTGCCTCTGATTCTATCTTCTGCTTCTAAAATTGTAGTATAAATTCAATCATGGTATGATCGCTGCTTCCGACGGCTTGCTTCAATTTAAGATCCCTTATCTAGTCTGCCTCTTCGCACAACACTAAATCCAGTATTGCCTGTTCCCTCGTGGATTGCACCACAAGCTACTCAAAAAAAATCTTGTACACATTTCATGAATTTCTTTTCTTACAATCCACTACCAATCTGATTTTCCCATTCCCCCCTGAATATTGACATCGCCCATGATCACTGTAACATTGCTTTTCCTACACACCTTTTCTATCTCCTGATATATCTGATGGCCCACCGCCTCACTACTGTTTGGAGGCCTGTATAAGACACCAACTGTCGTTGCTTTAACATTGTGCTTCCTCAATGTTACATATGCAGATGCTATACCATCTGACCCGATGTTGTTTCTTGCTATTGATTTAATTTCATTTCTTACTGTTAAGGCAACCCCAACTCATCAGCCCACCAGCGTATCTTTTGGATAGGTTGCATATCCTGGAATATTTAGCTCCCAATCCTGATCCCCTTGCAGCTATATCTCCGTGATGCCCATCACGCCATACCTGCCATTGTCGATCTGGGTCACGAATTCATTTACCCTATTCCACATACTGCATGCATTCAGATATAACGCTGTCAGTCCTGTATTAACCATCTCTCCTCTCATTGTCATTCGTATTCCAGTGTGCTTGAAGTTTATTTGTTAATCATTTCTAGATACTCTATCCTATTTATGTCTGTGATGGAGATTTTAATAATCTATCCTGAGTTCTGCACTCTTACCTCCTCTTTTAATTCAGGTTTCTAATTACCCCTATAACTGATTCCCGTTCCCCCACTCCTATTCTATTTACATCTCTGTCTATCGCCCTATTTAAGCGATTCATTCAGACTCTGGTCCCAACATGGATCTGATAAAGGTTGTCCAATCAGAACAGGTCCTTTCTTCCCCAAAAATGATATGCGTTTATTCAACACAAAATACAGGGTCACAATGATTTTCTGGACAAACCAAAATATGAAATGTACAAAGAGATAAGATTGTTCAAATACCCTCATGATATCGAGCGATATGAAGTGAAATGTGGATTACTAAACCATGGAAGTGGGGTGCAAACCTTTTCAGTCATTACTTGACCCATAGCTGAGATGCTGATTTCCCCTCTGACAGTGATCCCCCTCACTGAGATTCTCTGGCTCAGTCACTCGCACAGTGTCTCAGGAGGTTATCAGTTCTGCTACCATTGGCACAGTCTATTTAAATTAATCCACCTTCTCTCTGGAGCCAGTCAATTGGGCTATTGGATTCTGTTTAGCTGTCAGCCACTCAACTCTGTGATATTATAGAAGATAAGTGATCTGGGATCACAACCAGTATCACCATGGTGCTCACAGGGTATGGCTCCCAAACAAAGAGCTTTTGGTTCAGGGGAAATGTTGAAATAAAACTTCCATGTTCTGTCTATGTCTCCTCATGCTGTCTCCTGATCTACCTAATTTCATCCCCATTTCACACCCCTTCATTTCTCACTCACTCTGTCACTCCGTTTTCTCTCCTCTCTGCTCATCTCCCTTCACATCCTTTCTTTCTATTTCATTCTCTCTCTCTCTCTCTCTCTCTCTCTCTCTCTCTCTCTCTCTCTCTCTCTCTCTCTCTCTCTCTCTCTCTCTCTCCAATAACTCTCTCTGCTTTCTGATTGCATAGTTGGCGAGCTCGTGAATGTACGAAGGACTGAATGGCTTCCATCTGTGCTCTATTAATTCTGTGGTGCTCTGACCCACAATAAAATTATTCGGTGCCTGTAGAGACAATCTGATTCAGTGAAGGACACAGGTCACAATCATCCATTATCTCTTTCTGTTCTCTGGTATACGGCGACATCGAAATATCTATTCAAATAAAATAGATTGAAATTTGAACAGTCGAGAGGACGTTCGCCAGATGATATTGCAATCAGGACTTAATAAACAGTTGCCACATACAAAATGTGGATTTGCCTGATAGCTACTCCTCCCAATTAACACTCCCTAGCTGCTGCCTGATACTGACATAACTTGCCTTACTCCAATTCCATAGCTTCTCAAAAGGTCCTGATTTATCCATGTTCTTAGCTATCTTAAAACTGAAGGAGTTTACAAAATGATTCCACAATGCTGTCGCTCTGAAATGTCAGTCACCTGTCCAGGCTCATTAGCCAATAAGAGGTCCAGTATGGCCCTTCCTGTAGTGGACTACCCACATACCAATTCAAGTAACCCGCTTGGATGCACCAAATTCTGCCCCGTCTCAGCCAATTGCTCTAAGGGAGTCCCAGTTAATATTGGGGATTTTGAAGTCAATCACTATGACAACTCTGTTTTCATTACACCTTTCCATAACTGGTCCACACATTTGTTCTCAAAGTCTCAGTGGCTGTTGAACGGACTATAGTATAATCCGAACACAGTAATTGCATCAATCTTATTTTTGTGCTCGACTCATTTTGCCTCAGTGGATGAGCCCTCCAGAGAGTACGACCTCTCTGAGTGCAAATGCAACATGATCCCTGATTAGTAATATAGCTCCTCCACCTCTTTTACCTTTCTTTATATCTCTCCTAAAACAACAATACCCTGGAATGTTGAACGCCCAGTCCTGTCCCTCTCCAAACTAAATGCCTGTATTAGCTGCAACATCATGGTCCCACGTATTGAATCAGGCTGGAAGCTCATCTGCCTTACCCATAACAATCATTGCGTTGACATAAAGACACTTCAGCCCAGTGCCATCAGATCCTGAGTCGAAAGGATATACACAAGAAGGACGGGATGGACCTTAATTGGCAGCCATCTCCGATATGTGGATCATTGGGATTTGCAGGTCGGAAGGATGTTCGCAAGAAGAACGGGATGGGCCTGAACTGGCAGCAATCTCCTGGCAAGCAGGTTTGCTGTTGTCAAACAGGAGGGTTTAAGCTACTGTGGTCGTTGGGGGAAGGGGGGAACAGTGGGAACCAGAGCTGTCGGTCCACAAGTACACGACTGAGGCGGGGTTGGTGACTAATCCCAGTACAGCTAAGACCAACAACAAACAGACAGAGGTTACTGAACACAATGAGCCTGGCAGTCTGAAGTACACTGATTATAATGTGAGGAGTATGACAGGTAAGACGGGTGAAATTGGAGTTTGGATGAGTATATATCACTGCTATGTTAATATTATAGATATTTGTTTGAGAGAGGGACTCGGGAATCCCAATGATACATATATCGGAAGTGCTGCCTCCTCTACCAGTTCTTTGCCCATGTATTTAACTCTACCTCCATCCTATTCCTCACCTCATTGGCACATTGAATAATCTTGTCGCTTGAAAATGTACATATCATTTCAGCACAACTCTGGCATTGCTTTCTCTTTAAAATGGACAGACTTGACAATAAATACTTAAGAGTGAGTTCATTAACTGGGAAAGAGGAGTCCTCTGAATCAGTCCAGTGATGACAGGATCTGATATCTAATTCCTCCACCAAACCTGCTTGACAACGACCTCCAGTTTTCCAGAGCGGCGGGGAGAGGAGGAGGAGTGAAGCGAGGACTGCTGGGAAGGTTAGGGCTTAATTTATATCTTGGCTGTTGTTATACCGAGATATTACACGTATATCTCCCTAACGCCCCCCTCCACTAACCAGAAGAAAACGATCCTGTAAGGTAAGGCTTTTATATCTTATCCATCTTTTTCATTTATTTAAGTGCATTGTTTGGTTTTAGTTAGTTCATATAAAGGTAAGCTTACAATGGCAGGGGACCTCAGACGCGTCGCATGTGACTATTGCTTGATGTGGGAGCTTAGGAACGTGTCTGTCGTTCCTGACTCTTACACGTGCATGAAATGTGTCCAGCTGCAGCTGTTGTTTGACCGCATGATGGCCCTGGAGCTGCGGATGGACTCACTGTGGAGCATCCGCGATGCTGAGGAGGGAGTGGATAGCACATTTCGTGAACTGGTCACACCGCAGGTTAGGATTGCTGAGCGAGACATTGAATGTCTCCAGCTACCACATGATGAAGAAATAACACGCCCCAGACCCACCATCGTTATTGTCTTTAGCTAGTGCTGAATTTGTTTTTTTTTATTTTTAAATGTTTTTATATCTCTACTTAAGCAACTTGTAACCAATAGATGAACAAAATTCAATTTAAGGCAGATTCATTTTTCGCAGAGTCCCAATTAGCCAATCAAATCACATCCTTCCTTGTCAAACTTGCACATTATCATCTGAAAGAATTCTGGCAGACCTGTCAGCGAGACCTCTCCTTGACGAAGTCATGCTGACTCAGCCCTATTTTACTATGCACCTCCAAGTACTGCATTACAAGGGCCCAGTTCTGCAGCGAAATATCCGAGGCCAAGCCATCTCCAGCTGCTTCATCAATGTCCTTCCCTCCATTATAAGTTCAAAAGTGGGAATGTACAATGACAAATGTGCAATAAATACCACCCACAACTCCTCAGGTTAAATTTACCATAGCACAATCCATTAGAGATTGGGCAACTTTAGATTTAGTCCAAGTAATGAGAAAGTCTAATTGCTAGGCCCCAAGGGATCCTTCCATATCCACCACAAATTCACCTGCACCTCCACACATATCATTTACTGCATCCGCTGCACCCGATGTGGCTTCCTCTATATTGGGGAGACAGGCCGCCTATTTGAGGAATATTTCAGAGAACACCTCTGGGACACCCGGACCAATCAACCCAACCACCTCGTGGCTCAGCACTTCAACTACCCCTCCCACTCCACCAAGGACATGCAGGTCCTTGGACTCCTCCATCGCCACACCATAGCAATACGATGGCTGGAGGAAGTGCACCTCACCTTCCGCATGGGAACCCTCCAACCACAAGGGATGAACTCAGATTTCTCTAGATTCCTCATTTCCCTTGCCCCCACCTTGTCACAGTCCCAACCCTCGAACACAGCACCACCTTCCTAACTTGCAATCTTCTTCCTGACCTCTCCGCCCCCACCCCCACTCTGGCCTATCACCCTCAACTTAACCTCCTTCCACCTATCGCATTTCCAACGCCCCTCCCCCAAGTCACTCCTCCCTACTTTTTATCTTAGCCTGCTTGGCACACTTCCCTCATTCCTGAAGAAGGGCTCATGCCTGAAACGTCGATTCCCCTGCTTCTTGGATGCTGCCTGACCTGCTGCGCTTTTTCAGCAACACATTTTCAACCTAAATTATTCACAAGGTTTATAAATAAAACATGCAGAGCTGGCAGATAATATGTAAAAGTTGAGTTCAGCTCTGTGTTCAAAATGCTACTTCAGGCTCCCTCAGAATTGACCTTAATTACATCACTCTGTGCATTCCCCAAAATAAGAACAGCAAGAGGTTGTCCCACTATTTCCATCGCTGTGAGTATCATGTGGTGAGGAATACAATCTCCAAGGTTACACAGCATCCTGGCTTGAATCAATATCATTGTCCCTTCACTGTCACTTGTTTAGAATTCTGTGGCTCTCTTTGAAACATATCAGTTGGTGTCCCTGCACCACGAGGATCACTGGAGTTCACCACCATATTCTGAATGGAAATTAAACATAGGCAATAAATGCTGGTCTTGCTAACGTCATTCACCTTACAAGAACAATTGACAGGAATCTGCTCTATTAAAGGCATCCATTCTAACCTATCTGATTTCTAACGCAGTTTTAATGAGGCTTTTACTTTGACCTAAGCATCTGATCTTTCTGTAACTCCATGAAACTTGCACGAGTGCTTTCGCAGTGCTGATTCAAAATCACATTTGTAAGGTGTGCTCATCATTCTGAAAGGGAGAGACTTTTTGCAGTTGAGAATGCTTTCATTATTTGTCAGTATCTAAAGGCAATAGCAACGAAGAAACTAAGATCAGGAGTAAATGACTGGACAACTTGAACCAAGTCTGCCATGTGATAAGATCATGGATGATCTGATTGTGGCTATGCCCTATAACTTTAATTCATAATTCATAGCCGATAAACTGTCTGACTGTGTCTTAAGAATACTCAATGTCTCACCTTCCATCACTCTCTGGGATGGAAGTTCCCACAGACGCAGAACCCTTTAAGATAGTTAAAACAATCACCAACTCCTTCACTGGGATACTCTCCAGTTTCCAGGAGGCCATCCATGTCTGTAAATCTCTTGCACAAATTTAAATATTGTTTCAGCATTCAACTTGAATAGACTACTCATAATATGATGGGTTTAAAAGGGATCATGCGTCATTTGCCTAAACCCTAACTGATCCAAGGCCAATTTGACAATGATCTTCCAGAGATAAATGCTCCTCACAGGAATCAGTTGAGTGAATCTTCTCTGGACTGCTTTTCATGTCGTTGGGCCCTCAGCTCTCCTAATGTGGTCTCACCGTACCCTACAAAACTGTAGAATATCTTCCCTACTCCTGAATGTATTCTCTTTCAAAAGGTTTGATAGTTTTTATTGGCTCCCTATGATGTTCACGCAATGTGTTTTTTTTTTGTTATCCAGGTGCCTGATTCTTCTGTGCCTCAGCTTTGCAATCTCTCCATTGGATTATTGCACTGTTTTTCATTCAAACCACCAATCTATTCAAACACAGACTCATGTTTCCTGCTGTGCCCCATATACCAATATAGTTCTTCACTTGACCCACTTCGAACTCTCTATAATATAATGAAGTGGAGGTCAACATCCATCTGATAATTAAAAGCAATGCACCCAGCGAAGAGAGTGTGACAAGTGATGTAACCCACCTCCTTTTTGACAACCCAGTTTGTTATAAAGGAATGGTTCAATGAAATAGAATCCTTTCACGCATTCTGCAATTAACAAGTACTATTTGCTTGTTTAGGGGTGACACCGTGGCTCAGGGGCTAGCACTGCTGCCTCATAGTGCCAAAGACCCAGGCTTGATTCCAAACTTGGGCAACTGTCTATGTGGAGTTATCACATTCTACTCGTGTCTGCGTGGGCTCAAACACGTGCTCCTGTGCCCTCTCCCAATCCAATGGTGTGCAGGTTACTTGAGTTGGGCATGCCAAATTGCCCATTGTGTTCACGGATGTGTAAGTTAGGTGCGTTAGTCAGGGGTAAATATAGTCAATAGTGTAGAGGAATGCATCTGAGTGGTTTACTCTTTGGAGGATCAGTGTGATCCTTGTTTGTCCGAAGGGCCTGTTTCCCTACTCTACGTATTCTATGATTCTAACTTTAACAGTGACCAAATCACTAACAAACTGAACAATCAGTCTGTAACTAATTACGTTTTCTGGAAAAAAAAGATTTTCCTGATTTGCGGTTTCACTAATGCGGATTCCACTCATAAATCCAGTATTACTAAGAGTAAAATTAAAACTTAGTCTGTCAACGTTCATCGAGTATGGACTGTCTTGAAATTTCTGTATCTTATTCCCTCGTCTTTCTCTGTCTGAAATGCCTTCTCAGTTGTTTTCTGGTTTCAAGAATATTTGCTCAGCGTGTTGTGCACCTTTATTAATGGATAGAGCTTTTTAGGCAGAGCATGGAGATTTTTTGTGAGACCCCAATATTTCATTCACGGATGACACTTCCCTGTCATCGTTTTTTCAGCCATCAGTGGACTCTCCCCCTCTGTCCAATTGCCTCTCTGTTATATATATATCTCCTTGACATAAAAAATTCTTAGTATATGATTGGTTTCATATTATTAACACTAAAATGGATCCTTAATCTCCAAGTGCCGTTTTAAGTTAATTGGCAGCATTTGAACTGTTGCCTGGATAGAAATGCTGCTTGGGCCTGAAAACTGAACGGGTTTGTTCTATTCTGTCAATTTGGGCACCGGCAAACTGCTTACCCACCGACATTCGTTCTTCTGTTTAATCACCGAAAAGCACCTTACCTTGTCAAAGGTCATCATGGTATTGCCCAAAATTTTGCAAGTTTTCCGTTTTTACGCACCAATATATTTGATATGGACACTGATACCTCCACCTCTATAATAATAGTCCGATCAAAAAATCCTGATGAAGATTTTTAAAAACCTGTCGTTTCTTCTCCATATTCCTGTCTTCTTTTCTTATTCTTGGGGATTCTGCTTCCCAGGTCTTTGGTTGATAAAGGTCCCTGTCAGAGAGCAGATCTTTCTGCTGCCAGGCTGGACTTGTTGGCGGCTTGCTGCTCTTCACCGCTCTGGCTAACTGTTCAAAATGTTTGATATTTATACCCCAAAAGATTGGATTGTTTCATTGGTTTTAATATTGTAAAAACACTAAATACAAACTTGATTAGCATTTGGCATCTTGGCACATTATTTAAACTGATTGGCTGAATTTGAATCTGTCCCATAGCAACCCAGATACTGCTAGCTGTTTGACCAAATATTACATTTTTTAAATTTTTTCAGTACTCTGGGCAGCCTTCCAACTCTCTTGAAGGTATAATACACTTAAAAATTCATAACACTGTCCACCCTATCTAACCCTGTGATTATCTTATATAGATCAATTCAGACAGCTCTCATCCTTCTTCTCTCGAATGAAAACAGCGACAACTACCTCAGACATTCCTTATAAGACCCTCCCTCAAAAAAAATCAGGCAACATCCTTGTAAATCTCTTTTGAACCCTTTCCAAACGTTCCACGTCCTTCCTGTAATGTAGCAAGCAGAAATATACAGTACTCCAAGTGCGGCCACATCGGACTTTTGTGCACCTGCAGTATGATCATGTGGCTCCAAAATTCTATCCCTCTTCCAGTAAAAGCTAACATACTCTACGCCTTCTTAACCAGCCTATTAAACAGATTGGCAACTTTCAGTGATCTACATACATTGACAACGAGATCTCTCTGCTCATGGACACTGCCAAGAATCTTACCATTGGCCCAGTATTCTATATTCCTTTTGCTACTTTCAAAATGAATCACCTCACACTCTTGCACATTAAACTCAAGTTACCACCTCTCAGCCCAGCTCTGTAGCTTATCTATGTCCCTTTGTAACCTGCAACATCATTCAGCACTATCCACACTTCACCAACCTTAGTATCATCATTAAATTTACTAACACATCATTTTATGCCCTCATCGAGGTAATTTATTATAATGACAAACAGCAGTAATCCCAACAGGTTCCTCTGTAGGAACTACAGTTTTTAGTGTAGTCTGTGAAAACAGAAAACATTGCTTTTGTGCCTCTGCCATTTTTGAGTCTTTCATCGTTATCTTGTCAGTTTCATCCTGCAAAGAGCCATCACTTAGTTTCACTCTGCGATTACTTTTTATGTACTAGTGAAAGCTACTGGTATCAGCATTTATGTTTCCGTTCATTTCCTTTCATAGCTTCTTTTAATGTTGTGTGTTAACCCTTTGATGATGTTTTTTGTTTGTTTTCATTAATTCACAGGAAGAGGGCATTGCTGCGTAGGCCGGTATTTATTGCCCATCCTTGATTTCCAAGAGGGCAGTTAGGAGTTATCTACACTGATGTGGGTCTGGAGTCACATATCGGCCAGACCAGCTAAGGATGACAGATTCCTTCCCTATATGACATTAGTGAAACAGGTGAGCTTCTCCTAACAATCTATTCATATTCACCATCAGTTTGTTAATCCCAAATTTGAATTCAAATTCCACCATCTGCCATGGCAGGATTCGAACCCAGCTTCCCAGAACATTATCTGGGTCTCTCGATGAGCAGTTCAGCTGTAATGCACTCGGCCACCGCCTTACCCAATCCCTGGAGCAGGACTAACTTGTGCAGTATGATTTGCCCTAGTTTTTGCCCTCATGGTGTCATCGAATTCCTTATCTAGAAATGGATAAATTTTCTCTGTCATGCAATTCCTCTTCTCTCACAAATATACTTTAATTGAGACGTATTTAGTATCCCCTTTAGTATTTGACAAATTTCTTCATCTGTCCTGCCTTTGACTGTTCCGCCACCCCCCACCAACACCTTCCTTAGGCCACTGTAAGTATTATTACCCAACACTAAGGCTCTCGTATGTGACACTGTTCTCACCAGTATGTTGTGGTCATTCTTTCCAAGAGGATCCTTTCCTGCAAGATCGTTTTTCATTCCTTGCTTATATCAAATCTGAAGTACCCTACTCTCTGGTTGGCTCCATGACATGTGTTCTTAGAAACAATCCTTCATATACTCTACGATTCGGAATTGGAGCCTACCCTTTGCCAAGTTGATTAATTGATTCAATATGCACGTGTATCCCACCGTTGTTATCTTGTCACGAACCTTCATCATTTCCGACCTCAGAAGTATTTTAGGGAGACGGTGGCTGAAGATTACTCTTCCAAAGAGGTTTCTTCAGTTGCTTTTTATTTGCACCTGGACTGATTTTAATTTTGTTCCCTAGTGCCAATATCATTTCTTAATATAGCCTTGATATCATCCTTAACCAACACACCAATTCCACCTCCTTTACCTTCATGTCAATCCTTTCGGAATACCGAGTACCCATGGACAGTTCACTGTCCAGTCCTGATCTGCCTGTAACCATGTTTCAATCATCCTTACCAGGTCATACCCATTTATCTCTGTATCTACTGCCAGCTCATCAATTTTACTCCAATTACTGTGTGCTTTTACACTAAGGATTTTAAATAAGTTTATTTCGATTTATTTTTCCCCTTTAATAGTTTCTTGAGTACGAGCTTCCTGATCTCGCACACCTCACTCCTTCACGAATCCCATCTTCATTTGTTAACCGCGGAGAGACATCTCTATCATTTATTCCAATCTCCAACTCACATTTTGGACTGATTTGATTCCTTCTCGCAACATGGTAATGAGACTGGTCGTGCCTCTACATTTTGCTCCGTTCCTGACCTGCTGCTTTGTTTCCCAGCCTCCTGGTTTATTAGTTTAAATCCATCCAATTTGCACGAGAAAACCTCCCCACTAGGATGTTGGTGCTCATCCAGTAAAGGTGCAATCTCTCCATTTCTTAAAGCCCCCACCTGTCCTGAAAGAGGGCCCAATGATCGAGAAATCAGAAACCGTCGCCCCTGAACTAGCTCTTTTACCATATGTTAATCGTTCCCTAATCCTTACTTCTTTTATACGAGGCACTGGGTGTAATTTAGACATTACAGAGAATTGCTTTCTCTCTCACTCTCTCTCTCTCTCTCTCTCTCTCTCTCTCTCTCACACACACACACACACACACACACACAATCACACCCTTCATTACTTTGAAGAAGAATACCTGGAACCTTATAAATAATCAGAATGATAAGTGGAATGAAGAAATTAGTTAAAGGTAGGATGCGAGAAATTAGAGTAATGAAATTACTCCTGATTGATCAGAACAGACTAGGATGTGAACTTATTGCAGTGATCAAAATTATGGCAAAAAAACAGGGTAAAATAAGAATACTTCATTTCTCTTAGCTGGCATTACAACATCCCAGTTTCAAGATCGTCGGCACAAGACCTTGGAGTGAGATAAAGCAAAAGTTCTTTATTGAGAGAGTTGTTAGGATTTGGAATGCCCGACCTGTGAGATTTGTGAATGAAGACTCAAGAGGGAACTGGATATATATTTGAAAGTTCCGAAATTAAAGGGCAACAGTGATAGAGGTGGCAAATGGGAGGATTTGGGGGACACGTCACAAGCTGATGCATACACAGTGGCCAAATAGCGTCCTTGTGTACATTAAGGTTCTGTACTCTATCATGCACAGATGCAAGTCAAAGCCAGTATCAGATTATTTCCAGCTGTAAATGTTGGCAAATATCTGATCATTTTGCTGCAGCATAACCATTTATAATGCAAGTATTGCAAGTTCAGCTTGATGATGAAGTCTAATTAGTACTCAGCACACGAATATTTTAAATTTTGTATCCCAACAAATAAAACAAATATTTCCTTTGCTTTGCCACAAAACTCTTTCGAAAATGCCTGACTGTTCACTCACACAGATGTATGTTCTTCATTCTTTTTCGCATTTCACATTAAATACCATTGATTCTGAAAATTGCAAGGTTTCAAATTGGTGTTCACTTCAATTTAATAACACAAATCATTTATTTAATGTAATATTCTCTGTTCATATTGAATTATTGTCATTTTTCAATTGTTGGAAAAGAACTGAAGCTCGCACATTTAGTGAGAAATTAAACTGATCGATTATGTATAAATATGAAAGAAAGCAATTTCTATATGACTGTTCAATCGTTTTCTTACTCGAAAAATACAATCATTCAGAAGCCAACGACTTTCGAAACGTTGGAGCAACGATGTATTCATTTGAATACTGACAATGAGTCTGTATTGCAGCGAGTTTTGAGAAGATTTGTAGCTCAGGTTGAAGTTTTGGATGTAGGCTTCTTCGCTGAGCTGGGGGGTTCATTTCGATATGTTTTACCATCTTCATCTTCAGTGGGCCTCAGGGGAACCAACGCTGAAAATTTCTGCTTTCTATTTATATGTTTGAGTTTCTTTGGGTTGATGATGTCATTTCCTATGGTGATGTTATTTCCTGTGGTGAAGTCACAGCCTGCTCCTTTTCTCAGGGGTGATAGTTGAGGTCTAACTCGGTGTTTTTGTTGATAGAGTTCAGGTTGAAATGCCATGCTTCTAGGAATTCTCGTGCGTGCCTCTATTTGGTTTGTCCTAGGA
Organism: Chiloscyllium punctatum; assembly: GCF_047496795.1. Lineage (NCBI taxonomy): Eukaryota > Metazoa > Chordata > Chondrichthyes > Orectolobiformes > Hemiscylliidae > Chiloscyllium > Chiloscyllium punctatum. The sequence goes on along the minus strand of NC_092761.1, from coordinate 1,042,583 downwards.
TGGATGTGTTGTCCCAGTTGAAGTGGTGTCCTTCCTCATCCGTATGTGAGAATACTAGTGAGAGAGGATGATGTATTTTTGTGGTTACTTGATGTTCGTGTATGCAAAAGCATGTAATTGTGATCTGCACTGTAGTCAGATAACATGTTCTTTGTTCGGTATTAAATAAAATATACAATCTTTATTTTTGTATCATAAAATGTTGGCAGGAAAGTATATTTTAGTTCCATAAACATAACATCCACCTAATTGTTTTCAGAGGTGATGCAATTATTGTTTGGTTGAATAATGTTATTTCACACTTTTGTGAATCACAATTCACGAGCATAGCAAATATCTAATTTTTTCAGATCATGTTGCAATCATAACCGACATTGAAAAAAGACTTTAAAAGATTTGAATTCAATCACAGCTGCCTGTGATACTGGGTAAGACATTTGTCTGCTCTTAAATGAATCCAGAGAGCTTACACCTGGGTCAGGGCAGTCATTTAAACATTATTTCACAACAAATTATTTCGACTCCATCTTCGGTCTGAGCCTTGACTGGGGGCAGATGAATGGACATGGAGTGTCAGAATCACATCGCACAAGTTAATTATGGTGATGATATCTGGCCTGCCTCCCAGACTCCAAGCATCTGCTATCTGGACCAGACACTGGGTAAAGACGTTAACAAGTTGACAGTATTCTGAAGTACATTGTGTCTCGCAAAGAAAGCTCCAAAACCGTGTCCAATAAATGTCACCTTCATATTCATCAGTATACAAATAAAAATGTACATCTCTGTTGATGGACAAAAATTAATACATGGGTCAACCAACAATATCTATCTGAAGAAAACAGCAGACGGATTCTGTCTGGTGTAGGTCATCACACACATATTGCACTGGTACTCAGGTGACTGTAAGAATGCACCCCAGAAGTGGACGTCTTGGCCTAACGCCCCTACAGAGCGTCCTGATCTCACACACATCACTCCCTCACACATTCAACAATGGAAAAGAATCCACATGCTGAGTGAAACATAGAACAGTACAGTGCAGACCCTTTGGCCTTGACGTCCTGCTGACTCTTGATCCTTCTCTAACATCAGACGAACCGACATACCCTTCATTATGCTTTCATTCAATTGCCTATCCAATGATCTCTTAATATATCCCCAATGCAGCTTATTCTACTGCAGTTGCTAGCAGTACATTCCAACCATCCACCATTCTCTGTGAAAGGAACCTACCTCTGATTCTCCATTCAACCTTCCTCCAATTACCTTTAGGTTTTTCTCCCTCGTGATAGATATTTGCACCATGGGAAAATGTATCTGGCTATCCACTCTATCTTTGCCTCTCGTCATCTTATACACCTCTATCAAGTCATCTCTCATCCTCCTTTGTATTCATCAAATGCAACTTTCCAGAACTAAGTAATGGAGAAAGTGAGAACTGCAGATCCTGATGAACTGCTGATGCCAAAAGCTTTGACTCTCCTGTTCCTCAGATGCTGTCCCAATGGCTGTGCTTTGCCAGCGCCACACGTTTCGACTCTGATTCCCATTACCTGCAGTCCTCACTTTCTCCATTACTTAGAGCTCTCCCTTCTGCAAACTGAACAGGGAATTAATCAGCAGAAACTAATTGCATGTGGAGCTGACTGTTTAGTTCTGGAAAGTTGCATTTGATGAATATATTTATTAAAAGAGAAATTACAATTCAACAAATATTCATTCATTCCCAGAGGTACAGTTTTGGTTCATGAATTGGGCACCTTGAGAACAAACAATGAATGACTAAAGAACTCCGCGTTATAGAGTATTCTAGGTGTTACATTCCAGGCTGGATGTCGTTTACCTTAATTCTGGGAATATTATCGGATAAACAGATGCGATAACGGAATGAGGTGAAATGGGGAAGTGTGACATTTTTGCCATCACAGAGATGTGTTTGAGGGAGGTCAGGTCTGACAACTCAATATCCTGGGGTACAAGATCTATAGGCACGACAGGAGAGGTGGTAAATGAGGAAGTGGGGTTGCATTACTAATTGTGGAGTTAGTTACTGCAGTAAGAATGATCTAATGAGGCTTGGTGGTTAGAGCTCAGGATCAAAACCATGAAGACACACCGCTGGGGATATATTATAGACTCCCAAACAAAAGAAAGTACAGGAACTGATATAGAACCAATTTACTGAGGTGTGCTTATACAACAATAGGATCATTATATTCAGGCATTTCAATTCCAAACATTCATTCGGGCAGTGATAACATTTTTAAGAGGGGACAGATGCCTTGAAATTTATTCCAGGGAGCTTCTTATGTCAACGTGTAGCAGATACAACAATGGGCGGGGCTGTGCTGGGCCTCACCGTGGGGAACGAAGCCAGTCAGATGTTGCAGGCAGGATTGGGGTGAGGATGAAAGGACCAGTGACTGTGACTCCTATGTCTTGAGTTTGCTGAGGAAAAGACCCAAAAATGTTTGAAAAATAAAAGTATTTTGGATTTGGGAGACCGATTTTATGAAAAAATATGACAGGATCTGGCCAAAGTGCAGATGCTTCTGGGTGCAACTGTAGCAGAACAGTGTGGGGCGCGAGTTAGGGGGTCACTTGAGCAAAATGTAATTGATGACAGTGTCCGCCCAGCATGTTACACCGAAGATGCATTTTAGGAATACAAGCCCAGAGAACCTTGGGTGTCGACACATTTCTGAACAGAATTAAAAAGGAAAAATAAGCTTACAGCAGTTCCAAAGTGAGCAGGTCAACGGAGGTCCGGAAAGAATATAGAAAGTGTAGGGCTAAACTTATAAAGTCAGTAGAAGTGCAGAAGTGGTGGCGGGGAGTTAAAATATTCGAGGGTAGAGATGAGCAAGAATTCTAAGACATTCTTTCGAGTTATTAATTGGAAGAGGATAACGCGGGAGAGAATGGGGAGTGTTAGGGACCAAGGGGGCAGCCTGTGCACGGATCCAGATAATATGTTAAACACTGACTTTCGTTCGGTCTTCAGTTTGAAGAAGGAGTTCCTGGTTTCAATGAGAGTGACCATGTGATCCTTGGGTGATTTGATACAGAAGCTGACAAAGAATTGGAAGTTTTTGCGGGATAGAGAGTAGGCAAATGTACAGACCAGGATGAGCTGCATCTTAGGCTGACGTGAAGTGATTACAGTCTCTTAACTTCTCATTTTTGTTTTGCGTCTGGCCACAGAGAAGGTGTGATAGGATAGGATAATATCTAATATTGATACAACTTTCAGAGTGCTAGAAATACCGCATGGGGTTAAAGACCACCAAGTCTCACATCAGTGAGAGGGAAATCATGTTCGAAAATTCTTCAGGCTGTTGAGGCTGGCTCATTAAATATCTTTAGGATTGAGGCAGACTGATTTTCATACAATGTTTTTGGGAAAAATGTAGTCAAGTGGAATGGGGCGATTATCAAAATCGATCTCACCGAATTGAGTGGAAAAGCAGACTCAGTAAGCGGATAGATATACTGTTGTCCCTATGTCAAATGGTATCATTTTTACAATAGCCTTGTATTCACTGGAACATCAACCTCTCTCGCTGTGGAGTGAGACACAGTTTGGAATGCAGTCGATGGATTCAAGGAATGAATAAATGCAGTACTCTTAGACAGAAAGGTCCAAGGGACTGTGACAACGCACCCCGCTGTCGGGGTGAAGATTACCATCAGCGCAGTTAGCACTACCAGAAGGAAAATCTCAGTAAGACATCTTCCAAGGCCAATCAGTGATCTTGGATGGAGAGCAGGTCGTCAGTGGCCAGGTGTCAAGGAGTGCTTAATGCCCAAGTGCTACATCACTGCAGTATCTCCTTCATTCCCTAACCAAAACTAAATGTGAAGGGGTAGAGAGACATGCGGTTGGTAGCAGAGTCAGTAGTAATGTTTGGCTCAAGAGGTTTTGGACAGCAGCAGCTCAGCGAAAACTACAGGCAAGCTCAAATAAAGTCCTTTCAACTTTTGTGTTGCAGCAATGGAGATTGCAGTTAGGACTGTTGAACGTTCTTCCTACGGGATGTGGGGAGCTCAGGGAAATTCCCACAGTCCCTGGTAACTACACGTGTGGAAAATGCACCTAGCTGCAACTCCTGGGAGACCGTGTTCGGGAGCTGGAGCTGGATGCCCTCAGGATCATCTGAGATATTGAGAACTTCATAGATAAGAGCTTTCGTGTTGTGGTCACACCCAAGACTCGCCTCAATCATGTTTCTGTAATGACTATAATATCCCAGTCCCGCGTTAAGATCCATGCTATGAGTACATCAGGCTTACCTATCTGTCCTGTTGCATTTAAATAAGGGCAATTTAATCCAACAGGAGTCCTTGCTCCCTGTTGTTTCAAGACAGAGAGGAAGTTGGCGACCACCTGGAATGGCGAACGGAGTAGGCAGAGAATGCAGGAATCCCCTGTGGCAATTCCCCGCGAAAACAAGTACACCGTTTTGGATACTGTTCAGAGGAAATACATTCCAGGGGAAAGCAGCAGTAGCCAGGTTGGTGGCACTACCATTGACTCTGGGGCACAGTGGGAAAGGGTAACAGTTAGCAGGACCTTAGAGATAGGAGAGTCGATTGTTAGAGGGACAGATCGGAGATTCTTTGACCTCAAATGGGAATCCAGAATGTTGAGTTACCGCCCGGGTGCCAGGGTCCAGGATGTGTCCGAGCGGCTGCAGAACATTCTCAAGGGGGAGGGGGAGCAGCCAGAAATCATTATGCACGTTTGCACAAATGACACGGGTAGATGTAGGAATGAGGTCGTACAGAGTGATTAGTGAGAGCTGGGACAAAAGTTAAAAACCAGGACCTTAACGGTGGTAATCTCCTGATTACTTCCATTGTAATGAGCTAATGAAAGTAATAACAGGAGGATATGGCAGATAAATAAGTAACTAAAGAATTGTTGCGGGGGTGGGGCGCAGAGAGATTCAGATTTTTACATTGTTGTCTTTTCTGTGACAGAGTTGACCTCATCAGGAGGGACAGGTGGTGCATGCACTGGGAAGGGGACCAGTACTTGTTGGCGAATTTTGTCCATGCTACAAGGGAGGATTTAAACTATATTGGCGAGGAGCAATACCGTCATGATCAGGGAGGCAAGAACGAGGCTGGTAGGAGATACAGTAATCAGAAGCAATAAAGTGAAGAGACAGGTCAGGCTGGAACATGATAAGGAGTAAGGAATGCCTGTTGGATTAAACTACTTTTATTTCTGTGCAAGAGGGTTGGCAGGTAAGACCAATAAACTAATGGTGTGGATAGGAACATGGGATTGGGATAATATAGCCTTCATAGAAACATGGCTAAGCGAGGGTCAGGACTGGCAGCTTCATGCATCAGGTACAGGTGCTTTAGGGGGGACAGGGATGGTGGAAGGAGGGGAGGAGGAGTTGAATTTCTGATTAAGGGGATTATCACAGCAGTAATCAGAGATAAAATAACTGACCAATCATCCAGTGAGGCTTCGAGGGTGGAGCTAAGAAGTAGGAAGTGGATGATGATGTCACCGGGGTTGTACTATAGGCCTCCAAAGTCAGCGTGAATTTGAGTAACAAATATGCAGGGAGAAGGGAGACATGCAGGAGCAATATGGTTGTCATAAGAGTGGATTTTAATTTTTGTAACAGACTGAGACTGCCAGAGTGTGAAGGGATTTGATGGTGTGGAATCCGATAAGTGAATTCAGGAAAGTTTCCTCCAGCAGTATGTAGAGGGTCCTACTTGGGAAGGGGCAAAACTCAAACAACTCTTGGGAAACAGAGCAGGACAGGTGACTGAGGTGACTGGGGAGGGGGCGGAATTTGGGACCAGTAACCATCGTTATTAATTTTCAAATAGCTATGGAGAGGGACAAAGCTGGTCCACAGGTTGAAGTTCTAAATTGGGACAAGGGGAATGTTGATGGGATTGGACAGGATCTTGCAGGTGTCGACTGGAGTAATTTGTTTGCAGGTAAATGGCCCGCTGGCTAGTGGGAAGCATTTAAACGTGAGATAGCTAGAGTTCAAGGTCTATATGTTTCTGTGATGGTGAAGGGCAAGGTTGGCAGGAATGGGGAACTCAGGCTGACAAGAGATATTTAGGCATTGACTGGAAAAAAGAGGGATGCGTGGCTCAGGCACAGACAACTGGGATCAAGGGAGTCCCTGGAGCAACAAAAAGGGATACAGGAGTTTACCTTTAATAGAAATCAGGAGGGCGACAAAGTGGACATGAAAGAACCTTGTCTGAGAAGATTAGGATGAATGCAAAGAGGCACTTTAAGAATATGTGAGAAGTCTGGTTGAATTTAGAACACAGATGGCAAGCTGGAAGATTAAGTCCAATCCCAAGATCCTGTGCTTAAACAAAGTAGAGTACAACAGAATGAGGCAGTAATTTTTCAAAGTGCACAGCAGAATTATATATATTAGTGAAAAGTAAGGACTGTAGGAAAAGGAGTAATCTGCCATTTGTGTCTAAGGAAATAAGGGAGTCTATCAAATTGAAATAGAAGGCATACAAATTGGCAAAGACCAAGGAGAAATTCGGAGATTAGTAAAACTTTAAAGGTCAACTGAAAGCTTGATGGGATTGGGTATAAATAGTGATGAGTAGCTATGCCCAGGGCCAGAATAGCAGTTTACACTGCTAGAGGGAAACCTATTGTTTGGGGAACATATGGCCTCTGTAATTGTTGAAGCATTTAACAGTTCCCAGAGAGATAATCCTGATCAAGTTAAAAATCACAGCACACTCTAAAAGCTTGTACTTCCAAATAAACCTGTCGGACTATAACCTGATGATGTGTGGTTTTTAACTTTGTCCACCCCACCCCAACCCCGGCTCTTCCACATCAACATCCCGATAGACAGCCCCACTGAAACTGAAGTGCCTGTCAGATACTTGAGGGAGCCACGGGGGTGTGGGGGTAGGGGTGTGTGGTTTAACCACAGAGTTGAACTGAACTAGACTTTTTAACTGTTGTTGCCATGGAGATAATCCTGAGAGACAGTCTCTAGGCAAAGTCACAAATCACAAAAGGTAGAAGAATAGCAGCCATACATCGGACCTGATGCTGCCTAAAGGCGTTTTGCACGTAAAATACCCAGATTACTATCATGTCTCATCAATAAATACTCAAAGAAGACCGCTCAGAGTTCTGTGCCTTGTAATTCCTATCCAGCAGGGTTCAGGAAGATGAGGACACAGCAGTCAGTCTTCACAGTGGAGAACACAAAGAACATATTAGTAATTGATAAGGAGACTGAGGAAGGTGAGGATCTAGAAACGACCATTATCATGAAAGAGTTAGAGCTGGGCAAGCTAATGGCGCTAAAGGTAGACAAGTCTCCTTCCCCTGATGGAATACATCCCAGGATACCAACAGAGTTCGTGGGAGAAATAGCAAATGCACTTAGTTACAGCATCCTACAGCAGAGACAGGCCCTTTGGCCCAAAATGGCCCATGCCGATCAGAATGCCCATCCACACTAACCCCATTTCCCTGCACTTGGCCCATCTGCTTCTGAAACTTTGCTATCCATGTATTTGTCCAAATGCCTTTTACATGTTGTTAGTGTATCCGCCTCAACCACTTCCACTGGCAGCTCATTCCATATGCGTACAACCCTCTGTGTAAAACAGTTGCCCCTTAGCTTCCCTTTTATTCGTTCTCCTCTAACCTTAAACTGATGCCCTCCAGTCCTTGGTTCCCTGGGAAAAAGACTGAGTGCATTCACCTTACCCACGCCTCTTATGATCTTATACACTTCTATAAAATATTCCCCCTCGGTTTCCTCTGTTCTAAACAAAAAAAGCCCTCACTTGTCCAACCTCTCCCTGTAACTCAGATCCCTGAGCCCTGGCAACATCCTTGCAAATTTCTTCAGCACCTTTTACAGTTTAATAACTGAAATCTGCATTGCATTCATCACATTTCCAGTGTTTCCCCACGACGTTGGAACAGACATGACAACGCCAATGGATTACAATCAATGATCGATAATTTACCCCGTAACAACAATCCCATTTTCATAGCTTTTTCCATGATGCAGGAATCCTTTTGTCTTTCTGGTTTCATGGTTAATTGTCCTCATACAAAACTAGTGGCTTAACTGTTCCTGGGAAATGTGCCATGATTGTTTAGACTTTCAAAAACCAATGAAATCTCTCTCCACAGTCCCCACGCTAACATGGACTTCACTGTCTCAGTATTTTTTCCCAGTCACACTAACATTTGAAATATTCGTCCACGGGCAGAATGCACACCTTTCCTTCCACATGATAAGGCCAATGATATTCAGATCGGCACGGATCAAGTAACCATCAAAATTGAACAGGAAGTTCAATTTGAATTTCTCAACTGCAAATCCCCCCTTTCAGTACTGCACAACAGAGAAAACAGAAAGTGCTGGAAATCCTCAGCAGGTCTGGCAGCATCTGAAACGCTGACAGATGCAGGAAACATTGCAGCCTTGAAGAAGTAGTTAGATTATCACACCAGGCCCGTGCGCTTGATGGCCAGTATGTAGAAGATGGGGGCATTGTGTTCAACAGTTTTATACCAGAGACTCTGACCTCATTTGATTCCATGTTTTTCTGTGATTCGCACTTTTTCGGAAGCAGGCAGGAGTGGGAAGCAGTGGAGAATGTAAATGATGTGTGACCTTCCTAGTGAGAGGATTTGTGTATAGTAGCAGGGATCCCTTTCTGGAAAGGCCTTGGTGAGACCACACCTGGAGTACTGTGTATACCTTTGTTCCCCTTTCCCAAGGAAGGCTACCCTGGATATTGAGAGAGTAAAGGAGGGTCACCAGCCTGAGTCCTGGGATGTGGAGATAGTTAAGGGCTGCAGATGCTAGAAGTCAGAGTCCATACAATGTGGATCTGGGGAACTGCAGGAGCTCAGGCTGCATCACGGGAGCAGGAAGGTTGATGTTTTGGGTCGGAAGCCTTTGTCAGCCCTGATGAATAGTCCTGACCCGAAATGTCACCTTTCCAGCCCCATCGTATTCATGCTGGTCATCAAGCACCTATTAATTCTAGTCCCACGTTCTGGCACTCAGTGTGTAACCGATATTGTAGTGCCTGGTGTGATCATCTCAACACTTCTTCAAGGCTGCAATGTTTCCTGCATCTGTCACCATTTCAGATGCTGCCCGACCTGCTGAGGATCTCCAGCACTTTTTATTTTTATTGTGGATTTCCCCCATTTTGCTCAAGTACTTAGAGTCAGAGAGCTGTACAGCTCCATATTTTGCTGACTATAATTCCTGGGATGGTAGGACTGATGGATGAAGAGGGACTCAATCCTCATTTCATCCTCCTCTCCTTTGGCTTTCTGAGCCGCTGAGTACATCACTAATATTCTACCTCCCATTCCCTGTCCTGAATCTGACCCATCTAAGCCTACACTTTAGTTCCCATCCCCCTGTTAGACTAGTTAAAACGGCACCAATAGAACTGGCAAAAGCCTCCACCAGGAGATTTCTCCCAGCTCTGCCCAGGGGTAACCGGTGAGCCTGGTACAGGACCCACCCAGAAACGGTCCCAGTGCCTGAAGAATCTAAACCCTTCTCTGGTACACCATTTCGCCAGTCACACATCCAGCTGATCTATCCTCTTATTCCTGCTCTCACTAGCACATGGCACTGAGTACGTCTGACATTATTTTATTTCAGGAGCTACATTTTACTGTATCCGTGATCTCCCTATATCCAGCTTTCAGGATCTCATCCCTTTGTTTAGTGATGTCATTGGTATCGGTGTGTTCCACAACCACTGGCTTTACCCTCCAGCTCCAGAATGTCCTGCAGCTGCTCCATGATATTCGCGGATCCTGGCACCAGGGAGGTAACATACCATCCTGGATTCATGTCTGTGGCCACAGAAGTGCCTGCCTGTACCCCTGACCATTGAATCCACTGTCACTATAGCCCTGCCAATGTCTTTCCTCCGGTTCTGTACAGCAGAGCTATCTGTGGTATAATGAACCTGGCTGTTGCTGATTTCCCAAGAAGCCACTCCACGCATTCACCCCCAACAGAATCCCAAGCAGGATTCAGTATCTTTTTGAGAAGTGGATGATCACTGGGGATTCCTGCACTCCCTTCCTGAGCCTTTTATTTGGTTTGATGGTCACCCATTCCCTTTGTGCCTGTGTAACCCTCACCTGCAGTGTGACAAACTCACTAAATGTGCTGTCCATAACATTCTCCGATGCTCCACAGTGAGTCCACTCATAACTCCAGGTCTGAAAAGCAGTTTCCCAGTAGCTGTAGGTGGGCCCACTTCCTGCACACATAGCCGTCAGGGACACTGAAAGCATCCCTTATTTCCCACACTGTACAAGAGGAGCACCCCATGGGTCTGAGGGCTCCTGTCACAACGTCTCTCTGGATTCAGCTAATTACTCCCATTAAGAGAATTTAAAAGAGCGTTCAACCTTCCTCCACTTCAAACATTTCCATTATATATCAAAAGCCCCAATCTTTACTTCAGCTGATACGTTATATTTCAAAAACATAACAAATACGCTGCAGGTATCACTTACAAATTGGCTGTTCCCATTGGGACTATGTGAATTTCTCAATGGCCTGAACTAAACCAGAGATTCAGCTTCAACTTCTCCCTGTCTCACCTCCCTCTGTTTACACCCAACTCCAAAACCCACTCATAGAGTCAAGCAACACTCAGTGCAGCCCTGTCATTTTCATTGTCTGGTCACACCTACACTGCCCTCAGCCTCCTGTCCTGTTCCAATGCATCACAATGGGAGCTCAGGAAGTGCATCTCATCTTTCAGCTCAGCCCTTTGTAACCCCAGAGTCAACATGGACCTCAGCAGTTTCTGGATGAACAGACAGTTGTCAGAATCTGGAACATTCCACCTGAATGTGCGCTGGAATTTGAGTTCACAAAGAATTTTAATGAGAATTTTGCAGAAAGTTGAAAATTAGGAGTTTACAGGTTAACATCACGAAGTGAGTGATTGGGACTAAATCTGACAGTTCCTGCAAAGAGACTAGGTATAATCTGGATAAATCTGTGCTCCCACTCAGGCCAAATCGCCCATGGGCGATTCAACCACAAATCTGAACATCTTTCTGCATGTTGCTTCACAAAAGTATTGGAGATATTTTCCCAGAGACAGAACAGACAACCCCTTCTCCTTTCACAGTAAAATGCTCATGATATTCAGATCCTGATGACTCCGCTGAGTGCAGAAATCTGCTTTTTTGAGATCCTGTCCTCAATTATTCTCATTTAATATCCCATAAACAGAATTCACAAAACAAATCTCAGCCAGTGCAGGATGAATTGGAAAGACAAATATTTCTCTGGTATGTGTCTGATGTGTAAATGCTCCTCTTTCAAATCACCCCTCCCCCACCCAGGAAGAGGACATGTCAATGCGCCTCGCTGTACCGTGCCCCCAATAAAAATGGCGGCCATAACCCAGGACCTATCACTGACTGAGGCCCACAGCCGTTTTCCCATTTGCTGTAAACATGGGACCAAGAGTATCTAATTCAGGACTAACACCCTGTACAGACGTGTAAATAAAAGCTCCCAGTCTAAACTGAATCATTTTCCCCCGGTTTCCGCTGCCACTCTCCCTTCCCAGTTTCCGACTCCTGCACACACCAAGGGCAATTCCGGGTCCATTGACCCTTCCTCAGAACCGACGGCAGCTGGGAAAATTAGACTCCCTACAGTGTGGAACCAGGCCATTCGGTCCAACAAATCCACACTGACCCTCCAAAGAGTATCCCACCCAGACCCATTCCGCAACTCTGTTATTCTAAATTTCTCCTGAACAACGCAGCTCACCTACACATACCTGAACACGACGGGAAATTTAGCTTGGCCAATTCACCTAACCTACACATCTTTGGACTTCAGGAGATAGGGGTAAAAGAGTAAATAATAGGTGGGATGGAGCGACCCTTCAACAACATGGCAACATTTACTCATCTCCTCTCCCTGACCTTATCTCAGATCCAACCCTCCAACTCAGCACCGCCCTCAAACTGTCCCATCTGTCCATCTTCCTTCCCAATTATTCACTACACCCTCTCACCATTACCCCGACCTGCATTTTCCTATCGCCTTCCCAACTACCTTCCCACCAGCCCTACACACCCATCCTATTATCTGTCCTCTTCCCCACCCTCACATTCCTGAAGTGCTTAGGCCCAATATGTCAACTCGCCGCTCCTTGCATACTGCCTGACCTACTGTGCACATCCAGCGCCACACTTTAAAACAAGCTGGAAGAACATCACCTCATCTTGTACCTGGGGACCCTTCAGCCCTCTGGCCTCAATATTGCATTCCATAATTTTAAGTCCTAAGTCTCCTACGTAATAGTGTCCTAGCCCCCATCCCATAGACCAGGCCCTGTTATTACATCGCCTGCAATTACACACTACCTATGGTTAGTCACGAACAGTCTCCATAAACAGCTATTCACCCTCCCCCAGCCAGATCGTTATCCACTCCTTTGTCCAACTACTTCCATCGCGTTCTATGGAATCTATCACCACCTATCATTTACACCTTAACCCCTACCTTCTGCATATAAACCAACATTGTTTCTCAGAAACATCAGTTCTGACGAAGGGTCATTGGATCAGAAATGTTAACTTTGACTTCTCTTCACAGATGCTGCCAGACCTGCTGAGCATTTTCAGGATCTTCTGGTTGTTGTTTCTGATTCACAGCATGTGCAATTCCTTTGGTTTTCCTTTACTGGGAGTTTATAATTCAGGTCCAGCAGCCTACATCGTGTGTTTATCAACCCACCTAGTACACAAACTCAATTTCTCTCCTAGTCTCTGCTGTCTCTCCCACTCCCTTCACACTCACTGGGTCCCCCCTCACAGTGACATTGCACCTGCACAGCTCATGGTCACGTGTTGGCCTGCTGGCCACACCCCTCATTCACTCCCATTGGCGGGAGGATTACACCAACTCCCCTATTGGTCTGAAGCTGCCATCAATCAGCCAGGTCCCATTGTGACTTGAGTGGTAGGAGGCTGATGGGTGACCTCAGAGGTTTATAAAATCACGAGGGGCGTGGTTGGGATACAGAGACAAGGCCTTTTCCCTGGGGTTAGGAAGTCTAGAACGAGGGGGCATAGGTTTAAGATGAGAGGAGAATGATATAAAAGAGAACCAAGGGGCATTTTTTTCATGTGCGTATATGGAATCTACTGCCAGGGAAGTGGTGTAACTATACAAGCTGTCACCATCTGAAAGGCAGCTGGATGGGTATATGAATAGGAAGGACGTAGAGTGATATGGGCTAACTGCTGTCATATAGGACGAGATTAGGTTGGGATATCTGGTTGGTGTGGACAAGTTTGACTAATGGGTCTGGTTCCTTGCTGTACACGACTGTGGTTCTGCCCTGGGATGAGCTTCATCATTCAGTGAATGGGGCAGTATCACAGAGCACAGGGGCTGGGGGCTATTCAGCCCATTGGGGCTGTACTTTCTTCCTCTGGAGATGCTGCCAATCTGCCCTTTCTCCACTCCCATTTACCAGTAGCCCTCCACATTTATCCTCAAATCGTTAAATTCCAAATCTGTTTTGACAATAACAAAAGCTGCATCCAGCTGTGATTCAAACTGTTCCAGATGCTCAGAACCTACTGAGTTTTTAACCTGCATTATTTGCCAATTACCTGAAGGTAGTTACCAAAAATTGTGACAATAATTTCTCTCAGTGTCTCTGTAAATTAAATATCCTGGAAACAAATCTGTTTCTGGTTGAAATCACTGCTTAAGCTCCTCAGCTCCAAGGAGACTTGTCAGGTCTTTTGCTAACTTTCCATAAAAGAGAAATGTATCTTAATTTGAATTTATTAGTGTCATAGAGATGCACAGCACAGAAACAGACACTTCGGTCCAACTCGTCAATGCCGCCCAGATATCCTAAATTAATCTTGTCCCATTTGCCAACACTTGGCCCATATCCTTCTAAAAGTTTCCTAAACACGTACCCAATCAGATGCCTTTTAAATGTAAATTGTACCAGTCTCCACACTTCCTCTGGCAGCTCATTCCATACACGTACCATATTCAGCTTGAAAACATTGCTCTTTAGATCGCCTTTAAATCTTTTCCCTCACACCTCACGTCTGTGCTCTCTGGTTTTGGACTCCCCTAACCTGGGAATAAGACCCTGGCTGTTCACCCTAACCATGTCCTTCACGATTTATCAACCTCGAAGGTCACCTCTCAGCATCCGATGCTCCAGTGGAAACAGCCCGAGCCTATTCAGCCTCTCTGTATGGGTCAAACCCTCAACCCTGGAAACATCTTTGCACATCTTTTCTGAATCCTTTCAAGTTTTATAATATCATTCCGATAGCAGGGAGACCAGGACTGAAAGCAGAATTCCAGAAATGGCTGAATCAATGCCCTGTACAGCTGAAAAATAATGTCGTAACTCCTATACTCAATGCACAGACCAATAAAGGCAAGTTAACCAAACGCCTTCTCCACCACCCTGCCTATTCCACTTTCAAAGAACTATGAACCTGCACCTCAACATCTCTTTGTTCAGCAACACTCCCCAGGCCCTTCCCATTAAATGTATAAGTCCTGCCCTGATTTGTTTTTCCAAAATGCAGCACCTCACATTTATCTGAATTCCACTCCATCTGCCACTCCTCAGCCCAGTTGATTGAAGTCTCATTGGACTCGGAGGTAACTTTCTTCCCTGTCCACTGCATCTCCAATTTTGGTGTCTATGTAAAGTCACTAATCATAGCTCCTATATTCACATAGAAATCGTTTATATAAATGATGAAAAGCAGTGGACCCAACACCAATCCTTTCACCATATTGCTCAGCACAGGCCTCCAGTCCGAAAAGCAACCCTTCACCACTATCCTCTGTCTCCAATTTTTCAGCCAATTTTGTATAATTTGTTAACCAGTATGTTATGTTGAACCTTGTTGAATGTCTTTCTGAAGTCCAAGTTAGTGATTTCCATGCACAAAGCCATGCTGACGATCCCTAATTATTTCTTGCCTTTCCAATTACATCCAAATCCTGTCCCTGAGAAGCCCTTCCAACAACTTGCCTGTCTTCAGGCTCACCGGTCTATTGTTCCCTGGACTTTCCTCACCACCTTTCTCAAATAATGGCGCCCGTCTTACAGCACCTCACCTGTGGCTATTGGTGATACAAATCCCTCAGCAAGGGGCCCGGCAATCACTTCCCCAACTTCCCACAAAGTTCTGGGACACACCTGATCAGGTCCCAGGGATTTATTCAGCTTTATGTATTATAAGATATCCAGTACCTCATTCTCTGTAATATGGACACTTATCAAGTTATCCCTATTTATTTTTCCAAACTGTCTCACTCCCACATCCTCTTTAAGTAAAAGCTGACATGAAATCCTCCCACCTCCGATGGTTCCACAGACAGCCTTGCTGATCTTTGAGGGTCCCCAATCTCTGCCTGGTTACTCTTTTGTCCGAGGTGTATTTGTAGAATCTCTTTGGGTTCTCCCTAAACCTATTTCCCAAAGCTATCTCATGTCCCCTTTTAGCCCTCATGGTTTCCCCCGACTATACTCCTACTGCCCTTTTACTCCTGGAGGGATTCACGCAAACCCAGCTGTCTGTACCTGCCATATCCCTCCTTCATTTTCTTGACCAGGCCCTCAATTTCTCTCGACAGGCAGCATTCCCTACACCTCCCAGCCTTGGCCTTAACAGGAACATACTGTCTGTGTACTCTCGTTGTTGCAGGCCTTTGGATGCAATTGCAGATGAGGACAGAGAAGCAATCATTCTCAGTAAAGAGGTGGTGTTGGGAAAGATAACAGCCTAAAGGTAGATGGGTCGTCTGGCTGTGATGGAGTGCATCCCAGGGGACTATAACAGATGGCAGAGGCTAAATAGCAAACGCACTCGTGATAATTCACTAAAATGTGCTGGACTCTGGGACGGTTCTGACGGATTAGATAGCTGCAAATGTGATGCCAATATTTTAAAATGGACCTGTTAGCATAACTTCTGTAGTGGGGGAAATGTTCGATCGCTCAAGGAAGAAATAGTGAGCTAGCTGGATAGAAATGGTCTCAGCTCAGACACAGCATTAATTCATGAAAGGTAGATAACACTAAGTTGAGTGGTAGAGCAATGTGCGCCGAGGCCAATGTAGGTCTGCAGAGGGATACGCATAGGTTAAGTGAGTGGGTAAGGGTCGAACAGATGGAGGACAATGTTGGGAAATGTGAGGTCATCCATTTTGGTCGGACTAACAGCTAACTGATGAAATGGTGAAAACTTGCAGCAGGCTGCTGTACAGAGGGAGCTGGGTGTCCTTGTACATGAATCAGAGGAAGGTGGTTTGCTGGTGCAGCAGGTAAATAAGACAGTGAAGGGAATATTGTCCTTCATTGCTAGAGGGATGGTTATGCTGCAGCTGTACAGGGTGGTGGAGAGGCCACACCTGGAGTACTGTGCACAGGTTTGGTCTCCTTACTTCAGGAAGGATGTACTGGCACTGGAGAGGGTGCAGTGGAGGATCACTAGTTTGAGTCAGGATTTCAGAGGGTTGACGTATGCGGAGAGATTGAGAAAACTAGTTCTATACTCATTGGAATTTCGAAGTATGGGGGTTGGATAGGAAATAAATTGCAATTATGAAGGGAGTAGATAAACTAGAAGCAGGGAGGTGATTTCCACTGGGGACGGAGCAAACTAGGGAGCAGAGAGTCAAAATAAGGGGATATCAGATTTAGGACTGAGTTCAGGATGGACTTCTTCAGATAAATCTGTGAATCTGTGGAATTTGCTGCTGAGTGCAGCAGTTGACGTTATCGACTTGACTATCGTTAGGTCAAAAGGTAGATTTGTGAACAGGAAAGGAATTAAGGGTTATAGTGAGAGAACAGGAAAGTGGAGCTGAGGCCATGAAAAGATCAGCTCTGATCTTATTGAATGGCAGGGCAGGCTTGAGGGGCCATGTAGCCTACTCCTGTTCCTCTTCCTTCTGTTCTTATGTTCCCACTTTCCAGCTGTCCCTTTACCTGGGAATAGCAAAGAAATATTGAAAGTTCTCGCCTTGTACCGTCAAAATTCACCTTTGTCCAATTTAGAACACCGTTTAGATCTGGTTTATTATTTTCTGTAACTATTTTAAAACTAGTCGAATTACCAGAGAATCCTGAGAGTGTGGAAGCAGGCCATTCGGCTCATCACATCCACACTGACCCTCAAAGCCTCCTACCTTAAACCTGTAACGCTGCATTTCCCACGGCTAATCCACCTAGCCTGCCCATCCCTGAACAATATGGGCAATTCAGCCTGGAATATCCACCCAACCTGCATATCTTTAGATAGTGGGAGGAAACCACAGCAAACAGATGAAACCCACGCAGGTAATAACAACAAGGTGATCATCCCTTTCTTATTTCCCAGGTCAACCTAAGTAACTTCGCTGGACGTAATCTCAGAATATACTCCCTCAGCACAACTGTAATGCTACCCCTAATCAAAAAGGCCACTTCGCCTCCTCTCATGTCCCCCTTTCTATCCTTCCTCTTGCATCGATACCCCAGAACATTACGCTGCCAGTCCTACCCATCTCTGAGCAACGTTTCTGTAATACCCATGATATCCCAGTGCCACATTCAAAACCATACCCTGAGCCCATCTGCCTTCCCTGTCAGGCCTCTTGCATTGAAGTAAATGCAGTGTAACTTGTCAGTTCTACCTGGTTCTGTGCCTTGCCCTTGCCTGCCTTGACTGTCTGACTTCTGAACTGTATCAGCCTCAGACTTACCTCTTTTCTCACTATCTCTTTGAGTTTACCCACACTCCCTCACTGATTTACTGACTCCTGAGTAGCACGAGCAAATCTCCCTGCCTGGATATCAGACACCTTCCAATTCAGGTACAATCCATCCTTCTTATGCACATCAACTCTACTCAAGAGGAGATTACAATGATCAAAAGATGTGAATCCTTCTGCCCTACACCAGCTCCTTAGCCAATCATTCATCTCCTCTATCCTGCTATTCCTAGTCTCACAAGCATGTAGCACCTGGAGTAATCCACATATTATGACCGAGGACCTCGTTTATTATATTCCAGGCTAATCTGCCATATTCTCTCATCAGGACTTCATCTTTTCCCCTTCCTATGTCATTGGCACCAATGTACAATGACCTCCCAACTGGTCATTCTTTCCTTTGAGAATATTCTGCTACCTGTCCGAAACATCCTTGACCCTAGCACCAGGGAGGTACCACCCCATTCTGATGTCTCACTATCAGCTGCAGAAACAGCAGTCTGTGCCCAACTAGAAAGTCCCTGATCATCCTTGAGCGTTTGGAATCTGATAGACCTCTCATTATAGTGGAGCCAATCTCAGTACCAGTAACTTGGCTGTCAGTGTAACATTCCCTCAAAGTCTATGACAACCTATATTATCCAAAACAGTAAACTTGTTTGAGATGGGGATAGCCACAGGAGACTCATGGCTGAAAAAATGTGTTGCTGGAAAAGCATTAAAGGAGCAGAATCGACGTTTCGGGCATAAGCCCTTCTTATGCCCAAAACGTCGATTCTCCTGCTCCTTTGATGCTGCCTGACCTGCTGCGCTTTTCTAGCAACACACTTTTCAGCTCTAATCTCTAGCATCTGCAGTCCTCACTTTCTCCACAGGAGACTCATGCTCTACCTACCTCCCTCTCCTAACTTTCCGAGAGGTAACCCATCTACCTGACTGTATCTGCAGTTTTCCGGCCTGAAACTGTCACCGATCACACACCCTGACTCTTGTAAATTCTTCATTACCATTAAGCACCGCTCCATCTGATCCATGTGATCCAAGAGGATTTGCATCACTTCCTGCAGGCTATCATCAGGATCATTCAAACTCCCCCTACTCTCCTCCAGGAAGTGCACATCACTGTACAAATGGCCATCTCTGCACCTTAATCTGTAGACCCAGAAAACGGCAGAGTCTTACAGCTTTACAAAAGACTACTCTCGAATACATTGGTACCTGTATTTTATATTTAAAACATTCAACCAAAAGATCATAACAGAGGCACTTAAACTAGTAAACACTCGCCCTACTGAATGTTGCGGATTTTAAAAAGTAAAGCAGAGTAAGATTTACCTTTTAAGAGACTGAACCCCACTGAGCTGATCCCCGGCTGCGAGTCACAGACATGGAGCACGGAAACAGACCCTTCAGTCAAACTCGTCCGTGCTGACCAGATATCCGAACCTAATCTCGTCCCATTTGCCAGCACTTGGTCGATATCCCTCTAAACCCTTCCTATTCATATACCCATTCAGATGCCTAATAAATGTTGCAATTGGACCAGCCTTCACAACTCCCTCTGGCAGCTCATTCCATAAACGCAACACTGTCGCATGAAAAAGTTGCCCCTTAGGTCCCTTTTATATCTTTTCCCTCATGCTAAATCTTTGCCCTCTAGTTCTAGACTCCCTCACTCCAGTGAAAATACCTTGTCTATCTATCTGATCCATGCTCATGATTTGATAAACCTCTGAGATCACTCCTTAGCCTCTGACACTCCAGGGAAAACAGCCCCAGCCTGTACAGCCTCTCCCTATATCTCAAACCCTCCAACCCTGGCAATATCCTTATAAATCGTTTGTGAACCTTTCAAGTTACACAACATCCTTGTGCTAGGTGGAGAACAGAATTGTGCACAATATTGCAAGAGTGGCCAAACCAATGTTCTGAACAGCTGCAACGTGACCTCCCAACTCTCGTACTCAAAACTCTGACCAATAAAGGAAATCTTATCAAACACCTTCACTATCCTATCTACCTGCGCCTCTACTTTCAAGGAGCTATGAACCTGCACAACAAAGTCTCTTTGTTCAGCAACACTCCCCAGGACCTGACCATGATGTGTATCAGTCCTGCTAAGCTTTGCTTTTCCAAAATGCAGCACCTCACACTTATCTGAATTGAACTCCATCTGCCACTTCTTAGCCCATTTGCCCATCTGATCAAAATCCCATTGAAATCTGAGGTAACCTTCTTCAGTGTCCACTACACCTCCAATTTTGGTGCCATCTACAAACTTACTAACTATACCTCCCGTGTTCACATCCAATTCATTTATATAAATGATGAGAAGTAGTGGACCCAGCACCGATCCTTGTCGAACGCCTTACTGAAGTCCATATAGTTCACATCTACTGCTCTGCCCTCCTCAATCCTCTGTGTTACTTCTTAAAAACCAGATCGAGTATGTGACACATGATTTCCCATGCAGAAAGTTATGCTGACTATCCCTAATCAGTCTGTGCTTTTCCAAATACACGCAAATCCTGTCGCTCAGGGCTCCCTCAAACACAAAGTCTAGCACAGCGTCTGTAGTTCCCGGGTTTGTCCAAACCATCTATTCACCAAAGCGCAGTCCTGTCCCCTTTTTGCCTTACTGATATTACTCTGAAGTATGCTCCTCTTGCCATTATACTCGAAGGATGTTTGTGATTTTTGGATTGGAATAAACGCAAAATATTACATCTTGGTAAAACTAACGAGGGCAGGAATTACACTGATTAAAAGTTGGGCCTCAGATAGTGATTTGGAATAAAGAGACCGAGGGGTTCAGATCTTTGAACTATGTGTCACATGCAGACAGGGTGGTTCAGAAGGGCTTTAGCACATTTGCCTTCATTGCTCAGATCTTTGAACATAAGAGTTGGGACGTTATGTTGAGGTTGTACAGGATGTCGCGGAGGCCTCTTCTGGAATTCTGGAATACTGTGCCCAGTTCTAGTTGTGCTGTTATAGGAAGGATATTATTAAATCGGAGCAGGTTCAGAAGCGATTTACCAGGATGGTAATGGGAACGGAGGGATTGAATTATAAGCAGAGTCTGGATAGGCTGGGTCCTTTTTCACTAGAGCACAGGAGGCTGAGGGGTGACCTTATGAGAGGTTTATAAAATCCTGAAGAGTTTCAGTAATGTGAACAGCAGGTGCCCTTTCCAGGAGGGGGCGCGATTCAAGATTGGGGACATACTTTTTAACGTGATAAAAGGAAGGCTTTAAAAAGAAGTTCCTGATTTTATTTTTGGTTTCTGCACACAGAGTGGTTCACACGTGGAATAAACTTGCAGAGGACATGGTAACTGTGAATACAATTACAATTTCAGGGTGGCACAGTGGCTCAACGGTTAGCACTGCTACCTCTCAGCGCCAGGGACACAGGCTCAATTCCTGTATTGGGTGACTGTCCATGTGGAGATTGCATATTCTTCCCCATGTCAGCGTGGGTTCCTCCAGGTGCTGCCGTTTCCTCCCACAATCCACAGATGTACAGGGTAGGTGACCTGGCCGTGCTCAATTGCCCATAGTGTTCAGAAATGATTGGGTTGAGTGAATTAGTCAGGGGTAATTGTAGAGCAAAAGGGTAGGGGAATGGGATTCTAACAGGAAAAAAACATTTGGACCCGTATATCAATAGGGAATGCTCGGATGGACTTGGACCAAGTGGAGGCTGGTGCGATTAGTTCAGTTCGAATTTATGGTCGACACGGACTGGTTGGACCACAGGGTCTGTGTCGATGCTGTGTAACTTTATGACTCGTTATCTCTGTAAATTCCTCGATGCTTGGAACTCTCCCTATCAGTGCCATCTCATCCAGCCTTACAAATCCTCCTCATCTCTATAATTCCACTCCAGCCTCAAAATCCAAAAGCCTCTATCACAAATCTCTCTATCTCTGTAACATCCTCCATCCTCACAATCCTTTCCAACTTGCATCTCCTCCAGCTTCATTATCTTCCCCATGTCTAATCCCCTCCAGTCTCTCAAAGCTCTGCTTTTTGTGCCTTTCTTTATTTCCAGCTTTCAGGATGCCCAATGTTTATTTCTCACTTGATAACGGCCCTTTACAATTCCTGCGCTGAGCTTCTGAATTTCCTCTTAAACCTCTGCGTCTCACTTTCCTCCCAAGAAAATCGACCAATCACGTGTCATCTATTCTAGTATCACCTTTTCTGACCTGATGTCCAATGGAGCCTGTCATATTCCTATAATAAACATCGCAGCGGTCTACAGAACAGGAAAACGCTCTGGTTGTCCATCGAGTCTGTGAGAAAGAAACCTATCACCGAAAACTACCACCATACTACTATCCTCATCTATTTTCCAGTACTTGTGGAAAAGTGTCATCTATCATGGCATAGTAAGTGCACACTAAATACATCTCAAATGTTTTGGGGATTTGTGTCTCCCACCCTCACAGACAGTGAGGTTTAGTGCAACTGGTGCTCGATGATGACATCACCCACAGGAACACAGAGCAGCTGGGTCTGTGCAAACCAGAGATCGCCCATACATTGGGAAGGATGGCAGGGTCCCTGAGAGGGGGCACAGGAGAGTTACCGGGATGGTAACTGGGCGGCATGGTGGCACAGTGGTTAGCACTGCTGCCTCACAGCGCCTGAGACCCGGGTTCAATTCCCGCCTCAGGCGACTGACTGTGTGGAGTTTGCACGTTCTCCCCGTGTCTGCGTGGGTTTCCTCCGGGTGCTCCGGTTTCCTCCCACAGTCCAAAGATGTGCAGGCCAGGTGAATTGGCCATGCTAAATTGCCCATAGTGTTAGGTAAGGGGTAAATGTAGATGTATGGGTGGGTTACACTTCGGCGGGGCGGTGTGGACTTGTTGGGCCGAAGGGCCTGTTTCCACACTGTAAGTAATCTAATCTAAAAAGAATGGGGGATTTTAGTTGCAGGTCATGGGTGTTGTTAATACATATCCAGAATATACATCTATAATAGATGGACTCTCATTCTCAACCTCTCCCCCTGCCTGGGCTGTGGTAACCTTCAGGTTGAACCACCACAAGACATCTCTCCCTAATGAGAGAGCAGTCCTATGGTCTGGTAGGACAATGCTGACTTTACCTTTCACACAGTGATGCAAATGTGCATCGGGGTGGAGAGAGGGAATGCTGAAGGTGGTGGATGGGACACCACTCAGGCACAGTGCTTTGTCCTGGAGGATGTTCGCTTTCTTTAATACTGTTGAGGGCTGCACTGATGCAGGCAAGTGGAGAATGTTCCAGCACAATCCTGATGTTGTCTATAAGGCACACAAACAGACCTTGGGGAATCAGGGGTTTGGGAAAACTGAGATTGTTCTCCTTGTAGCAAAGGCAATTAAGGGGAGCTGAGAGACAAGTGTTTGCAAAACATATATATTAAGATGTTATGCCTTACACTCATCAACTCATCATAAAAGGATTACTGGACACATATTGAAGATTTCGGGGAGATCTATTGACAGGGTGGTTTGATTCAAAGGAGAATTGTTATGCAGAAAATGGAATTGAGCTGGAACAAAATACTCACACACAGTGCAGATATCCAGGTCCTGATGAATGGAGTAATTCAATCAGAGTTTGGCATTACAATTACTGAGATTGCCATCTGAATATCCACCTGTAGTATCCTGTAATACAAGTTTATAAAATCTGTCACTGTCAGGTCAGGTTAGAAACTCACACCATTCCCTCTCCTGGTCCAGGATGACTGTACACATTACCCCTTGTGGAGACCGGCAGTCAGTTCAGGGGGAAATCTATGTGGGTTTCTATAAGTTTCCAACTTGGGACTTCATGTGACTGAACAGGGCAGATCTTTGACACATGGGACAGAATGTTCCAAAGGTCAGTGAGATGTGGAGAGCAGGATTTGCTTCCTTTCTTTCCTTCCGTGCTGCCGCTGTGCCTCATCAATAAGACACGGGGGGTGTGAAAGGCTCATGCAGCTCGATGGGCAAGTTGTCTCCATTCCCACCAAGGGGCAGCAAGATCCTCCCAGTCACTCCAAAGAGTCTCTCTGAAAAGACAGCAACTCAGCATGCTTCCCACTGTCCGGTGCTCCCTGGAAAGGTTTAGAAGAATGAGGGGGGAATCTCCGAGAAAATACAGAACAGTAAACTTCCAAAAGGATTATAAACTGTTTACAGAGACGGATTTGTTGGAGAAGTGAACACCAAATTGGCAAATGGTGCATAACTTGGGATAATGTGAAGTTGTTCATTTTGGAGGAGGTAATAAAAGAAGAGAGGACTATTTAAATGGTGGAAACTGTAGAAAGCTGCAACACAAAAGAGACCAGGAGGTAATTGTGCAGGAAACACAGAAAGCCAGCACACAGTTACAACAGGTCATCAGGAAGGGAGATGAAACGTTGTTCCTTGTTTGAAAGGATTTGCAGTATAAGAGTTTGGAGTATATACCTGACAGCAACTTTATAAAGTGCGAGTGAGACCACATATGGACTAATGAGAGACGTTTTGGTCCCTTTAGTTAAGGAAAGACATCACTTCATCGGAGGCATTTAGAAAAGATTGACTGGGATGATCCCTGGTTTGCAGGGACTCTTTTAAGAAAAGGCTAAAGAAGTTGGGACTCGACTCACTGGATTTGGGGGAGAATGAGAGGGGATCTTATTGAAACATATAGGCTTATTAAAGGGGTATGACAGGGTAAATACTGAGAGGATGTGTCCCATCATGAGGGAACCTGGAACCAGTCTCTGGGTCAGTTGCAGAATCAAGGGTTCTGTTTTTGATTTGTCAACTTTAATGCAACACAGACATGGGTAAGGGGCTTCAATAGCAATGGAGCTGGGGTGAGGTGGAGAAAAGCAACATTTTAGAGATTGGAGTTCCTGGTGTTTGCAATTGTGTAGATGTCTGATCAGAAGATCACCTTGGGGTCAGAATATGAGAGCAATATTGTGAAGAGTGTAGTTCTGCCTCAGGCATTTCCCAGTGAGAGGTAGGGGCTCAGCAGTAAGGGAAAGGAATTTGTAATAGCAACTGAAGGCAATGGGTTTAACCATTGCAGTGTTTCATTGGAGGAAATTGCAGCCAATTGAGTGGTAAGCAGTTTGATGAATGAGTAACAGTGGAGCAATGGAGAGGGATGATTGGGAAAGAGAGCTGGGCATTGTCAGTGTACATGGGAAACCAATACGATGTCACCTCCTGGCAGTATGTAGGTGAGATACAGGAGGGAACAAAGATAGATCCTGGATGGACACTACATATGAGAAATTCAGAAAGGAAAGGGAGAGTGGAGATGGAGCAGGATTTTCCAACAACCGGGAGGTCAAATATCAGTTCTTAGCAGAATTGGAGAGAAGGACATAACCAGAAAAGACAGACAGGACAACGAACAATATTTGTGAATTGGGAGGGGGAGTGATGAGGAGGGGCCCGACTCCAAAACTGCTGTTTCTACATCAGTGACATCACCCAACTCCACCCTAGACTCAGCTCATTTACTGAAATACTCATCCATCCCTGTGTTATCTCCAGACTTCATTATCCAAATACACTCCTGGCCAGCCTCCCACATTCACCTTCCATGTAATCTCAAGACTAACTAAAGCCCTACTGCCCAAGTGCTTACTTGGACCAAAACTTGTTGATCCATCAAAAGGCTCCTATTAACAAGCAACAATTTAAAATTCTCACCCTTGATGTAATTCCTGGCTGTGAACAGCCCTGTCTCCCTGCACCACACAACCTGTGAGACCCTGACAACTCATTTTCTTTCAGACTCCCGACGATGTGTTTATTCATTGCTTCACCGGTCTGGCTGTTTTGACAGTTGCCAAGGCAACACGGCCTGGAATTCCCACCCTAACCCTCTCAGACCTGCTTTCCTCCTTTCAGGTATTCCTGAAAATCTGCTTATTTGGCAATACTTTTGATCACCTGACCTAATATCCCCATCTGTGGCCTTATGTCAGAAATTCTCAATTTCTGTGAAATTATAAAAATGATAAAAATACAAACTGTTGTTGATTTGCACACACATTATTCACTCAGTGACAGTGAAGAGTTGACAATCTGTAACATCTCTTACCCAAGTTAATTGTGGGAGCACCTTCACCACACGAACTGCAGCTGTACAAGGTAGTCAAACATCACCCTCTCCACAGGCAATGGGACTTTGGCATTAATCACTGGTGTCTGTGGAGAGAGAAACACATAGTTGATATTTCAGGGAGTGCTAAATGCATTACAGGAAGTGAGAATGTTACAGAATTTGATGGTCGGAAATGGAAGGAAAATGCACTCTTTTGTTGAAAAAAAGAATTATTCACTGTCAAAGATGCTGTGGAAAATTTAGTCCGTTGAGAGGGCAGCACATTGTCAGGGATTGGGCAACAGAGGAAAATTAACTTACAAAAGGTCTGTGAAAGTAACAGTAAAACACTAAACAAGCCAAACAGCCTGTGCCCAAAGACTTTAACTCCCCTTCCTGCTCCACCAAAGATATGCAGGTCCTGGGCCACCTCCACCGCCAAATCCCAGGCATCTGATGCCTGGACGAAGAACGCCTCATCACTTGTGTTCAGATCCTCCAACCACATGGGATCAATGTGGATTTCACCAGTTTCCTCATTTCCACTCCCCCCACCTTATCCCAGATCCAGCCTTCCAACTCGGCAATACCCTTTTGACCTGTCCTACGTTTCCATCTTCCTTCCCACCAATCGGCTGCTGCCTGACCTGCTGTGCTTTTCCAGCATCACACTCTTTGACATTGAAAACATCCTGACTCTGACACTGTGTAAATCCTGCCCGATCACTCCCTGCCAAGGAAGACTGCGCATGCGTCCCCCTCCAGCTTGCCCCTCTCAAAGTTGGCAGCCAGACACGTGTCCCGTGAATCACTGCCCCCAATAAAGATGGCGGCGATCACTCACGCCTTTCACCATTTGAAGCATTTTCCCGTTTGCCACAAACACAGGCCTGGGATTTTCAAATTTGTGTTTTTCAATGTGCACTAAGTTCTATAAAACGTCTCAGCCTGTTCCATTAAAATTTCCTTCTCTTCCTGGTCAATATGTCTTTCCTTAACCATGCCCTGCACCTTCACACATTTCCAATGCCTTGGTCACAACATCACAGTGCTGCCAGTGAAGGTTATCACGTGGTATCACTTTATTCCTGATGAAGGGCTTTTGCCCGAAACGTCGATTTCACTGCTCCTTGGATGCTGCCTGAACTGCTGTGCTCTTTCAGCACCACTCATCCAGAAGCTTATCACGTGGTTGAGTGTAGCCACGCCCCTCATTCATTCAGACCAACCGGCACTACCTTGTCTTCCAGCCCCATCCCCATCCTCTTATTGGTCCTGCACTGAGATCAATCACCAGAGGCCCTTTGTGGGCTGGAGCATGCTCAGTGCTTCCTGCTTTTGCTGCTGTTCATCAGGTAAAAGAGAGTGTTCATTCCTGTTTCTCCTAATGTCAGACATTAACAACAACGACCTGCATTGTATGGAGCCTTTCACACTGACAATTCTCCTAAAGTGCTTCACGAATGCTGGAAATATTGATTAAAGAGAACAACTTTAAGATACATCTTTGAGGAGTACAGAGGGGGTTGGGAAGGTCATTTAAGAGGTTTTTAGATCAGACAAACCATCTAAAGAGCAACTCACCCAGACCCATTCCCCTACATCTAACACTACGGGCAATTTAGCATGGCCAATTCACCTAACCTGTACATTTTTGGACTGTGGTGGAAATCGGAGCACCCGGAGGTAACCCACGCAGACACTGGCAGAATGTGCAAACTCCACACAGACAGTTGCCTGAGTCAGGAATTGAACCCAGGCCTCTGGAGCTGTGAGGCAGCAGTGCTAACCACTATGCCACCGTGCCACCCATCTGCAGCACTGTCCTCTGCAGCTCCAATCATGGAGTGATGTCTGTGGAGAACAGCTTACAACGGAGACAGTTCGTGGCTAACCATAGTTTAGCAACCCCATGTCATAGCCCCCCTACCCGACACACCAGTCCTTGTTCTCACAGCCTGCCATTACATACTACCTATGGTTAGCCACTAACAGTCTCAATTAACAGCTCATCACCCTCCCCCAGCCAGATCGTTATCCACTCCTTTATCCAACCCTTCTTCTCGCTCTATCCCCACCTATCCTTTAATCCTTACATCCTCCCCTAAACCCTACCTTCTGCAGAAAACCAACATTTTTTTCTCAGTATCAGTTCTGAGGAAGGGACACTGGGTCTGAAACTTTAACTCTGACTTTTCATCACAGATACTGCCAGACCTGCTGAGCTTTTCCAGAACCTCCTGGTTGTTGTTTCTGATTTACATCTCCCGCAGTTCTTTTGGTTTTAATTTCCCGGGAGTTTGTAATTCAGGTCCAACAGCCTCTGTCCCAGTCTCTGCTGTCTCTCCCAAACCCAAACAGTGACACTGCACCTGCACAGCTCATGGACAGGTGTTGTCTTGCTGGCCACACCCTCATTCACTCCCATTGGCTGCAGGACCATACAGACTCTCCTCCCATTGGTCTGGAGCTGCCGTCAATCAGCCGGGCCCCATTGTGATGAGAGTGGAGGGCTAATCCCTCTCTCTGCCCTGGGATGTGCTTCATCATTCACAGTAAATGGGGCAGTATCACAGAGCACAGGGCCTGGGGGCTATTCAGCCCATTGGGGCTGTACTCTCTCCCTCTGGAGATGCTGCACATCTGCCCCAATACCCCTTCTATTTGCCCACAGCCCCCCAAATCTTTCCTTAAAAATTAAAATTCCAAGTCTCTTTCAGAATACCTGCTGAATCTGTGTCGTTCAGAATGTTCCAGATGCTCAGAACTTACTGAGTACAATAATGTTCACATTTTCGTTTTGTATTATTTGCCAATTACTTGAAAGTAGTTACTAAAAGTTGTGACAGTGTTAACAATACCTCTCTCCGCAAATTCAAGACCTTGGAACCAAATCTGCACCTGGTCAAAATCACTGCTTCACCTTCTCAACTCCAAGGACAATTATCTGTGCTGCAGCTTGCTCTCCACAAAAGAGGAACGCATCTTAGTTTATTAACGTCATAGACATATACAGCACAGAAACAGATCTTCGGTCCAATTCATCCATGCCAACTAGGAATCCTAAACTACTGGAGTCCCATTTGCCAGCTGTTGGCCTGCATCCATCACAACCCTTCCTGTTCACGTACCCAATCGGATGCCTTTTAAATGTTGTGATTTTATCAGTCTCCACTACTTCATCTCACAGCTCATTCCATACACACACCACACTCAGCTTGAAAACGTTGCCCTTAGATTCCTTTTAAATCGTTGCCCTCTCAACCATGTGCTCTAGTTTTGGAACGACCTAACCTTAGGAAAAAGAACCTTGGCTGCCCACCTTATCCATGCCCCTCGTGATTTTATAAATCTCCATGAAGTCACCTCTCAGTCTTGGACTCTCCAGGGAAATTAACCCCAGCCTATTCGGCCTCTCTCTGTAGCCCAAATCCTCCAAACCTGGCAACGTTTTTGTAAATCTTGTCCGAACCTTTTCACGTTTCACAACATCCTTCCCAGAACAGGGAAAATCAAACTGAAAACAGAATTCGAGAAGTGGCTTAATCAATGTATTTTAAATGTTGTAATTGTACTCTCCTTCACCCCTTCCCTTGGCAGCTCACTCCAAACATACACTGCCTTCAAACTGTCCAACTCTGGCAAAGTCCTTGCAAACATTTTCTGAAATGTTTCAAGTTTCACAACATCATTCCTGGAACAGGGAGATTGGAACTGAAAACAGAATTCCAGAAGAGCCTTAATCAATGTCCTGTACAGCAACAACATGACGGAGAGCATAACAAACGCTGCATTCACTCCCTTACCTACCTGTGACTCTACTTTCAAGGAACTATGAACCTGCACTCCAAGGTCTCTTTGTTCAGCAACACTTCCCAGGACCTTACCAGTAAGTGTATAAGTCCTGCCCTGATTTGTCTTTCCAAAATCCAACAGCTAACATTTATCTCAATTGAACTCTATCTGCCATTCCTTGCTCCACTGGCCCATCTGATCAAGATCCTGTTGTATTCTGAACTAACCTTCTTCGCTGTCCACTACACCTCCAATTTTGGTGTCTTGTGTAAAGCTACTAACCATATCTCATATATTCACATCCAAGTCATTTATATAAGGACCCAATAATTGATCCTTGTAACACACTGCTGCTCACAGTCCTCCAGTCCACAAAGCAAACCTCCATCGTCACCCTCTGTCTCCTACCATCAAGCCAGTTTCGTACCCAAATGGCTTGTTCCCCTTCATTCCATGTTATGTAACCCTGCTAACCAGTCTGCTTTGTGGAACCTTGTCGAATGTCTATATAAACAACGTTCACAGCCTGGTTTAATCAATTTTCTTTGTCACTTCAAAACATTCAGTCAAGTTAGTGAGACACGATTGTGCACGTACAAAGCCACATTGACAACAGTCAATGATTATTCCTTACTTTTCCAAATAGATGGATATCCTGTCCCTCAGAATCCTTTCCAACAACTTGCCTGCCACTGACTTCAGGCTCACTATTCTCTTGTTCCATGGCCTCTCCTTACCACCTTTTAAAAATAATGGCACCTCATCTGTCGCTATCAATGATACAAATACCTCAGGAGAGGCCCAACAATCACTTCCCTAGATTTCCAGAAAGTTCCGGGATACGTCTGATCAGGTCCCAGGGCTTTATTCAACTTGATGCGATTCAAGACATCCAGTAACACCTCCACTGTAACATGGATACTTTACAAGTTCTCTCTGTTTATTTCTCCAAACTCTCGAGCTTCCATATCTTTCTCCAGTAAAAATGACGTGAAATATTCCCATATCTTTCCCACCCCTGGTGGTGCCATAGACAGCCTCGTTAATCTTTAGGGGGTCCTAATCTCTGGTCCAGTTAATCTTTTGTCTGTGATATATTTGTTTGATCTCTTTGGATTCTACTTAAACCATTTCCTGAAGCTATTTCATGTCAAAGAGCATCAGCAGCAAGCAACAGAGCTAAACGATCCCACAACCAATAGATCAGATCGGAGCTCTGCAGTTCTGCCACACCCAGTTGTGAACGGTGATGGACAATTAAACAACTCACTGGAGGAAACATCACAGATATCCCCACCCTTACCGGTGAAGGGGTCTCACACGCCCACGCACCAGATAAGATGACAGCATTTGCAGCAATCTTCAGCCAGAAGTGCAAAGTGGTATGATCCATCTCAGCCTTCTCCAGTGATTTCCAACATCACAGATGTGAGTTTTAAGCCAGTGTGATTCAGTGTGAATAACATCAAGAAATGGTTAAGTAGTGCAAAGGCTACGGGCCCTACCAATATTCTGGCAATAATACTGATGGTTTGAGCTCCAGAACTTGCCACCCACCAAGCTAAGGACCGCTCCAGCCCTGGCATCTAGCGACAATGTGGAACCTTGCCCAGGGATGTTCAGCACAAAAACACAGGGCAATGCAATCCAAGCAATTTCCATCTATCAGTCCACACTCGATCAGCAGTAAAGTGATGGAAGATGTCATCAACAGGGGTATCAAGCAGCATCTGCACAGCAATAGCCAGCTGAGTGACACTCATTTTAGGCTCCACCAGGGTCACTCAGCTCCTGATTGTGTTACGGCCCTGATTCACAACCTGACAACCAGCTGAATCCCAGAGGTGAGGTGAGGGTGACAGCCCAGTCTCACTCCAAGATCACTATTTCTAGCTGATTCTACCCTTGTCTCAGCTCATATACTGTCATCCACCTTGTGTTATCTCCAGACGTCAGTATCCAAACACACTCCTGGCCAGCTTCCCACATTCAATCTCCCTGTAATCTTAAGAAATACTAAATCTCTGCTGCCCAAGTACTCCCTCGTACCAAAACGTGTTGATCCATCACAAGGCTCCTATTCATAATCAACAACATAGAGCCACAGAGATGTACAGAATGGAATCAGACCCTTCAATCCAACCCGTCCATGCCAACCAGATATTCCAACGCAATTCCGTCCCACATGCCAGCATCCAGCCCACATCCCTCAATTTAAAATTCTGACCCTTGATTTAATTCCTGATTGTGATCATCCCTAGCTTGCCGCATCACACATCCGTGAAGACCTCGACAACCCAATCTGTTCGAGACTCCCAATGATCTATTAATTCATTACTTCACCTGTAAGGCTGCTTTTACAGTTGCCAAAGCATCATTTTCTGAAATTCGCAGCCAAAACCTCACAGGTCTGCTTTCCTCCTTTATGACATTCCTCAAAGCCTGCTTATTTGGCAATGCTTTTGGTCACCTGACCTAATATCATCAGTCTCTGACCTTATGTCTAAAGTTCCCAATAATATTTTTGTGAAATTATAAGCATGATGATAAAACTACAAACTGTTCTTGATTTGGACATTACCTTCAAATCACCACTGTTGCTGTAATGAATACCCTGTAATATCTCTTTCCTAACCACATTGTGGGAGCACCTTCACCACACAAACTGCAGCTGTACAAGAAAGTCAAACATCACCCTCTCCACAAGCAACAGGACTTTGGCATTAATCACTGGTATCTGTGGAAGGAGAAACACAGTTGATGTTTCAGGGAGTGCAAAACAGATTACAGGGAATGAAAATGGTGCAGAATTTGATAGTCCGAAATGGAAGGAAAATACACTTGCTTATTGGAAAAAAGAATTCTTGAGTGTCAAAGATTTTCCAGAAAGAAAATTAATAAGCAGCACATGGTCATGGGCTGGGCGGCAGAGAAAAATTAACTTACAAAAATGTCTGTAAAAGTAATCGTAAAATACTAAACAGACCAAAAATACACTCATTGTTTGATACTGAGCAAGCTAGATATTGACAAAGTGCTCATAAGGGAGCCCAGAGATGAAGTAGAGCTGTATAAGCTGTTATGATCCCACAGTCATAGAGACGTATTGCACCGACACAGACCCTTCGGTTTAACTCATCCATGCCAACCCGGTATCCGAACCTAGTCTATTCCCATTTGCCAGCACTTGGCCCATATCCCTGTAAACGCTTCCTAATCATATCATGTGTCTATTTAGATGCCTTCAACAAGTTTTAATTGTACTAGCCTCCACCACTTCCTCTGGCAGCTCATTCCACACACTGCATGAAAGAGTTGCCCTTTAGCCCCCTTTGAATTTTTGCCCCGTTAACCCTAAAGCAATGTCCTCTACTTTTGGACACCACTACTCCAGGGAAAACACCTTGTTCATTTACCCTGTTCATGCTCCTCATGATTGTATAAATCTCCATAACATCACCGCTCAGCCTATGGCACTCCAGGGAAAACAGCCCCAGCCTTTTATGCCTCATCCTGTAGCTCAAATCCTCCAACCCTAACAACATCCTTGTAAGTATTTTTTGAAACCTTTCAAGTTTCACAGCACCCTTCTGATAGGAGGCAGGCCAGAATTGCACACAATATTCCAAAAGTGGCCGAATGAATGTCCTGTACAGCAACATGACATCCCACATCCTATATTCAATGCTCTAGCCAATAAAGGAAAATACACTGAACACCTTCTTCATCATCCTATCTACCTGCAACTTGACTTGGAAGGACTATGAACCTGCAGTCCAAGGTCTCTTTGTTCTGCAAACGTCTCCAGGGCCTTTCCATTCAGTGTATAAGTCCTGGGCTGAAAAACGTATTGCTGGAAAAGCACAGCAGGTCAGGCAGCATCCAAAGATCGGGATAATCGACATTTCGGGCATGAGCCCTTCTTCAGGAATCCTGAAGAAGGGCTCATGCCCGCAATGTCGATTCTCCTGATCTTTAGATGCTGCTTGACCTGCTGTGATTTTCCAGCAACATATTTTTGAGCTCTGATCTCCAGCATCTGCAGTCTTCACTTTCCCCTAGTGTATAAGTCCTGCCCTGACTTGCTTTTCCAAAATGCAGCCCCTGATATTTATCTAAATTAATCCGTATCTGATCAATATTTCACTGTAACCTGAGGTAACCTTCTTCACTATTCCTCAATACCTCCAATTTTGAATGACCTGCAAACTCAGTTACGATAGCAAGTCCTTTAAATGAATGACGAAAGAAATCCAGAAATAAACATTCATTTCTCTGAGTTTGAATGTACTCTGTGTAAATCCTGCCCAATGACTCTGTACCAGAGAAAGGCTGCACATGCGCCTGGCTGCACCTTGCCCCCTACAAAGATGGCGGCTGCGCACGTGTCCAGTGAATCGTTGCCCCGAATAAAGATGGCGGCGCGCACTCAGGCCTGCAGCCGCGCTGAGGCAATTCCTCGTTTACTCCAAACACGGGACTGGGACGTTTAAATTTGTGTTTTCCGACGTGCACAACATGCTTGTAAAACGTCTCCCCTCATAGCAATACAGTTTTTCTCCCGTTTCCCTCTGTTCATTTGTTTCTTTCCTTCCCGTATCCTTTCGCTCCAAAACTTCCGGAAAATTCATTTCAGCGACTCTCCGCTGCCCGCGAGGGTAACCACGTGGTTTAGTCTAGTTCTGCCCCTAGTTCACTTTGATTGGTTGGAGGACCAACCTCCCCTGGTCCTCCAGTTCCGCCCACCGTCCTTTCATTGGTCCGGTGCTGACATCAATCACCCCTGGTCCCTTTGTTGGCTCGAGCATGCACTGTGCGTCCTGCTTTCGCTGATATGTTGGATAATGTGATGGGAGAGTTCACTGAGGGCAAGGATCACTTTGTGTGAGCTCTGCAGTAGATTTCCTTTATTCATGGAGGGAATTCCCTTCCTACTCATGACTATATAGCTGTGATTGATGAACCAACGCCATCTGAACCAGGACATAAACACCCCATTTTCACAACATCTGAGATCTTCAGCACATTGTATCACACTCTTCTTTGGAGATAAAAAAAAGCATGAAATGGAGCCTCAAGGAATCAGAACAGGAGTAGGGCATTCATTCCCTTCGGCTTGTTCCCCCATTCTATCAGATCATGGCTGGGCCAACCCAGACCTCAACACCTCTTTTATGCTTGATCCGCATAGCCCTCAACTGCTCAATATTTCAAAATCTATCTGCCCTCTTTTAGAATAATTTGAGACAGAATCATAAATTCCCTACTGTGTGGAAACAGGCCCTTCAGCCCAACAAGCCACACTGACCCTCTGATGACTAACCCAACCAGATCCATTCCCCTTCCACATTTAACTTTCACAATTTTTTGGGCTAGAAAATTCTAGCCATTCACTGAGAGAAAAAAATTCTTTACATTTTTTACAAAATGAATGTTCCCTTATGTAATGTTTAGTTTGAGACTTCATTGGTGCTAGAAGATCGAGTCAACATCTACCCTGTCAAGCTCCTCAGAATCTTGTTTCCATAAGATCACCCCTTATATTATGTGGGTGGCACAGTGGTTAGCACTGATATCTCACAGTGCCAAAGACCTGGGTTTAATTCCTGCCTCAGGTGACTCTCTGTGTGGAGTTTGCACGTTGTCTGCGTGGGTTTCCTCTGGGTGCTCCGGTATCCTCCTACAATCCAAAAAAGTGCAGGTTAGGTGAATTGGCAATGCTAAATTGCCTGTAGTGTTAGGTGAAGGGGTAAATGTAGGGGAATGGATCTGGGTGGGTTGTGCTTCGTCAGATCGGTGTGGACTTGTTGGGCCAAAGTGCCTGTTTCCACACTGTATGTAATCTGTTTGTCGAGATTCTATTGAATAATGACCTAACCTGTTCAGCTATTCTTGATAGGTCAACCTTTTCATCCTTGAAGCAGCTAGCTGAATTTTTTTTTTGAATTGTCTCCAATCCTGGTTTATCCCTTATTAAATATGGGAGCTAACATTGTGTACAGTACTCCAAGTGAGGTCTCAGCAACAGCCAGTGTGGTTAACCAATCCTCACTCCATGCAAATAGGATACCCCTGACACAGTGAGCTCCTGTATTATGCAATTAACTTTTCTATAGCACCTTATCATATGCATTTTTTAAAACCCAAATACAGAACATCATTGGATTGCCCTTTATCAGCCCTGCTTGTTATCTCCTCAATGAACTGTTGCAAATTTGTCATAGTGTCTCTTTCACAAAACCCAGTCTACAATGTTAAATGATAAGCTTTTCTAAATGTCCTGCTATTTATTACTTTAATATTCGACTCTGCCATATTACAAACACAGATATTAAACTAACTAATCTATAGTTTCCTGATTTCTGTCTCCCTTCCCTACTTGAAAAGGTGCATTAATCCACTGGATTTTTCCTGTATCCCCTGATTCTGGAATATTCCAATTGATGCCTTGAATATCTCTGCAGTCAGTTGCCCTAAAAGTGTTTGATCCAGGCCATTAGGTCCTGTCTGCCATTAGTCCTATTAGTTGGTCAATACTTTGTCCCTTGTGACAAAACTGTTATAACATTTTTCTACTCATGATTAACTTGCTTATTTGCTACCTTTAGGATGATAACGGTATCCTCCTTCATGAAGATCAATGTAAAATATAGGTTTAAATTATCTGCTGTTTCCTTGTACCCATGATCAATTCCACAGTCAGAACCTCCAAGGGTTCGATGCTGACTTTAGATACTCAATTTTTATATACCTGTACAACTCTTGCCATTCATTTTTGTTTCTTGTCAATTTAATTACATGATCAGTTTTCTCTCTTTTTAGCCATCCGCGGCTATGTCATTCTTTTCCTTGTGGGTACTGCTCTTGACTGCCTTTGTTAGCCACGGGCGGTTCACCTTTCTCTTCGCGTTCTCCTTTTTGCTTCGAATTAACTTTTGCTAAGAATTATGTAAAACAAAACTCATCATATAACAGTGACTGAGCATATGATTTTTTAAAACATCGGAGGCCTTAATGTTCTCATTGGGTTTTGCTGTTTCAAAGAAGATCTGAGATCAGCTGCAAAGGAAGTGACAGCTGATTCACTGTTAATTTCCAAAATTAATTTGAATACTTGCAAAAAGAAATTGTTTGTATTACTGTGAGAGCAGGGATCTAGCCAAATACCTATTTTAAAAAGGTAGCACAGTTGTGATGGGTTGAAGAGGGGCCTCCGATTTCAAAAGCACAATGTGATCCAAGTTGTCTTCTAATCTGTGCTGTACTAATTCTTTCTGATTGAGATGACTGGGTTGGCATGTGCGCAGGTTGTAGCAGGATCTCTGACTGCCACAAACCGATCTGGGGGAACAGCTCCTGTGTCAGTGACAGTGTCGTTGGACTAATAGAGGCAACAACATTCAGACTTCACGAAGCAACTGCGAACCAGGGCTGCAAACCCACAATCCAAAGAACTGCAGGTTTGGTGAATTGGTTATGCTAAATTGCCATAGTGTCCAGCGATGCACAGTTTCGGTGCATTAGTCAGGGGCAAACATTGAGGAATAGGTTTGGTTGGGATACTCTTTGGAGGGTTGGTGTGGATTTGTTGGGCTGAAGGGCGTGTTTCCACAACGTAGGGATTCCTTGCTCTGATTAATTTTGGGGATCTAACAGAACTCTGGTATTCAGAGGGTTCTCTGTTAGTTAAAATAGTATTGCACACTCAGCTTATGTTACCTTCTGAAGCAATTTGAGGTAGACTGCTCTGTGCAATACCACAGAACAGATGCTCTGGAACCAATCATGGAACAGCTATTTTAGATCTGATAATATGATTGATTAATGAGCTCAATGTAAAAGACTGTTTTGGTAAGATGCAATGCAGCGTGATAGAATCTAGCTTTAGGGTGAGGAATTTGGTTCTTCAACTAGTATCTAAACTTAAAGGCAGTGACAAGGGGATAAGGTAGTAGTTCGCTAAACTGGAATGGGACTCTAGTTAGAATGTCAAAGCAGAATATATTCAGTTATTTTATTATTCTCAACAATATATATTAACTTGTAAAAGAAATGCACGATGAACAGCGGTGCATAGCTGAGGGAATTATGAGTGACATCAAATTGAAAGAAAAGATGTACAAAACTGCAAAGATGATGGTAGACAAGAAAGTTTAAAAAATTCAAACTAACGAAGGATGAACAAAACAACAGATGGAAGATATTTTGTCCCTTGTCAGAGAGACTGTTGTAACATCTTTGCTCCCATTAATACCTTGCTTATTTCCCAGCATTAGAATGGTAACAGTATCTTCCGGATTAGTAAGATAATTGGGCAAATTAACCCACCAGTTACTCAGCCTAAAACATAGTGCTCTTGTGATGCTGTGGTAGTGTCTCCAACTTTGAGCCAGAAGGCCTGGAACTGCCCCACCTGCTCCAGAGGTGTCATAATGCATTGAAATAGGTTGATTGCGAAAGCAATACTGAGACAAACTTCAGTAATTGAATGGACAATCTTGATGGTCTCTGGAAGTTCCAAACTTGACTGTTTGTATCCTCACCTGAGGCCTGATCTCAATTAATCTGCCTCATTTAAATGAAATTGCCTTTTCTTGTGTTGAATATAATTCAAGTTTGTCCTGTCTGCATGCCCCCTTGTGCAAAATATGTTGCAATCTGTCAAAGAATAAGATTGAAAACTCAGATCAGCTGATAGCCTGTGCAAGGGCTTAAACCAGTGGCCTTTTCCACTGGGACAGTAAGCGCTGCAGAATTGATCCCATTTCCCATTAAACTGAGACAGGAGGTGGTGAGCTTGCTGAAATGTCTTTCACTGAAACATTTTTGAATTAAAATAAATTACTTTGGTTGCGGTGCAATTGAATTTAGACACTTAGTGGGGAGTATCGACTGTTATCTCTTTGTTTGTTTCATCGCAGATTTAATGAGACCAGCCCAACGCCAGCCGAAACTGCGGAGAAACTGCCAGATATTAAAATGCATAACTCTGCTTCATTAGCCAATCTGACTGAGTCATCCAGACTCAAACATCATAACTGGAGGTGGGCATTTTGTGTTCACTGTGGATGCTTTTACAGAGTTCAATATTAATGCATAACATATTTCTCAAGAAAACTGAAAACAACAAATACTGAAGATCACAGGAGGGAGCCGATGGCTGAGCGGTATTACTGCTAGACTGTTTATCCAAAGATCCAGGTTACACTCTGGAGAACCAGGTTCGAATTATGTCACAGGAAATGGTGGAATTTGAATTCAGTGAATATCTGGAATTAAGAATCTCATGACCATGAATCCTTTGTCGGGTTACGGAAAACGCATCTGGTTCACTAACCTGATTGAAGTAAGAAGCTACCATCCTTACCTAGTTTGTCCTACATGTGACTCCAGACACACAGCAATGAGCTTGACTTTTAACTGCCCATTGGGCAATTAGGGATGAGCAATGAATGCAGCTGAGCCAATGACACTCTCATCCCATGAACTTCTTTTTTTTAAAATATTGATGGAGAGACCAAGCTAACATTTTGAGTCCAGATGATTCTACATCAGATCTCTGATGGTGTCATCGAGACACGTCGTTAACTTGCTTGGTCTCCAGGGATGCTTTCTGACCTGCTGTCAGCTCAAGCATTTGCTGTTATCAGTACAGGTTCCACCATCTGTAGTAATTTCCTTCTATACTTCTTCATTATGTTGTTTATTAAATGTCCACTAAATTGCAGCTACAACTCAACACCTTACCTACAGAGTAATATGGCCCTGGTGTCAAAAGCCTCCATTAACTTGTTCAATTACACCACAGTTTCGGACAATTGCAAAAGGCCACTG
Organism: Chiloscyllium punctatum; assembly: GCF_047496795.1. Taxonomy (NCBI): domain Eukaryota; kingdom Metazoa; phylum Chordata; class Chondrichthyes; order Orectolobiformes; family Hemiscylliidae; genus Chiloscyllium; species Chiloscyllium punctatum. The sequence continues at coordinate 1,003,027 of NC_092761.1, read as the reverse complement.
TGGCTGAAAAGAATAGAATCAGAGTCACCAACATGGAAATGAACCCTTCGGTCCAACTCATCCATGTCAACCAAATTTCCCAAACTATGCCAGTGCAGTTTGCCAGCATTTGGCTCATATTCCTCAACCTTTCCTATTCATGTCCCTCTCCAAATGTCTTTTAAATGTTGTAACTGTACTTGCATCTACCACTTCCCCTGGCCGTTCATCCCGTGTCCCAACCAATCTCTTTGTGAAAACGTTGGCAACTGATCGTTTCACTGTTGACTACGGTGTGTGAATCACTGGGGATGATTGTTCGTTCAGGACCACCCCTGTCTGAGCACGGCTTGAATGTAGCTTGGGCCTCCTTGTGGGTTACCACATGCTGCTCAAGGCTTTGTATTTGCGCAGCGCAGCTGTCTATGGGTGGGGGTGTTGTGGAAGGAAGGAGGAGGAATGAAGGAATTAATGAATTTATGGAATATGGGTGTCACTGGCTGTGCGAACATTTATTGCCTCATTCTAATGCCCTTGAGAAGGTGGTTGTGAGCTCCCTTAGCTCCCTTTTTGAATCACTGAAGTCCGTGTGGGTTGTAGACCTATTGGCAGTGCTGTTGGGAGGGAATTCCAGAATTTTGGCTCAATGACACTTCAGGACTCCTGAATATTTCAACTCCAGATGGTAGTGGCTTGGAAGGGAACCTGCAGGAGGTGATGTTCCCATGAAACTGCCTCCCTTTTCCTTTTATTTGGTATTGGTCATAGGTTTGGAAGATGCTATTGAAGTGTTATGAATTGATGTAATGTATCTTGTAGATAGTACATAGTGTTGGTCTAGTCATTAGTGGAGGAGGGAGTGAATGTGGTGCCAATCAAGCAGTCTGCTTTTTCCTGAAACTGTCAAGCTTCTTGAGTGTTCTTGGAGCTGCACCCAAACCTAGCCAAGTAGTGAATATCCTATTGCACTCCTGAGTTGATTCTTGTAGATGGTGGACAGGCTTCAGCGATTTGGAGGGTGGTTTACTTCCCGTAGTTATATGGAAAGTCCACTTCAATTTCTAGTCAATTGTAAACCACCAGAATGTTTATGGTGGGGGATTCGGTGATGGTGGGTTTGAAGAAAGAGGCTGCAAGGTTTTTGGTAAAGGAGCTTCAGGCTGAAAGCTCGGGAGGGGGAATAAGGTAGAGGTTAGAAACGGATAGGTGGGGAAAGATGCTTCAAAGGAGACATCACGGTCTTTTCTCTGTGCTGCGCCCAGCTGGTCTGCTGACACTACTATAGAGATATTGTGCCTCACCTCACCAATTCAAACAGCCTCTTACCATAGTCTTTCCAATACGAGGCCCATTAAACACCTTGTATTAGTCCATTCCTCTTACTTCCTCCTTTTGAAATAAGAACATAAGAGCATCAGAATTAGGAACAGGAGTATTAATCCAGCCCCTTGTACCTGCTCTGCCATTTGATACAGACATGGTGAATCTCACCTTGACCTGAACACCACTTTCCTGCCAGCTCTCCTTAACTCTTCAACCCATTACTAATTAAAAACCTGTCTGTCTCTTATTTAAATTTACTTCATGTCCCAGATTCCACATTGTTCTGAGGTAGTGAATTCCCAAGATTCACCATCCTCTGAGAGAAGTATTTCCTCCAACTTTTCTTTTGTGTTGTAAACTTATGACGATTCATTTTAGATTTAATCATCTTCTCTGCATCTACTTGGTCAATCCCTTGACCATTTTATAGTCCCTCAATGATACCACCTCTCATTCTTGGGTTGCAATGAATATGAATGCAAATAGTGGTTGGAGTTCAGCTTGTGACATTTTAATAACTGTGGCAGAAAATGTTTGTTCAAAACTGAGCTGGACAGTTAGTGCTTTTCAAATAAGAAATAGTTGATGAGATTAAGTACATTAATATATTGGAGTTTTGTTTTAGGAAGACTTACTGTTGGGAAGATTTGGTTAAGGGAATATTGCAGTCAAAGCTGTGGAAGATTAACCTCCACCCATGTGTGAGGTAGTACACTGTGGTCAAAAGACTAAAGAGACCACTTCCTCTTTGGAAATATGTTCTTAAATAGGGCAGAGGGATCTGGAGATAGGAATGAGTCACTGGCAGCAAAAGGCACCGGTTTGTGAGGTTAGATGGAGAAGTAGGTCATGGGTTTATTTCTGGGGTGACAGAATGGAAATGTGTTCGATATGTGTAGGTCCATGGACAGGTCACCTTTGGAGCACTGCACACAGTTCGGATCTGGGAAGGTAAAGAATAGTTACTGGGATTATATCCAAACTGAGTTTGAATTCATCAAGTAAGATTGGGCAGGGTTGTCTCATTGAAAAAGAGTGACATGGTCCAGTTACATTTGATCGGGTAGACATGGAAAAGATGTTTCTGCTTGTGAATGACAGAATCCACTGGATCTGAGGATATAATTGTAATCACTATTAAATGTAATGGGGAATTTGCAGAGGGCGACAAAGTCTTTACCAAAAAGGGGTTTGAATGTAGAACTTACTTCATCAGGAATAATTGAAGCAAATAACAGATGATATCAAGGAGGAGCTTGGAATATAAGAAATCGATGAAAACTATATTGATGGGTTTAGGTTGGGAAGAAAGCCTGAGTAAATCACAAATACTGAGAACCTGTGTTTATGTCCTGAAACTATGCATCTGTGTTGTTCTGTGACATTTCTATAGGAGCAGCAGAGGCAGCAGTAAACAAGGCAGCTCACCCTTACCATTCTTGGAGAAAAGCACAACCCCTGGCCACACAAAAGGGAAATAGCTCTATTGAGGAGGTGGTTCAAACAGTGACCAACGACTCGATCCGCAGAGACAGTGTTCCTTTATTACCTGGTGAGAAAGGTGAATTCTTTAACCAGAAATGATGTTTTGTCCTTCCACGGATCTCATGACTTAAGCAGGGAAATGTCTCTTCAGTTCGATGATTTGAATCAATCAAATATTTTGCTACGTTAGCACTCCTTCCCTACCCAAAGGATATGTGGGTCAAATAGGCACATGTCCTGCACTGATTTATTTCAAGATTCCTTTATTCAGTCATGTGCTTAAGCTATTCAATCCAACTTCCTTGTGTTTCCCCTTGATCTGTGGTTGTGCATAAGGAAACTTAAACAATGTGTGATTCAATATCAAAGTTGTGTTGAATCAATAATTGTAACCCAACTCTGCTCCTTGAGCAGATAATTAATCCGAGGATTCTAGCTCAGCCCCTAACTTCAAGTTCAAGTTCTAAACCTTTCAGTGAGCAATGGAAAATAACAAAGAACAATGTCAATCATTTATTGTCCCTCCAGACTCTGCTTCTGTTGCCACTGAGTACTCCCATGAGTTCGACAAGTCAATGACGAAAGATGAGATTGAAGAGAAATCCGTCCATTCCCTTCTGCCATCAGAGAGCCATCACTGCTTTAATATGGGGAAGGAACGCCGCCAGCAGCATGATTCAGATGAGTACATAGTGTGGGACCAATCGGCTTCTCCAATGGATTAGGGTGAGTGGTGGTACCAATTACTGCGATCGCAGTGCTTGGAATAGTTGCTCCTCTCCATGTTCGAGGTATCTTGCCATGAGATTCAGATGGAGAGGACGAGGACTATATGGTGTAAAGAGTGTGAACCAACAACTGGGCAGGGCCTGTGTTTTTGAAAAAAAAAGCGAGTACCACTTGGTAACAATGTGCCCAGAGTTTATCAATCATGCAGGAGAATAAATATTTCACATTGTTAATCTTTGTGATCGAGTTCCCATGTGGTGAAGACAAAGAATAATATTTAATGGGATTCATTGCTCCCCCAATCAGATAAACACAAGGCAAATTTGACTGCGAAGAATGTCCCTGAATTTACACCTTACTACTCTCCATTAAAGGTCATAAGATGCAAAATATGTCCTTGCAGAGGAACTTGATTTGAACAAGAGACATTTGTGTAGATAATAAGAGATATTCTCATTGGAAGGATATGGTTAGTGATATCCTGCACGGATCAATGTTGGAGCCCTATTTATTCACTATTGATAATGAAAGGAAAACCACATTCAAAATTTGGGGCCACTCTGCAGATTACTGTGATTCCAAGTGTAGATAGATGGAAGCATAGCATTAGAAAGCAATCTTGATAGATTCAGTAAATGAGAAAAACAACAACAGATGAGTTTGTGTCGGCAAGTGAGAGGTTGGATCAAAATAAGATATTTCTTGATTGTGAAAATAGAGGGAGAGTGATTGGTCCAGCTGTATAGTTTATGAAAATGTCACAGACAGGTTCGGAAAAGTGATCAAGGGGCTGGTGGAATGTTGAAATTGATCTCTGCAGAAGGTGAGAAACCAAAGGATTAGAAGTCATGCTTCAGCAAATCCGAACCGAGTTAGACCAAGCTGTCAGGGCTGGGCACCATGGCTTAAGGAGAGTATCACTCTGAGTCGAAGGGCAGTGTAGATTCACTGATGTGATACTTGGATTCCAAGGCTTAATTTAAGAAGAAAGATTAAACAGATAAAGTGTTAGAGTCCGAACATTAAGGTGTAATATCGGGGAACACTTTTATACACAGAAATGGATAAAGTTCCACAAACAGCAATTGATTGGAAATCATTTGCAAATTTTAAATCTGAGATTGGTCGATTTGGAATGAAAATGATGAAGGATTATGGAAAAAAGACAGGGATTTGTCATGATGAGGAAGATTATCATGATTTGGGTGAATAGTGGAATAGGCTCACGGAGCTAAATAGCCTCCTCGTGCTCTGATGTTGATGTAACCATGGCTCCCTTATTTTCTGCAAGTGCAACTCCTGTTGTGTTTTTGGTTATTTATCAGAACCTGGCAGCAAATTAGTGACTGGAGTCCTGACCAGAAAATCATCAGCATGAGGGCCTTCACCGGTCTTAATGTGTTTCACAGATGATGAAATGACACAGCCAACACTCTCCTTCCCTCTCTCCCCCACTCTCTGCCCCCTCTCTCCACCCCTCCCACCCCCTCCCCCACCCTCCTGCATGCTCCCGGCACCCCCCTCTTATCACCCCACCCCTCTCCCCACCCCATCTTCCCCCCTTGCTCCCTCTTCGCCCTCTCTAGCCACCTTGCCCGCCTCGCCCCCCTCGCTCCCCTCATCCCCCACTTACCCCCCTCTCGCCTCCTCCTCTTGCCCCCCCCTTGCCACCCTCACTCCCCTCTCCCATCGCCCCCCCTTCGCACCCCCTCTCTAATCCCCCTCTCTAATCCCCCTCTCTAAACCCCCTCTCTAAACCCCCTCTCTAATCCCCCTCTCTAAGCCCCCTCTCTAAGCCCCCTCTCTAAGCCCCCCCTCGCGACTCCCCTCGCCCCCCCTCCGGACCCCTGGGCCATCCATTCGCTTCCCCCTCACCCCCTTCTCACGCCGTCTCCCCCCTTCCCCACTCCCTCCCACCCCATCGCCCCCCTTTCGTCGCCCCCTCTTGTCACCCCCCTCTTGCTGCCACCCTCTCGCCTCCCCGCACCCCCTCGCACCATTTCTCCCACCTCCCTCTTCCCCGCTCCCTCTACCCCCTCCCTCTCTCCCCCTACTCCCTCCCTCTACCCACCTCCCTCTACCCCCACTACCTGCCCTCCCTCTACCCCCCACGCTCTCCCCTTCCTCTCCGCCCCCCAACCCCCTCTACCCCCTCTTCCTCTACTCCCTCTCCCTCGACCCACTCCTTCTATCCCCTCCCTCTAACCCCCCTCCCTCTATCCACCCTCCCCATCTCTCTCACTTTCTTTCTTGCCGCTCCCTCACAGCCACTCTGCCAATCTCGCTCTCTCCTTTTTCTCTCTCGCTCTCTCTCGTATCTGCCCTCTCTCTCTCTCTTGCTCTTTCTTGCAGCTCTCTCCTGCGCTCTGTCTTGCTCGTGCTCTCTGTCTCAGCCCTCCCTCCCTCTCTCACACCACTCTCTCTCATCCATGTGTCTCAATCAACCCCTGTTTCTCTCGCCCGCTCGCTCTCCCCATCTCTCTCTCTCACTCCTCTCTCTCACTCCTTCTCTCTCTCGCTCTCCTTTCTCCCCTCTCTCACACCCCCTTTCTCTCCTCTCTCTCCTCCATCACTGTCGCCCTCTCTTGCCTCTCTCTCTTTTGCACGTGACCCTCTCTCTCTTTTACACACACATTCGCCCCTCTTTCTATATATATATCGCTCTCTTTGTTCCCCCTGTCACCATCACTCACCTCTCTCGCTCTCTCTCTATCCTTCTCTATCACCTCTCCCTCTCGCTCCTCTCACTCTCTGTCGCCCTTCTCTAACCCCTCCCTTGCTCTTTCTCAATCACTCTCTCTCTCACCTTCTCTCCCACACCCTCTCTCTCTCGTATTTGCCCCCTCCTTCCCTCTTTCTTGCAACACTCTCCCTCTTTCTCTCGTTTTCTCTCGCTCGTTCTCTCTCTCACTCACTTTCGGTCACTCTCTCCCTCTCTCTATGACGCCCCCCTCTCTCCATCTCGCTCCACTCTCTCTCTCTCTCTCTCTCTCTCTCTCCCCCCACTCTATCCCACTCTCTCCCGTATCTCTCTCTCTTGCCCCACTCTTTCTTTGGCACATCTCTCTCTCTCTCTCACCACCTCTCTCCCTCATTCGCTCTTGCCTCATCGCTCTTGCATCCTCTCTTCCTCTCTCACCCCTCTGTCTCTGCCTCTCTGGGCCTTCCCTCTGTCTCTCGCCTCCTCTATCTCTTTCACCCATCTCTCATTGCTTTACCTCTCTCTCGCCCCGTCTCTCCATCTCACTATCCCTTCTCTCTCGCTCCAACTCTCTCTCGCGGCCTCTCTCTCACACTCTCACTTTCCCCCATTCTTTCTTTGTAGCCCTCTCTCTCTATCCTGCCCCCTCCTCTCTCTCTACCAATCCTCTCTCTCGACCATCTCTCTCTCTCGTGTTCACTCTCTCTCTGTCTCTTACGCTCTCTCTCTTGCCCCCTCTCTCCGTCTCTCTACCTCCTCTCTCTCTCACGGCCTCATTCTCTCACTGTCTCTCTCACGCGCTCGCTCGCTCACTTGCTCGCCCAAGTTGTTCATCTCTCTGTGTCTCCTGCTCTCGTTCTGGTTCTCTCTCGCACTCGCCCTCTTCTCACTCGCCCTCTTCTCACTTGCCCCTCTCTTTCTCACTCTCTTGCCCTCCTTCCTCTCACACTCGCCCGCTCCCTCTCTCTCTCGCCCCACTCCCACTTTCTTTCTCGCCCCTCTCTCTCTCTCGTCCCCTCCCTCTTCTCTCTCGCCCCCTCCCTCTTTCTCGTCCCTCTCTCTCACTCGCCCCCCCCTCTCTCTCTCTCGCCCCCTCCCTCTCTCTCTCTCGCCCCCTCCCTCTCTCTCGCACCCTCCCTCTCTCTCTCACTCGCCCCCTCCCTCTCTCTCTCTTGCCCCCTCCCTCTCTCTCTCTCGCCCCCTCCCTCTCTCTCTCTTGCTTCTCGCCCCTCCCTCCCTCTCTTTCTCTCTCTCGCCCCTCCCTCCCTCTCTCCCTCTTTCGCCCCACCCTCCCTCTCTCTCTCTCGCCCCTCCCTCCCTCTCTCTCTCTCTCGCCCCTCCCTCCCTCCCTCTCTCTCTCGCCCCTCCCTCCCTCTCTTTCTCTCTCTCGCCCCTCCCTCCCTCTCTCTCTCTCGCCCCTCCCTCCCTCTCTCTCTCGCCCCTCCCTCCCTCTCTCTCTCTCTCGCCCCTCCCTCCCTCTCTCTCTCTCGCCCCTCCCTCCCTCTCTCTCTCTCGCCCCTCCCTCCCTCCCACTCTCTCTCGCCCCTCCCTCCCTCTCTCTCGCCCCTCCCTCGCTCTCTCTCTCGCCCCTCCCTCCCTCTCTCTCTGTCTCTCTCTCTCTCTCTCTCTCGCCCCTCCCTCTCTCTCTCGCCCATCCCTATCTCGCTCCCTCTCTCTCTCCCCCTCTCTCTCCCCCCTCTCTCCCCCTCTCTCTCCCTCCCTCTCTCTCCCTCCCTCTCTCTCCCTCCCTCTCTCTCCCTCCCTCTCTTTCCCTCCCTCTCTCTCCCTCCCTCTCTCCCCCTCCCTCTCTCCCTCCCTCTCTCTCTCTCTCGCCCCTCCCTCCCTCCCTCTCTCTCTCGCCCCTCCCTCCCTCCCTCTCTCTCTCCCCCCTCCCTCCCTCTCTCTCTCTCGCCCCTCCCTCCCTCTCTCTCTCTCTCGCACCTCCCTCTCTCTCTCTCGCCCCCTCCCCCTCCCTCTCCCTCTCTCTCGCCCCCTCCCTCACTCACTCGTCCCTCTCTCTCTCTCTCGTCCCCTCCCCCCTCTCTCGCTCTCTCTCCCCCGCCCTCTCTCTTCCCCCTCTCCCTCCCTCTCTCTCCCTCACTCTCTCTCCCTCCCTCTCTCTCCCTCCCTCTCTCTCCCTCCCTCTCTCCCTCCCTCTCTCTCTCCCTCTCTCTCTCCCACCCTCTCTCTCTCTCCCTCCCTCCCTCTCCCCTCCCTCCCTCTCTCCTTCTCTCCCTCTCTCTCTCCCTCCCTCTCTCTCTCCCTCCCTCCCTCTCTCCCTCCCTCTCTCCCTCCATCGCTCTCTCCCTCTCTCCCTCCCTCCCTCACTCCCTCCCTCTCTCTCTCTCTCTCTCGCCCCTCTCTCACTCTCTCTCTCTCTCTCGCCCCTCCCTCCCTCACTCTCTCTCTCTCTCTCTCTCGTCCCTCTCTCCCTCTCTCTCGCCCCTCTCTCCCTCTCTCTCTCTCTCTCTCTCTCGCCCCTCCCTCCCTCCCTCTCTCTCTCTCTCTCTCTCTGTCGCGCCCCTCCTTCTGTCACTCACCGTTTCCCTCTCTCCATCTCGCACCCTCCATCTCTCTCTCTCGCCCCTCCCTCTTGCTCTCTCTCGCTCTCCTCCTCTCACTCTCTCTCTCGCCCCCTCCCTCTCTCTCTCGCCCTCTCCCTCTCTCGCTCTCACCCTCTTCCTTTCTCTCTCACCCCATCCCTCTCTCACTCTCAACCTCTCTCTCTCTCTATCTCACCCCATCCCTCTCTCTCTTGCCCCCCTCCCTGAATTTCGCCCACTCCCTCTCTCTCATCCCTCTCACTCTGTTTGTCGTCCCTCTCACTCCCTCCCGCTCTCTCGCCCCCTCCCTCTCTCTCTCTCTCTCGCTCCCTCCCTCTCTCTCTCTCTCTCGCCCCCTCCCTCTCCCTCTCTCTCGCCCCCTCCCTCTCCCTCTCTCGCCCCCTTCCTCACTCACTCGTCCCTCTCTCTCTCTCGTCCCCTCCCTCCCTCTCTCTCGCTCTCGCCGCCTCCCTCTCCCTCTCTCTCGCCCCTCCCTCCCGCTCTCTCGCCCCCTCCCTCTCTCTCTCTCTCTCGCTCCCTCCCTCTCTCTCTCTCTCGCCCCTCCCTCTCCCTCTCTCTCGCCCCAGCCTCTCCCTCTCTCGCCCCCTTCCTCACTCACTCGTCCCTCTCTCTCTCTCGTCCCCTCCCCCCCTCTCTCTCTCTTGCCCCGCCCTCTCTCTCGCCACCCTCCCTCTCTCTCTCTTCCCTCTCACTCTATCTCTCGCCACCTCCCTCTCCCTCTCTCGCCCCCTCTCTCTCTCCCCCACTCTCTCGTCCCGCTCTCTCTATCGTACACGCCCCCTCTCTCGTCAATCTCTCTCTCTCGCCCACACCCTCTCTCTCTCGTCAATCTCTCTCTCTCTCGCCCACACCCTCTCTCTCTCTCTCTCTCTCGTCCCTCTCCCCCTCTCTCTCGTCCCCTCCCCCTCTCTCTCGTCCCCTCCCCCTCTCTCTCGTCCCCTCCCCCTCTCTCTCGCCCCCCTCCCTCTCTCTCTCTCTCCCGCTGCTCCTCACTCTCTCTCTCTCTCATTCCCTCCCCCCCATCTCTCGCCCTCTCTCTCGCTCGCCCCACCGTCCTCTCTCTCTCGCCCACTCCCTCTCTCGCTCTCACCCTCTTCCTTTCTCTCTCACCCCATCCCTCTCTCCCTCTCACCCTCTCTCTCTATCTCACCCCATCCCTCTCTCTCTCTCTCTCGCCCACTCTCTCTCTCTCTCTCTCTCTCTCACCCCCTCCCTCTATCTCTCTTGCCTCTCGCCCCTCCCTCCCTCTCCCTCTCTCTCTCACCCCATCCCGCTCTCTCGCACCCTCGCTCTCTCTCGCCCCCATCACTCTCTCTCTCTCTCCCATCCCATCCCTCTCTCTCTCGCCCAATCCCTCTCTCTCTAACCCCCTCACTCTCTCTCTCGCACCCTCCCTCTCTCTGCTCCCCTCCTCTCACTCTCTCTCTCGCCCGCTCCCTCTCTCTCTCGCCCTCTCCCTCTCTCGCTCTCACCCTCTTCCTTTCTCTCTCACCCCATCCCTCTCTCACTCTCAACCTCTCTCTCTCTCTATCTCACCCCATCCCTCTCTCTCTTGCCCCCTCCCTGAATTTCGCCCACTCCCTCTCTCTCATCCCTCTCACTCTGTTTGTCGTCCCTCTCACTCCCTCCCGCTCTCTCGCCCCCTCCCTCTCTCTCTCTCTCGCTCCCTCCCTCTCTCTCTCTCTCGCCCCCTCCCTCTCCCTCTCTCTCGCCCCCTCCCTCTCCCTCTCTCGCCCCCCTTGCTCACTCACTCGTCCCTCTCTCTCTCTCGTCCCCTCCCTCTCTCTCTCTCTCGCCCCCTCCCTCTCCCTCTCTCTCGCCCCTCCCTCCCGCTCTCTCGCCCCCTCCCTCTCTCTCTCTCTCTCTCGCTCCCTCCCTCTCTCTCTCTCTCGCCCCTCCCTCTCCCTCTCTCTCGCCCCAGCCTCTCCCTCTCTCGCCCCCTTCCTCACTCACTCGTCCCTCTCTCTCTCTCGCCCCCTCCCTCTCTCTCTCTTGCCTCTCGCCCCACCCTCCCTCTCTCTCTCTCTCGCCCCTCCCTCCCTCTCTCCCTCTTTCGCCCCACCCTCCCTCTCTCTCTCTCTCGCCCGTCCCTCCCTCTCTCTCTCTCTCGCCCCCCTCCCCTCCCCCCCTCCCTCTCTCTCTCGCCCCCTCCCTCTCTCTCTCTCTCGCCCCCTCCCTCTCTCTCTCTTGCCTCTCGCCCCCCCCTCCCTCTCTCTCTATCTCTCGCCCCTCCCTCCCTCTCTCCCTCTTTCGCCCCACCCTCCCTCTCTCTCTCTCGCGCCTCCCTCCCACTCTTTCTCTCTCTAGCCCCTCCCTCCCTCTCTCTCTCTCGCCCCTCCCTCCCTCTCTCTCTCGCCCCTCCCTCTCTCTCTCTCTCCCGCTGCCCCTCCCTCCCTCTCTCTCTCTCTCGCCCCTCCCTCCCTCTCTCTCTCTCGCCCCTCCCTCCCTCCCTCTCTCTCTCGCCCCTCCCTCCCTCTCTCTCGCCCCTCCCTCGCTCTCTCTCTCGCCCCTCCCTCCCTGTCTCTCTCTGTCTCTCTCTCTCTCTCTCTCTCTCTCTCGCCCCTCCCTCTCTCTCTCGCCCATCCCTATCTCGCTCCCTCTCTCTCTCCCCCTCTCTCTCCCCCCTCTCTCCCCCTCTCTCTCCCTCCCTCTCTCTCCCTCCCTCTCTCTCCCTCCCTCTCTCTCCCTCCCTCTCTCTCCCTCCCTCTCTTTCCCTCCCTCTCTCTCCCTCCCTCTCTCTCCCTCCCTCTCTCCCTCCCTCTCTCTCTCTCTCGCCCCTCCCTCCCTCCCTCTCTCTCTCGCCCCTCCCTCCCTCCCTCTCTCTCTCCCCCCTCCCTCCCTCTCTCTCTCTCGCCCCTCCCTCCCTCTCCCTCTCTCTCGCACCTCCCTCTCTCTCTCTCGCCCCCTCCCCCTCCCTCTCCCTCTCTCTCGCCCCCTCCCTCACTCACTCGTCCCTCTCTCTCTCTCTCGTCCCCTCCCCCCTCTCTCTCTCTCTCTCCCCCGCCCTCTCTCTTCCCCCTCTCCCTCCCTCTCTCTCCCTCCCTCTCTCTCCCTCCCTCCCTCTCCCTCCCTCTCTCTCCCTCCCTCTCTCCCTCCCTCTCTCTCTCCCTCTCTCTCTCTCCCTCCCTCTCTCTCTCTCCCTTCCTCCCTCTCCCCTCCCTCCCTCTCTCCTTCTCTCCCTCTCTCTCTCCCTCCCTCTCTCTCTCCCTCCCTCCCTCTCTCCCTCCGTCTCTCCCTCCATCGCTCTCTCCCTCTCTCCCTCCCTCCCTCACTCCCTCCCTCTCTTTCTCTCTCTCTCTCGCCCCTCTCTCCCTCTCTCTCTCTCTCTCGCCCCTCCCTCCCTCTCTCTCTCTCTCTCTCTCGCCCCTCTCTCCCTCTCTCTCGCCCCTCTCTCCCTCTCTCTCTCTCTCTCTCTCTCGCCCCTCCCTCCCTCCCTCTCTCTCTCTCTCTGTCGCGCCCCTCCTTCTGTCACTCACCGTTTCCCTCTCTCCATCTCGCACCCTCCATCTCTCTCTCTCGCCCCCTCCCTCTTGCTCTCTCTCGCTCTCCTCCTCTCACTCTCTCTCTCGCCCCCTCCCTCTCTCTCTCGCCCTCTCCCTCTCTCGCTCTCACCCTCTTCCTTTCTCTCTCACCCCATCCCTCTCTCACTCTCAACCTCTCTCTCTCTCTATCTCACCCCATCCCATCTCTCTCTTGCCCCCTCCCTGAATTTCGCCCACTCCCTCTCTCTCATCCCTCTCACTCTGTTTGTCGTCCCTCTCACTCCCTCCCGCTCTCTCGCCCCCTCCCTCTCTCTCTCTCTCGCTCCCTCCCTCTCTCTCTCTCTCGCCCCCTCCCTCTCCCTCTCTCTCGCCCCCTCCCTCTCCCTCTGTCGCCCCCTTGCTCACTCACTCGTCCCTCTCTCTCTCTCGTCCCCTCCCTCCCTCTCTCTCTCTCTCGCCCCCTCCCTCTCCCTCTCTCTCGCCCCTCCCTCCCGCTCTCTCGCCCCCTCCCTCTCTCTCGCTCTCTCGCTCCCTCCCTCTCTCTCACTCTCGCCCCTCCCTCTCCCTCTCTCTCGCCCCAGCCTCTCCCTCTCTCGCCCCCTTCCTCACTCACTCGTCCCTCTCTCTCTCTCGTCCCCTCCCTCCCTCTCTCTCTCTCTCGCCCCCTCCCTCTCCCTCTCTCGCCCCCTTCCTCACTCACTCGTCCCTCTCTCTCTCTTGCCCCCGCCCTCTCTCTCGCCACCCTCCCTCTCTCTCTCTTCCCTCTCACTCTATCTCTCGCCACCTCCCTCTCCCTCTCTCGCCCCCTCTCTCTCTCCCCCACTCTCTCGTCCCGCTCTCTCTATCGTACACGCCCTCTCTCTCGTCAATCTCTCTCTCTCGCCCACACCCTCTCTCTCTCGTCAATCTCTCTCTCTCGCCCACACCGTCTCTCTCTCTCTCTCGTCCCTCTCCCCCTCTCTCTCGTCCCCTCCCCCTCTCTCTCGTCCCCTCCCCCTCTCTCTCGTCCCCTCCCCCTCTCTCTCGCCCCCCTCCCTCTCTCTCTCTCTCCCGCTGCCCCTCACTCTCTCTCTCTCTCGCCCTCACCCTCGTCCACTCTCTCTCTCATCCCCCTCCCCCCCTCTCTCGCCCTCTCTCTCGCTCGCCCCACCGTCCTCTCTCTCTCGCCCTCTCCCTCTCTCGCTCTCACCCTCTTCCTTTCTCTCTCACCCCATCCCTCTCTCCCTCTCACCCTCTCTCTCTATCTCACCCCATCCCTCTCTCTCTCTCTCTCGCCCCTCTCTCTCTCTCTCTCTCTCACCCCCTCCCTCTCTGTCTTGCCCCCTCCCTCTCGCTGTCACGCTCTCCCTCTCTCTCTCACCCCATCCCGCTCTCTCGCCCCCTCGCTCTCTCTCGCCCCCATCACTCTCTCTCTCTCTCCCATCCCATCCCTCTCTCTCTCGCCCAATCCCTCTCTCTCTAACCCCCTCACTCTCTCTCTCGCACCCTCCCTCTCTCTCTCTTCCCTCTCACTCTATCTCTCGCCCCGTCCCTCTCTCTCTCTCCGTCTCTCCGTATCTCCGTCTCTCCCTCAACCCAGCCCCCTCCCTCTCTCTCTCGCCCCCTCCCGCTCTCGCCCCCTTCCTCACTCTCTCGTCCCTCTCTCTCTCGTCCCCTCCCCCTCTGTCTCACTGTCACCCCCGCCCTCTCTCTCGTCCCCCTCCCTCCCTCTCTCTCGTCCCCCTCCCTCCCCCCTTTCTCTCTCGCCCTCTCTCTCACTCGCCCCACCGTCCTCTCTCTCTCGCCCTCTCCTTCTCTCTCTCTCACCCTCTTCCTTTCTCTCTCACCCCATCCCTCTCTCCCTCTCACCCTCTCTCTCTATCTCACCCCATCACTCTCTCTCTCTCGCCCCCCCCCTCTGTCTTGCCCCCTCCCTCTCGCTGTCACCCTCTCCCTCTCTCTCTCACCCCATCCCACTCTCTCGCCCCCTTGCTCTCTCTCGCCCCCATCACTCTCTTTCTCTCGCCCCCTCCCTCTCTCTCTCTCTCCCAATCCCTCTCTCTCTCGCCCAATCCCTCTCTCTCTAACCCCCTCCCTCTCTCTCTCGCACCCTCTCTCTCTCTCATCCCCTCCTCTCTCTCTCTCTCCCTCTCTCCCTCTCTCTGTCCCGTCCCCCTCCCTCTCTCTCTCTCTCTCTCACTCTCTCTTCACCCCCTCATTCTCCGTCTCTCGTTCCTCTATCTCTGTCTCTCGCCCCTGCACTCTCTCTCGCACCATTCCCTCCCTCTCTCTCGTCCCCCTCCCACTTTTTCTCTCGTCCCCCTCCCCTCTCTCTCTCGTCCCCCTCCCCTCTCTCTCTTATCCCTCTCTCTCTCTCTCGCCCCCGTTCCATTCTCTCTCGTCCCATCCCTCTCTCTCTCGCTCGCTCCCTCTCTCTCTCGCTCACTCCCTCTCTCTCTCCCCCTCTCTCTCTCTCCCCCTCCCTCTCTCTCTCTCCCCTCCCTCTCTCTCTCCCTCCCTCTCTCTCTCTCATCCCCTTCCCTCTCTCTCTCATCCCCTTCCCTCTCTCTCTCGCCCCCTCACTCGCTCTCTCGCCTCCTCCCTCTCTCTCTCTCTCTCGCCCATTCTCTCTCTCTCGCCCATTCTCTCTCTCTCTCTCTCTCTCTCTATCTCGCCCATTCTCTCTCTCTCGCCCATTCTCTCTCTCTCTCGCCCATTCTCTCTCTCTCGCCCATTCTCTCACTCTCTCTCTCTCGCCCATTCTCTCTCTCTCTCTCTCTCTCGCCCATTCTCTCTCTCTCTCTCTCGCCCATTCTCTCTCTCTCTCTCTCTCTCGTCCATTCTCTCTCTCTCTATCTCTCGCCCATTCTCTCTCTCTCTCTCTCTCTCGCCCATTCTCTCTCTCTCTCTCTCGCCCATTCTCTCTCTCTCTCTCTCTCTCTCGTCCATTCTCTCTCTCTCTCTCTCTCCCTCCCCCCATTCTCTCTCTCTCTCGCCCATTCTCTCTCGCCCATTCTCTCTCTCTCTCTCTCTCTCTCTCTCTCTCGCCCATTCTCTCTCTCTCTCTCTCTCTCGCCCATTCTCTCTCTCTCTCTCTCGCCCATTCTCTCTCTCTCTCTCTCGCCCATTTTCTCTCTCTCTCTCTCTCTCTCTCTCTCTCTCGCCCATTCTCTCTCTCTCTCGCCCATTCTCTCTCTCTCCCTCTCTCTCGCCCATTCTCTCTCTCTCTCTCTCTCTCGCCCATTCTCTCTCTCTCTCTCTCGCCCATTCTCTCTCTCTCTCTCTCTCGCCCATTCTCTCTCTCTCTCTCTCTCTCTCTCGCCCATTCTCTCTCTCTCTCTCTCGCCCATTCTCTCTCTCTCTCTCTCTCTCGCCCATTCTCTCTCTCTCTCTCTCTCTCTCTCTCTCTCTCGCCCATTTTCTCTCTCTCTCTCTCTCGCCCATTCTCTCTCGCCCATTCTCTCTCTCTCTCTGTCTCGCCCATTCTCTCTCTCGCCCATTCTCTCTCTCTCTCTCTCTAGCCCATTCTCTCTTTCATCCAGTCTTTCTCTCTCTCTCTCTACCTCCCTCTCTCTCGACCCTCTCTCTCTTCTCACCTCTATCTCTCTCTCTTCCCTCCTCTATCTGTCTCCAGCCATCCCGCTTTCTCTTGCCCCCATCTCCTAACCCCTGTCTCTCTTTCGCCCCCTCATTGTCTCTCTCTACCCTGTCTTTTTCTCTTTATCTCGCCTTCCCTATCTCTCTTGCTCCTTTCTCTCTCTCGTCGCCCCTCCCTCTCTCTCTCTGTGTCTTTCTCCCTCTTGCCCGCTCCCTCACCCCTCTCTGTCTCACTCACTCTCTCGCCCCTCTCTCATTATCTCCTCCCGTGTCTCTCCATCACCCTATCTCTCTCTCTCTCCCCCCCTTCTCGCTCTCCCCCTCCCTCGGTATCTCTCTCTTCCAACCTCCCTCTCTTTCAATCTGACTGAATCTCTCTCCCTCCTGTCCCTCCCTCCCTCTCTCTCTGAAATACTCTGCCTCCCTGATCCTTGTCTCTCCCTCTGACCCAAAGACTGGGGGTGTTTGGGGGTCAGTGTGAGATGTGGGAGGTGGGGAAAATGTCGTAGAGATGGAATTGTGGGAGGGAGACAGCGACGGCATGAGAGAGAGAGGGGGGAGAGGGAAGAGTGGAGGCAGGTGGAGAAACCGTGGTTGGGTGTGTGTGTGTGTGTGTAGAGAGAGAGAGAGGGGGATGAGGGAGAGGGTTGAGAAAGAGAGTGTGTGCTGAAAGTGAGAGAAAGAGAGAGAATTGAGGAGAAAGAGTAGGGGAGAGGTACTGGGGAGGCCAGGCTGCAGTGGGGGGACAGAGGGAGTTAAACCCAGCTCCTGAGCTCAGGGCGCGGTGCCCTCCCCTTCCCTGAGGACCAGGACTTGGGGCTGAGTCTGTCTGTCTCCAGCTCAGCTTCTCCAACACAAAGACACACAACATCATCAGTAACTCTGCTGCTCGGCATGTTTTAATCAATATTTTTATTGGTTACAAATGGAAGTGATGGATACAGTCAGTGGGATGGTGCTTTTTCTCACTGGCCCCTGAATTGTGAGAAACATTGAAATGTTTCCCTGTAACCCCCCTGTGGGATAAGGATGGACAAACCAGTGCTACCCTCAGTCTGTTACCATAGCGACAGGCTGCTCCATCGCTGAAACACTGAACTGAAATGAGAAAATCCCGGATGGATTGATTAATGAGGGAATTTGATGGATGGATGGAATTGGGTGAAGGGATATTTCAGCACATTCTTCAGCTGCTGCCTGAACTTAGTCTGGGTCACGGCATAAATCGCGGTGTTTGTGCAGCAACTGAGGAGCTGCAGCATGAAGCCCAATTCCTGCACAAAGATATGGAGATACACAGGGGTATCCACAGTCCACCACATCCGGTACCATATAGAATACAGCATTAACGTTGACCATAACAGGATGAAATTGGCCGAGATCACAAACAGTAAAATTATGGATTTTTTTCGGTTTCTCATTTCAGTATCAGACTGAGCGTCCCCATTGGTGTGAGCGCGGAGTCTCCTGCGGGCTCTGCTGGTCACTAAAATGTGTCTGACGGTGAGAACATTGAGCAGCAGAATCAGGAGAAATGGGACACACGGGGTTAGAATGTTATGGAGGAACTCGATTGTGACCCAGACAATGGAGAATACAACAGCGTCTGTTACAGAACAAAACCAGGGGCGGTTCATCAGCGAATACCGAGCCGTGAGCATAAAATACCAGGAAATGTTCTTTAAACAGCTCAGCACAGTCACTGCTCCCAGAACCACAGCCGCCGTTTTCTCAATGCAATATTTACTTTTCAGCTTCTGGCAACAAATGGCCACAAACCGATCAAAGGTGAAAGTGACAGTGAACCAGACAGAGCAGTCAGTGGCTGCATAAAGCAGGACGGCGTGGATATGACAACGGGGACGGAGTACAGGAAATAAAACTGTTCCCGATAAACAATGGGTATGTGTCTCAGGATCAGGTCGAGGATAATGACCAGGAGATCCGCCGCTGCCATGGCCCCCAGGTAACGTCTGACACATGGAGACAATCCACAATCTTTATAAAGCAGGACGTAGATGGTCACTACGTTAACTGTGAGGAAGGAAAACAAACCCATTATCCATCAGCCTGGAGGCAAAGGGACCCGTTTGATCGGGGACCCAGTGAGATTTTCAAATGTGCCCCTGTATTCAGGGATTTATTAAAATAATTGGAGATGGAATAACAAATGGGAAGGTCGGAATTACTGACAAAAATGTGACATAAACCACAAGAAACCCTCCCTCCCCAAACACACAGAGACACATCCATAAGGACAGATGGTTTCTAGAACATTCCCACACACTCGATCACTCGCGAGCAGACACAGATCACTCCTTTCCAGTTCCTAATACGGAGGGTGGGAATGTTGCTGTCCTGAAGGATTCTCTCCCAGTTTCCTGAAGACAAACGGAGTTTGGGAATTCCTGTATTTTGGTCTAATTTGTGGTCGATCCTGTGTCATGGAGAAATGTAAACATAGGGAAAACGTAAAAATCCCTTTAACTGTCTGAGGGACCTTCGGAACAGTGTCTCCTTCTCCCTGGAACGGGATCTCTTCCCTCGGGATCTTATCGTTTGTTCAATTCACTGACGTCCGGCCGTTCACAAACAATGTCACGGACAGAACGTACCGGGGAATGTCAGTTATAGAATGTCAGGGACTGAACATTCCGGGGAATGTCAGTTATAGAATGTCGGGGACAGAACGTTCCGGGGAATGTCAGTTATAGAATGCCAGGGACAGAACGTTCCGGGGAATGTCAGTTATAGAATGTCAGGGACAGAACGTACCGGGGAATGTCAGTTATAGAATGTCAGGGACAGAACGTTCCGGGGAATGTCAGTTATAGAATGCCAGGGACAGAACGTTCCGGGGAATGTCAGTTATAGAATGTCAGGGACAGAACGTTCCGGGGAATGTCAGTTATAGAATGTCAGGGACAGAACCTCCCGGGGAATGTCAGTTATAGAATGTCAGGGACAGAACGTACCGGGGAATGTCAGTTATAGAATGTTGGGGACAGAACGTCCCGGGGAATGTCAGTTATAGAATGTCAGGGACAGAACGTACCGGGGAATGTCAGTTATAGAATGTCAGGGACAGAACGTACCGGGGAATGTCAGTTATAGAATGTCAGGGACAGAACGTTCCGGGGAATGTCAGTTATAGAATGTCAGGGACAGAACCTCCCGGGGAATGTCAGTTATAGAATGTCAGGGACAGAACGTTCCGGGGAATGTCAGTTATAGAATGTCAGGGACAGAACGTTCCGGGGAATGTCAGTTATAGAATGTCAGGGACAGAACGTACCGGGGAATGTCAGTTATAGAATGTCAGGGACAGAACCTCCCGGGGAATGTCAGTTATAGAATGTCAGGGACAGAATGTACCGGGGAATGTCAGTTATAGAATGTCAGGGACAGAACGTACCGGGGAATGTCAGTTATAGAATGTCAGGGACAGAACGTACCGGGGAATGTCAGTTACAGAATGTCAGGGACAGAACGTACCGGGGAATGTCAGTTATAGAATGTCAGGGACAGAACCTCCCGGGGAATGTCAGTTATAGAATGTCAGGGACAGAACGTTCCGGGGAATGTCAGTTATAGAATGTCAGGGACAGAACGTTCCGGGGAATGTCAGTTATAGAATGTCAGGCACAGAACGTACCGGGGAATGTCAGTTATAGAATGTCAGGGACAGAACCTCCCGGGGAATGTCAGTTATAGAATGTCAGGGACAGAACGTTCCAGGGAATGTCAGTTATAGAATGTCAGGGACAGAACGTACCGGGGAATGTCAGTTATAGAATGTCAGGGACAGAACGTTCCGGGGAATGGCAGTTATAGAATGTCAGGGACAGAACGTTCCGGGGAATGTCAGTTATAGAATGTCGGGGACAGAACGTTCCGGGGAATGTCAGTTATAGAATGCCAGGGACAGAACGTTCCGGGGAATGTCAGTTATAGAATGTCGGGGACAGAACGTTCCGGGGAATGGCAGTTATAGAATGTCAGGGACAGAACGTTCCGGGGAATGGCAGTTATAGAATGTCAGGGACAGAACGTTCCGGGGAATGGCAGTTATAGAATGTCAGGGACAGAACGTTCCGGGGAATGTCAGTTATAGAATGTTGGGGACAGAACGTTCCGGGAATTCCTTGACCTGTCCATGACCTTCCCCCCCCATCCACCCCACCAACATGATGTCCTGTGCAAAGGCCACAGATCCATCCAGCGTGGGGAGCTACACTGACCACATCATTGCATTCTCTATAAACCGCAGATAGTCTGACCAGCACAGCAGGATGTGCAGTGATCGCACGGGAATTAATCTGTAACCCAGGAACATTTATCCTCCCAGCATGTAGGGCTGTGTACCCCACCCCAATACATTGATCTGTAACCCAGGAGCAGTTACCCTCCCAGCATGCAGGACTGTGTACACCACCCCAGTGCATTGATCTGTAACCCAGGAGCAGTTACCCTCCCAGCATGTAGGGCTGTGTACCCCACCCCAATACATTGATCTGTAACCCAGGAGCAGTTACCCTCCCAGCATGTAGGACTGTGTACACCACCCCAGTACATTGATCTGTAACCCAGGAGCAGTTACCCCCCCAGCATGTAGGACTGTGTACACCACCCCAGTGCATTGATCTGTAAACCCAGGAGCAGTTACCCTCCCAGCATGTAGGACTGTGTACCCCACCCCAGTGCATTGCTCAGTAACATTGTGTTAGATCCCTGCCCAGTGTGGGGAAAGTTGCAGCCCGGGCTGGAAGTGACAGGATGTGCAGCTTCCACCCATTTACAGCTCCATATCTCCATTGTTGCCATGACAAGGGGGTGCTGTGGGTATGAACCTCACTGCCAGAGAGAGGTGACTGGGGACTCAGTTTAAATATCATGACATGGGAGGGGTTTAGGAAATTGACAGAGAGGGGGAAACTGAGACACAGTGTCATGGAAGGATGTGTTCCCAGGTTTCAGAATGCTGAAATGTGGACACTTCGATAGCATCCTGTAACATGAGCCAGTCTTCCTTGGAAAGATGGGAGAAAGGGATATTGGTGTGAGGTCAGATGAAACAACAGCTGCTGTGTGGTTTTGAAATTACGTTTATGTAATTTTAATAAGTGTCTTTTTGAAACAGTACATTACTGTAGAGTTGGAGTAGGGTAATAAGCAGCTTAGAGAAAGGGGGTCTCAGAGTTGTGAATAGTTGATGTAAAATGTTCAGTTTCAGAGTTAAAAAAATAAATTGATGTTTTTATTTAAACAGTGGAATTTGGGAGTCCTCTGTCACTCATATTTTAACAGTTTACAAGGCCAATTGAGCATTTCTTTATGTTTAGTTCATATTACCAGATGAGCTCAATGTTGTGCCCTCACAATTGCTGTGTGTATCTGTATGTCTCTGTGTGGGGCAGGTCTGGCAGTCTCTGTGGTGCTTAAAGTGATGCAATGCCACCCTCTGCTGGCCTCCACACGCCACTGCACAGGCATTGGCAGAGGGTGAAAACCAACAGGGATTCATTCAGAGAGGGGGAGGGAGAGGGCAGCTGCTCACAGCACCATCCAAACTGATGTCTTATCCATGGACTTATCTAAATGTCCTTTAAATGTTGCAACTGTCCCTGCTTTCACCACTTCCTCTGGAAGTTCATTCCACACACAAGCCAGATTCGGTCTAAAATAATTACCTCTCGTGACATTTGTGAATCATTTTTCCTCGCAACTTAAAATATCCCTCACTTTTGAATACCCAACTCTAGGGAAAAGACATCAGCCCTCCCTTCAGCTTCTCTGTACCCCCCATTATTTTATAAACCTCTGTAAAGTTCCTGCTTAATCTCATATTCTTCAGTGAAAAAAATCCCACCTAGCTCAATCCCTCCTTTCCCAGCAACATCTAGGTTAATCTCTTCTGAATCCTCTCCAGCATAATAATATCAATGACAGTAATATCAAAGTGAATAGTCAAGTTATTTTCTTAGGGTACGGGGAGACCAAAACTAGCGGACATCAGCATAAGGTGAGAGGGGAAACATTTAAAAGTGACCTAAGAGGCAGCTTTTTCACCCAGAGGGTGGTGTGCCTATGGAATGAGCGGGCAGGATGACCAGACTGGACACAGTATTCCAGAAGAGGTCTCACCAATACCCTGTACAACCACAACATGACGTCCCAATTCTGATACTCAAAGGTCTGATCAATGAAGAGAAGTGTGCTAAACACCTTCTTAACCACGCTATCTATATGAGATGCAAATTTTAAAGAATTAAATCTGACGGCCTAGGTTTCTGTTCTACAACATTGCCAAAGGCCCTGCTTTTAATTGTATAGGTCCTGCTGTTGTTTGATTTACCAAATCCAATGCCTCACATTAATCCAAACTAAACTCCATCTGCCACCCCTCAGCCCAGTGTGTGATATTACTGCCACCTCCCCCTCCTCCTTCAATTTTAAAATGCCATCTCCCTCTCCAGGAAGCCTGCACACTCCGGCCTTGATTATCTCAAAGACCCTGAGCTTGGTTTGCCTTGTGTGGTTAGGGGGAGGAGGAACAGATTGCAGATACAGTCAGTGGGGAGGAGAGGCTGGACAGTAATCAGCGGCCTGGTGTCACTTCATGGTTTTAGGAAGAGGGCAGTCGCACGTTAGAGGTGGGTAAGAGTGATCGGTGTTTTGGGACCAGAAATTAAGCTCTTCCTTCGTCTCTGGTGTTCAGTAATAAATATCTATTTGAGACTCTTCATTGGGCAGAGTGTGGCTGCAGGATTTCTTTCCTTAATATTGCAGACATCAGATAATAGCAATTAAAGATGGTCATAGTTAATTTCGATAGCATAGCATATCGACTCAATATCCTACAGTTCAGACAAATATCTTGCATTTGTTTAATAATACAAAATGTTTTTTGTAATTCAGTAATGGCAACCTGATTATAATCATCCACACCGAACTGAAAATGGGCACTAAAATATGACCCAAAATCTGAGTATGGGAGTTGTATTGGGTAGTGTCCCTGTCTCTGAGCCAGAGCTCTGGATTTGATTCCAATTCCTGAACTTGTGTGGTAGTGTTCCTAGCTCTGGACTAGAAGGCCTGGATTCGAGTCCTGCCTGTTGCAGAGGAATGTCCCAGCATGTCAGGACAGGCTGATGAACAAACACACAGGAGAATAATGTTACAGCTTTGTGGGTATTGTCGAGTGATGCTAGGGGGAGGTGGCAGTAATATCACACACTGGGCTGAGGGGTGGCAGATGGAGTTTAGTTTGAATTAATGCGAGGCATTGGATTTGGTAAATCAAACAAGAACAGGACCTAAACAATTAAAAGCTGGGCCTTTGGCAGTGCTGCAGTACAGAAAACCTAGGCCGTCAGGTTTAATTTATTAAAATTTGCATCTCATATATATAGTGGGGTTAAGAAAGTGTTTAACACACTCTGCTCCACCAGGATAGGGGGTTCCAAAACAAGAGGGCATAGGTTGAAGGTGAGGAGGATTGATTGAGAAGGGACATGAAGATAAATGTTTGACACAGAGAGTGGTGTGTGTACAGAAAGTGCTGTCAGAGGAAGTGCTGAAGGAGGTTACAATCGCACATTTAAAAAGTATCTGAGAGGAGGGATATTGACCAAATGCTGGCAAGTGGGACTGGATCAGATTTGATATCTGATCGGAGTGAACAGATTGGACTAACGGATCTGTTTCCGTTCTGCATGACTCTCTGAGTCTATAAGAGGGATGACAAATAATTCTGAAAGGACCTTTCAAGTCATAATTCTCTTCGCTGGAAGTTTATCGTGCCTTGATGTTCATGTTGATTGAAAGCTGCCTTAGGTAAATATTTGACAGAGAAGTGAGTCATGCATAATGGGATATAGACAGGAAAGTGAGGCTGAGTCCACAACTTGATCAGCCACAATCTTAGTGCCTGATGGAGAAGGCTCAAAGTATCTAATGACCCACTCCTGGTCCTCAGTCCCATGTTCCTGTGTTCCATTCAGCCCCTCAAACCTGCTAGACAGGAGCAGTTGGAGGCTACTTACTCCTATAACCTGGTGCACAGAAACAGAGGAGACCATGCGACCCTTCAAGACTGTCCCACATGGTTTGAGGTGATTTGGGAAATGTAATTGGGAAGCCCAGGCTGGGTATGAAAGAGGCCCCTCATCTCTCTTTACCGAGTTTCCCCTCTCTGCAACTTGTGCTTCATTTGTTGGTCATGTTGTACACCGAGATTCAGTGTGAATACAGCCCCCATACCTCACCCAAAGATGGCTCACAAAATCCTCTGGTCTCCCTGACTGAAACATTCAATAACAGAACTTCCATGAAAATAACACCCACTAACTTTCCAATAACAGAATGGGAGAACATCAGAAACAGGGGCAGGTCATTCACTCCCCAAACCTGCCTTGCCCTTCACTAAGATCGTGACTGATCTGCTCTCGGTCTGAAATCCTCTTCAATACCCAATTCTTCATCGCCCTCAACTCTCTGACAGGTCAATATCCATCTACCTCCTCTTCAAACACTTTCAGTCGTCTTGCTCCCTAACTTTCTTGAGAAGAGAAACCCTGACATTCAATACCATTTGTTTGAAGAAAACACGTGTTGTTCCTATACCATGGCCTATTGATATGAACAAAAGAGGTTGACTCAAGGGTTCAGATAAAAATGACTGGCCCTGATATCAAGGCAGTGGTTGACTTTTATTGGCATAAAGGAGCTTAACAAAACTGGACTTAATGGGAATCAGAGTAACCTCTCCAGTGTTTGGAGTCAAACATGGCACAAAGGAAGATGTTCATCATCTCAGTTCTGGGTCACCTCTGTACGAAATCCTCTGGGTAGCTTCCTTTTCACAAACATCTTCAGCTGCTTCATCAATGTCTCCCTGTCCCCACCCTCCCCACCATAAGATCAGAAAGTGGGGATGGTCACCGAACATTCCACAATGTTCAGAACATTTTGTCTCCCGTCAGCTCCTGAACTGGTTTGTGTCCATGTGCAACAAGACCCAGACTCCATTGAGAGTTGTGCTGTTAAAGTGTCGGTAACATTCATGTAACAGCACTTCCTGACACTGCACATTGTCACAGTAAAACAAGAGTTCATTCACCACCTCACGCTGTTTTCACAGGAATATGAGGAAGCCATTTAGTCCATTGAAACTTTTGGAGAAGAACAAGGACAGCCGATTCAGTGCCTCCAGCCTATCACTCACGAAGAGAAGGAGTCCAGTGTGATGGTCCACACCAAAGCCCCTCGAAAATATTTGAAGGCGGTAACCTAGACTCTAATGTTTTCTTATTTTAAAGGAAATATAAAGTGTCTGTCGCAGATGCAATGTGACTGGTCAAAATACTCGGTGTGAAGAAAACACCATTTATTTAAACGCGGAAGATAAAATAAAACCAAAGAAAGAGGAATTTAGAAGAACGTAATTGTATTGGGCAACTAAACAGAATAATCGATCTAGGAGCTATTACTAATGAACTCGTCCAATATAAGAAATTCCCATAAACACAGCCCTTAGCAAAAAGGAAAATTCAGGAATTGAAAACAGCATCAAGAGAAAATTCAGATAGAGTAGCAGCCAGGAGACATTCCCTGAGGCTTCCAACTCCTTGGAGACCACTATAGTTTTTGATGTTACTGAGAAACCAAAACCCAGAGATCCTAATCTGTGAGAGCTGGCCACACCCATTCAGGCTGCATTAAAATAAACCTAAGGCCTCCCTAGCTGTTTACTCAAGTAGTCTTAACAAACCAGCTTGGTAACGATCGTTCAATCTCTCTCTTAAAAGAAACCAGGATAAAAATAACCTCTTTAAGCTGCAACATTGTCACACTTGTCAGCACATCGAGCTGTTAAACAGGAACCAGGGGTAACCAGTCAGGCCCTTGGCCCTGTCTAATCGGACGACGAAGAAGCCAGTCAGTCCCTTGAGTCACTTATACAGGAACAGTAGGAGGCCATTCCCACCTCAATGCACTTACACGGGCGCAGAATGAGGTAATTGATGCTGATTCCTGATCAATGTCTTATGCCCGAAACGTCGATTCTCCTGCTTCTCGGATGCTGACTGACCTGCTGTGCTTTTCCAGCAATTGATGCTCTACTCTGATCTCCAGCATCGGCAGTCTTAAGGGTCTCCTAAATGATGTTCCAACATGATGAACAAGTGGAGCAGCGGCTGCACAGACAGACTGCTCCACGTTGTTCCTCTTGGCTCTGTTGCTTATGATACACATGTGGGACTTTAACGTGGTTTTCTAGTGGTGAGGAGGGAAGCCATATGTCTTGTGTGAAGTCTCAAGAAGGCATCTTTCATCTCCACAAAGACGACCCGGTGTTCTCTATGTAGGGTGGAAGCTGGTGGGAATGGATACCTGTTTCAGATGGAAGGTATTGTGGCTGCTGTTGGGGATTGTGAATAACCTGATGTTCAGTACAGGGTTCACTCACCGACTGCACAATAACGTGGGGAGAGTTAATTTAGGCATATAAACTATTAGGAAAGTCACGATAGACTGATGAATGGACTCTCTAAGTTCAAATAATGGTGATCTTGTTCATGTTGATCTTGTCTAGTGCATGTCCTGTGCAGTGTAACCTGTGTGCCTTACTCTGTCCAAGTCTATTTCCACTCTATGATCTGTCTGGCTATGCTTACTATGACCTGTCTCCACTGCTCATAAACAAAGTGTTTCCCTGTGCTGAGGAACACGTGACAATAAATCAAACCAATCAATCCTGGGTAAAGTATGGAATTTCTCTTCCTATCAATGTCTGTTTTGGAAATAAATGATCGCTGCCACTCCTCGTGTTTCAGCGTCACCATTTCTCATCTCTCACAGCTCGACAGATTAAACACTCAGCTTATTCACTCTATCCTCATATTACCATCACCCGTGTCTGTGGTAAGGAGATCATTCCTTCCAAAGGAGATCAAATCTGTCCAGAGTGCCTCAAATGCTCTCTCAGCAAGGCTCTACAACAGCAGGAAGATGGCTTTACTTATGTACTCGAATCATCTTACAATGAAGGACAGCATACCATTGACTGCACCAATTACTTCCAGAGGGTTTGATTCGGAGCAGTCAGCATAGACTTGTGAGTGGGAGATCATGCTTCCCAAATTTCTTAGAGTGCGTTGATGAAGTGATCAAGAATGTTGATGAGGGCAGAGCGGTTAACGTAGTCTCTATGGATTTTAGTAAGGCCTTTTAGAAGGTTCCACATGGCAGGCTGCTCTGGAAGGTTCCATCACGTAGAATGCTGGGGGAACTGGCCAATTGGATACACAGTTGGGTTGTTGATAGGAAGCAGAGGGATGAATGGAAGGATACTTGTCAGACTGGAGGTTGCGTCCAGAGCTGTTTGTTATCTATGATTTGGTTGAGAATGTACAAGGTATGATTAGTAAGTTTGCAGATGATACTAAAATAAGTGGCAGCATGATCAGTGAGGAAGTTTATCAGAAATTGCAGCAGGACTTTAATCAGGTGGGCAACTGGGCTGAGAAATGGCAAATAGAATTTAATATAGATGTGTGAGGTCTTGCAGTTTGGAATCTCAAATCAAGGCAGGAGTTTCATGGTGAATGGGCGGGCCTTAAGGGGTGTAATGGGCATAGAGACCTTGGAATTAAGGTGCACGGTTCTCTGAGAGTGGAGTCACAGGTAGACAGGGCAGTGAATAAGGCTTTTGGAACATTGTCCTTCATCAGGCAGGATATTGAGGATAGAAGTTGGAAATTTGGCACATTCGCCTTCATCAGGCAGGATATTGAGTATAGAAGTTGGGAATTTATGTTGCAGTTACACAGGACTTTGTAAGGCCGCACTTGGAGTATTGTGTTCAGCTTTGTCACCTTGTTATGGGGAGGATGTTATTTAATTAGAAAGAGTGCAAAAGAAATTTACAAGGACATTGCCAGGACCCAATGATCTGAGTTATAGGGAGAGGTTGGACAAGCTTTGACCTTTTCTTTAGAGTGTAGGAGACTAAGGAAGTCCGTATAGAGCTATATAAAATCACGAGGGGTAGGGATAGGGTTAATGCTCTCAGTCTTTTTCCAAGTTTAGAGAATCGAGGACGAGACGGGACCAGTTTAAGGTTAAAGGGGAAGAAATAAAAGGGAACCTGAGGGACCACGTATTTAGATAAATGGCTGGTACGTGGATGAGCTGCCAGAAGATGTGGCTAAGGGGGGTACATTAACAACACTTCAAAAGCATTTGGATAAATATGTGGATAGGAATGGACTGGAAGGATATGGGCCAAGTGCAGGGAAATGGGGTTAGTGTGGATGGACATTTACAAGGTGGAGTCGAACTCCTTTGTTAATTAAAACCAAACACCCAGAAAAGCTCGCCTCACATCGTAATCTCTTAACATACGAGTGACACAGATCTCCTACATTCCACTATTTAAACAAAAAATAGCAAGTTAGTTTCTTAACTTTAATAGTGAACACTAAACAAAAACTATTCGCAAATACAAGCCCCTCTTTTCTTTGCTACTTACTATCTGACTCCAACTCTGTAAAAATATGCTGTTCCAACAACCCACATATTAAACGTTACAATCTCAAAACCACACAGTCTCTATCTTCCCCGCTGTGTTCACTCTTTCAGCTGCTGATCTCACGTGGTCATATTTTTAAAAATGCAAGTATGTTTTACATGAACATGTATCTTTGATAGAGAGTGTTTGAGATGGTTAATTAGCACTCCTGCTCTACAGCAGTTACTCTGCTGTTGGATGGCAGTGGCTCTCCCTCTAGTGTTCAAAATGCTGGATTTATATACGCCCCATGATATAATAATTCTCATAATTTGATTGATTTCCAGGTGTACGAACAATAATATTCAAATTCTATTGGCTTCAGATATTCTGAGCATTATTTAAAGTCTTTGATTGCTTTTGAACTGCTGTCAAAACAGCAATCAAAAACTCAGGCTTCCATTTCCCAGCTAATTGTTACATTTGGAACAGTCTGACCTTTAGCTGGCATCTGTGGCTGTACTTTCGATTCAGCAAAATCCGTCCTATCTTAAAGTGAACAGACATTGATTAGATTCCAGGCAGTAACACACCCCGGCTATCTGTTATTCTGTATACTAACATTCTTGACCCCTCGATTAGATTCCAGGCCGTAACTCATTCTGGGCTATCCGTTATTCTGTATATAACCCACCCTGAACCCCTCGATTAGATTGCAGGCTGTAACTCACTGTGGGCTCTCTGTTATTCTGTATATAACCCACCCTGAACCCCTCGATTACATTCCAGGCTCTAACTCAGTCCGGGGTATCTGTTATTCTGCAGATAAACCACCCTGAACCACTCAATTAGATTCCAGGCTGTAACGCACCCCAGAATATCTGTTATTCTGGATATAAACCACCCTGAAACCCGCGATTAGATAGCAGGCTGTAAATCACACCGGGATGTCTGCTGTTCTGTATATAAACCACCTTGAACCCCATGATTAGATTCCAGGCTGTAACTCACTTCAGGTTGTCTGTTATTCTGTATATAACCCACCCTGAACACCTCGAATCGATTCCAGGCTGTAACCCACTCCGGGCTATCTGTTATTATGTATATAACCACCATGAACACCTCGAATCGATTCCAGGCTGTAACCCACTCCGGGCTATCTGTTATTCTGTATATAACCACCATGAACACCTCGATTCGATTCTAGGCTGTAACTCACACCGGGCTATCTGTTATTCTGGTTATAAACCACCGTGAGCCCGGCGATTTGATTCCAGGCTGTAACTTCCTGTCAGGGTTGAAAGGGAAGGCTGGTAGTTATTGGGAATGCTGGCTGACTAAAGAAATTGAGGGTTTCATTCAGAAAAAGAAGGAAGCATGTGTCAGGTATAGACAGGATAGATCGAGTGAATCCTTAGAAGAGTATAAAGGAAGTTGGAGTATACTTAAGAGGGAAATCAGGAAGACAAAACGTGGACATGAGATAGCTTTGGAAAATAGAATTAAGGAGACTCCAAAGTGTTTTTACAAATATATTAAGGACAAAGGGTAACTAGAGAGAGAATAGGGCCCCTCAAAGATGAGCAAGGCGGCCTTTGTGTGGAGCCACAGAAAATGGGGGAGATATTAAATGAATATTTTGCATCGGTATTTACTGTGGAAAAGGATATGGAAGATGTAGACTGTAGGGAAATCGATGGTGACATCTTGCAAAATGTTGCAGATATGCAGAGGAGGAAGTGCTGGATGTCTTGAAATGGTTAAAGGTGGATAAATCCCCAGGACCTGTATAGGTGTACCTGAGAACTCTGTGGAAAGCTAGAGAATTGTTTGCTGGGCCTCTTGCTGAGATATTTGTATCATCGATAGTCACAGGGGAGGTGCCAGAAGACTGGAGGTTGGCAAACGTGGTGCCACTGTTTAAGAAGGGCGGTAAAGACAAGCCATGGAACTATAGACCGGTCAGCCTGACCTCGGTGGTGGGCAAGTTGTTGGAGGGAATCCTCAGGGACAGGATGTACATGTATTTGGAAAGGCAAAGACTGAGTCGGGATAGTCAACATGGCTTTGTGCGTGGGAGATCATGTCTCACAAACTTGATAGAGTTTTTGAAGAAGTAACAAAGAAGATTGATGAGGGCAGAGCAGTAGATGTGATCTCTATGAACTTCAGTAAGGCGTTCGACAAGGTTCCCCATGGGAGACTGATTAGCAGGTTAGATCTCTTGGAATACAGGGAAAAATAGCCATTTAGATACAGAACTGGCTCAAAGGTAGAAGACAGAGGGTGGTGGTGGAGAGTTGCTTTTCAGTCTGGAGGCCTGTGACCAGTGGAGTTTCACAAGGATCAGAGTTGGGCCCTCTACTTTTTGTCATTTATATAAATGATTTGGATGCGAGCATAAGAGGTACAGTTAGTAAGTTTGCAGATGACACCAAAATTGCAGGTGTAGTGGACAGCGAAGAGGGTTTCCTCAGATTACAACAGGATCTGGACCAGATGGGCCACTGGGCTGAGAAGTGATAGGTGGAGTTTAATTCAGATAAATGCGAAGTGCTGCATTTTGGGAAAGCAAATCTTAGCAGGACTTCTACATTTAATGGTAAGGTCCTAGGGTGTGTTGCTGAACAAAGAGACCTTGGAGCGCAGGTTCATAGTTCCTTGCCAGTGGAGTCGCGGGGAGATAGGATAGTGAAGAAGGCATTTTGTATCCTTTCCTTTATTGGTCAGAGTACCGATTACAGGAGTTGGGAGGTCATGTTGCGGCTATACAGGACATTGGTTAGGTCACTCTTGGAATATTGCATGCAATTGTGGTCTCCTTCCTATCGGAAAGATGTTGTGAAACTTGAAAGGGTTCAGAAAAGATTTACAAGGATGTTGCCAGGGTTGGAGGATTTGAGCTACAGGGAAAGGCTGAACAGTCTGGGGCTGTTTTCCCTGGAGTGTCAGAGGCTGAGGGGTGAACTTATCGAGGTTTACCCTGGTGTAAGGGAGTCCAGAACTAGAGGGCATAGGTTTAGCTTGAGAGGGGAAAGATATGAAAGAGACCTAAGAGACAACTTTTACACGCGGAAAGTGGTACGTTTATGGAGTGAGCTGCTAGAGGAAGTGGTGGAGGCTGGTACAATTGCAACATTTAAGAGGAATTTGGATGAGTATATGAATAAGAAGGGTTTGGAGGGACATTGGCCAGGTGCTGCCAGGTGGAACTAGATTGTGATGGGATGTCTGGTCGGCATTGACAGGTTGGACCGAAGGGTCTGTTTCCATGCTGTACATCTCTATGATTCTATGACTCTATAACTCACTCCGGGCTGCCTGTTATTCTGCATATAAACCTCCCTGAAACCCTTCATTAGATTCCAGTCTGTAACTCACTCTGGGGTATCTGTTATTGTACACATAATCGTCCTGAATCCCCTTGATAAAATTCCAATCTGTAACTGACTTCCAATTTTAAGGGACTCTGTACATTAGCCACTTCAATCGTTTGATTAGATTCCAGTCTGTATCACACTCTTGGGTATCTGTTATTCTGTATATCAACCATTCAATCCAAAGCTGTTAAAATTGTTCACAGTGTTCAGGGATGTGTATGTGAGTTGCATTAGTCAGGGGTAAATGTGGGGAAATGGATCTGGATGGGATATTCTTCTGTGGGTAAGTGTGGTCTTGTTGGGCTGAAGGGCCTGTTTCCCCACTGTCGGGATTATATGAATCACCCGGAACCCTCTCGATTACATTCCAACGTGTAACTCACTTCCATCTATGTGTGACTGGCATGTTTCAAAAACACCCCAAAACCTTCAATTCTATTTCACTTCAATAAACACGAGGCGCTGCATTTTGGGAATGCAAATTTGAGCAGGATTTATACACTTAATGGTCAGGTCCGTGGGAGAGTGGCTGAACAAAGAGACTTTGAACTGCAGGTTCGTAGCTCCGTGAGAGTAGAGTGGCAGGTGGATAAGATAATGAAGGCAGCGTTTGGTTTGCTTTCCTTTATTGGTCAGAGTTTTGAGTATAGGCATTGAGAGGTCATGTTGTGGCTGGACTGGACATGGGTTAGGCCACTGTTGGAATATAGCGTGCAATTCTGGTCTCCCTCCTATCGGAAGGATGTTGTGAAATTTGAAAGGGTTCAGAAAAGATTTACAAGGACGTTGCCAGGGTTAGAGGATTTGAGCCACGGGGAGAGGCTGAATAGGCTGGGGCTGTTTTCCCTGGAGCATCAGAGGCTGAGGGGTGACCTTATCAAGGTTTATAAAATCATGACGGGCATGGATAGGAGAAATAGACAAAGTCTTTTCCTCGGTGTAGGGGGGTCCAGAACTAGAGGGCAGAGGTTTAGTGTGAGAGGGGAAAGATATGGAAGAG
Source organism: Chiloscyllium punctatum (assembly GCF_047496795.1). Lineage (NCBI taxonomy): Eukaryota > Metazoa > Chordata > Chondrichthyes > Orectolobiformes > Hemiscylliidae > Chiloscyllium > Chiloscyllium punctatum. The sequence goes on along the minus strand of NC_092761.1, from coordinate 970,294 downwards.
ACCGAAGGGGCAACTTGTTCACTCAGAGGGTGGTACATGAATGGAATGAACTGTCAGAGGAAGTGGTGGAGGGTAGTACAATTGCAACATTTACAATGCACCTCGATGGGTATGTGAATGGGAAAGTTTTGGAGGGAGATGGTCCAAGTGCTTAAAAAAGAGTCGAGAGTCGGTTAGGATAGCTGGTCGGCATGGACGGGTTGGACCAAAGGGTCTGTTTCCATGCAGTACATCTCTATGACTGTATGACTCCGTGATTTTGTGACTCATTACTTGTCATCTGTTATTCTGTATGTAAACCACCCTGAACCCCTCGATTAGATTCCAGTCTGTCCCTCACTCCTGGGTATCTCTTATGCTGTATGTAAACCCTAAACCCCTCAATTAGATTCCAGTCTGGAACTCACTCCTGGGGATCTGTTCTTGGATCTGTGAAATGATCCTTGTTGGATGTTAGACTGAAAACAAGATAAACTAAATGGTAAAATGTGACATTGGAAGCAAGAACACACAAAGCTGTTGGTTCATTTCTGTTCTGTTATATATCTCAAAGTTTCACATTGGGCTGAATTTCTGTCACAATGGGGAAAGTATCCAAAGCTGTTTACTGCCCTGCATGAACGCATCATCATAATATGAATTCTCTTGCAAGATAGGAAATGGAGACAGCTTCTGGAAGGTGTCTGTATCCCTGTGATTGTGATTCTGTGTGTCTGTGATTCTGTGTGCACGTTCAATGTTTTATATATTTTCAAACTGTATTGATGTTGCCAGTCTCTCTTGCTTTTCCTTATTTACACACACAATGTCGTCGTTTTGCTGATATAAAATGGTTGCTGTGGACAAATCTAAAATGTCTGCCTGACTGATTTGTGTCAGGAATACTTTCAGCAAGGGAGAGGGGGCAATATGTCAAAAGCAATTTCCATTCATTGATGCTAGCAGAGATAGGAAATGGAGGCAGCTCTTTTAAGGTGGTTAAAATGTAAATCCCAGAACCTGTTTACAGTGAATGTGGAGAGACAATGTGACATTCCAGTAAGGTCTGCCTTACTTTCCAAGCTCCTAATATATGAGAGAAACATAATATACAAAACCTGATAGAGCTCAGTCACTGACTTGTAGATTTGCAGCGTTGGATCAGAATAATGCCTGGAGAGGCGTTATCCCAAAGTGAAGGGTTTCTCAAATCCCACACTGACCTTCTGTGGGTTCAAATTGTGTGTTGTCTACAAATAAAAGAAAATAATGTACCTGCAATTGAACAAAACTCTTTCTGAAACTTTGTGCATCTGTTAGTTTAAGTATCTTTCAACAGGATTGAAGATAAATGAAAGAGTGAGAGATAGGTGGCACTGTAACCAGAATGGCAGTGTAGTATTAAAGGTATATTAATACTTTCAGTGAAAGGGGAAAACAGATGAGGATAGTCTTCAACCATGAAAACTTGGGAGTCAGTAAAGTTGTGTAGTTTGTGACTGCATTATGTTTGCGTGAGTCAAGATTTGAAACCAGTTGGCCAATAGTACACTTTGTGACTCACTCCCAGTTACAAGTTATTTCACAGAAAAAGGTTAACATATCCCTCAATTAGATTCCAGGCTGTAACTCACACCGAGCTATCTGTTATTCTGTATCTAAAACTCCCTGACCCCCTCGATTAGATTCCAGGCTGTAACTCACTCCAGGGTATCTGTTATTCTTTACATAAACCATCCTAAATCCCTCGATTAGTTTCCAATCTGTAACACACTCTAGGCTATCTGTTATTCTGTATATAAACCACCCTGATCTCCTCGATTAGATTCCAGACTGTAACTCACTCCATGGCATCAGTTATTCTGTAAATAAACCATCCTAAACCCCTCGATTGGGTTCCAACCTGTAACACATTCCAGGCTATCTGTTATTCTGTAAATAAACCACCCTGAACCCCTCGATTAGATTCCAGGCTGTACCTCACTCTGGGCTATCTGTTATTCTGTATATAACCCACCCTGAACCCCTCAATTAGATTCCAGGCTGTAACTCACTCTGGGTTATCTGTCATTCTGTATATAAACAGCCCTGAACCCCTTGATTAGATTCCAGGCTGTAACTCACTCTGGGCTATCTGTTATTCTGTATATAACCCACCCTGAACCCCTCAATTAGATTCCAGGCTGTAACTCACTCTAGGCTATCTGTTATTCTGTATATAAACAACCCTGATCTCCTCGATTAGATTCCAGACTGTAACTCACTCCATGGCATCAGTTATTCTGTAAATAAACCATCCTAAACCCCTCGATTGGGTTCCAACCTGTAACACATTCCAGGCTATCTGTTATTCTGTAAGTAAACCACCCTGAACCCCTCGATTAGATTCCAGGCTGTACCTCACTCTGGGCTATCTGTTATTCTGTATATAACCCACCCTGAACCCCTCAATTAGATTCCAGGCTGTAACTCACTCTGGGTTATCTGTCATTCTGTATATAAACAGCCCTGAACCCCTTGATTAGATTCCAGGCTGTAACTCACTCTGGGCTATCTGTTATTCTGTATATAACCCACCCTGAACCCCTCAATTAGATTCCAGGCTGTAACTCATTCTAGGCTATCTGTTATTCTGTATATAAACAACCCTGATCTCCTCGATTAGATTCCAGACTGTAACTCACTCCATGGCATCAGTTATTCTGTAAATAAACCATCCTAAACCCCTCGATTGGGTTCCAACCTGTAACACATTCCAGGCTATCTGTTATTCTGTAAGTAAACCACCCTGAACCCCTCGATTAGATTCCAGGCTGTACCTCACTCTGGGCTATCTGTTATTCTGTATATAACCCACCCTGAACCCCTCAATTAGATTCCAGGCTGTAACTCACTCTGGGCTATCTGTCATTCTGTATATAAACAACCCTGAACCCCTTGATTAGATTCCAGTCTGTAACTCACTCCGGGCTATCTGTTATTTTGTATATTAACCACCCTGAAACCATTGATTTGATTTCATTTCGTGACATGTTGAGCTCATGTTCCCAACACAATCTAATCTCAATAATGATCAATGTATCACTGGTCCTCCTATCTGCTGTCACTACCATCATGTTAACTTTCTGATGTTTACGTACATGATTACCTGTAGCAGTGAGTCACAGGTAGACAGAGTGGTGCTGAACACATTTGGCACATTTGCCTTAATCAGTCAGAGCATTGAGTATAGGAGTTGTGGTGGTATGTTACATCTGTACAGGATGTTGGTGAGTCCACTTTAAGAATACTGCGTGAAACTCTGTTTTCTGCAGAAATGACTTACCCGTATGTTCCAGGACTGGAGGTTTGAGCGATAGGGAGAGGCTGATTACGTTGAGGTGTTTCCCCCTGGAGTGTCAGAGGTTGACAGGCAACATTATAGAGGTTTATAAAATCATCAGGGGCATGGATATTCTGAACAGCCATGTTCTGATCCCAGGATAGGGGAGTCCAGAACAAGACAGAATAGGTTGGAGGGGAGAGGGCGAATCATTTAGAAGGGAGCTGAAGATAAATATTTCATACAGAGAGTGGTGTGTGTACAGAAAGTGCAGTCAGAGGAAGTGGTCAAGGCGGGTACAATCACAGGAGGAATATTGGCCAAATGCTGGCAAATGGGACTAAATCAGATTTGATATCTGATCGGAGAGAACAGATTGGACTAATGGATCTGTTTCCATTCTGCATGACTCTCTGATTCTATAAGATGGATGACAAATAATTCTGAAAGGACTTTTCAAGTCGGAATTCTCTTCAGTGGAATGGTATCGTGTCTCTATGTTCACATTGATTGAAAGCTGCGTTAGTTAAATATTTGACAGAGAAGTGAGTCATGCATAATGCGATATAGACAGGGAAGTGGGGCTTAGACCACAACCTGATCAGCTACAATTTTAGTGCCTGGTGGAGAAGGCTCAAAGTATCTAATGACCGAATCCTGCTCCTCAGTCCCATGTTCCTGTGTTCCATTCAGCCCCTCAAACCTGCTAGACAAGAGCAGTTAGAGGTTACTTACTCCAATAACCTGTTGCGCAGAAACACAGGAGACATTTCAGCCCCCTCTGTACTGTCCCACACCCTTTGAAGTGAATTGGGAATGTAATTGGAAAGCCCAGGCTGGGTATGAAAGAGGCCCCTCATTTCTCTTCACAGAGCTTCCCCTCTCTGCAACTTGTGCTTCATTTGTTGGTCATGTTGTACACTCAGATTCAGTGTGAATACAGCCACCATACCTCACTCAGGGATGGCTCATAAAATCCTCTGGTCTCCCTTTCGGCAACATTCAATAACAGAACATTCATGAAAATAACACCCACTAACTTTCCAATAACAGAATTAGAGAACATCAGAAACAGGGGCATGTTGTTCACCTCCCCAAGCCTGCCTTGCCCTTCTTTAAGATCATGACTGATCTGCTCTTCGCCTTAAATCCTCTTTCATATCCAATTCTTCATAGCCCTCAACTCTCTGACAGGTCAATTTCCATCTACCTCATCTTCAAATACGTTCAGTCATCTAGTTCCCCGAACACCCTTGAGGAGAGAAATCCTGACATTCAATCCCACCTGTTGGAAGAAAACACTTGCTGCTCCTAAATCATGGCTTATTGATGTGAACAAAAGAAGTTGAGACAAGGGTTAAGGTAAAAATGACTGGCCCCGATATCAAGGCAGTGGTTAACTTCTGTTGACATCAAGGAGCTTAACAAAACTGAACTTAATGGGAATCAGAGTAACCTCTCCAGTGTTTGGGATCAAAGGAAGATGTTCATCATCTCAGTCCTGGGTCACCTCTGTGAGAGATCCTCAGGGCAGCTTCCTCTTCACAAACATCTTCAGCTGCTTCATCAATGTCTCCCCGCCCCCACCTTCCCCACCATAAGATCAGAAGTGGGGATTTTCGCTGAAGATTCCACAATGTTCAGAACATTTTGTCCCCCGTCAGCTCCTGAACTGGTCTGTGTCCATGTGCAGCAAGACCCAGACTCCATTGAGACTTGTGCTGTTAAAGTGTCGGTAACATTCATGTAACAGCACTGCCTAACACTGCACATTGCCCCAGTAAAACAAGGGTTCATTCAGCACCTCACGCTGGTTTCACAGGAATATGAGGAAGCCATTCAGCCCATTGACACTATTGGAGATGAACAGGGACAGCCCATTCAGTGCCTCCAGCCGATTACTCAGGAAGAGAAGGAGTCTAGTGCGATGGAGCTCACCAGAGCCCCTCGAAAATATTTGAAGGCAGTAGCCTAGATTCTAATGTTTTGTATTTTAAAGGAAATGTAAAGTGTCTGTTCCAGATGCAATGTGACTGGTCAAACTACTCGGTGTGAAGCAAAACACCATCTACTTAAACACGAAAGAGAAAATGAAACCAAAGAAAGAGGAATTTAGAATAACGCAATTCTATTGGATATCTTAAGAGAATAATACATCTAGGAACTAGTACTGATGAACTGTTCCAATATAGGAAAATCCCATAAACACAGCCCCTTGGCAAAAAGAAATATTCAGACACAGATTGTCACAAACATTTCTCCAATCCAAGAATTAAAAACAGTATCAAGAGGAATTTCAGAGAGAGTAGCAGCCAGGAGACATTCACTGAAGCTTTCAACTCTGTAGAGAACCCAATAGTTTCTAATGTTACTGAGAAACCAAAACCCAGAGATCCTAATCTGTGAGAGCTGGTCACACCCATTCAGGCTGCATTAAAATTAACCTAAGGCCTCCCTAGCTGTTACTTAAGTGGTCTTAACTAACCAGCTTGGTAACAATCGTTCAATCTCTCTCATAAAATAAACCAGGACAAAATAACCTCTTAAAGCTGCAACATTGTCACACTAGTCAGTACAATGAGCTGTCAAACAGGAACCAGGGTTAACCAGTCAGGCCCTTGGCCCTGTCCAATCGGACGAGGTTGAAGCCAATCTCTCCCTTGAGTCACTTACACAGGAACAGCAGGAGGCCATTCCCACCTCAATGCACTTACACGGGGGCAGAATGAGGTAATTTTTGCTGATTCCTGATGAATGTCTTATTCCTGAAATATCGATTCTCTTGGTCCTCGGATGCTGCCTGACCCGCTGTGCTTTATCAGCAATTGATGCTCTTCTCTGATCTCCAGCATCGGCGGTCTTAATTGTCTCCTAATTGATGCACGAAGATGATGAACAAGTGGGGCAGAGGCTGCACAGACAGACTGTTCCACGTTGTTTCTCTTGGCACCGTTGTTTATGATACACACGTGGGACTTTAACGTGGTTTTCTGGAGTTGGGCAGGGAAGCCATCTGTCTTGTGTGAAATCTCAAGAAGGCATCTTCCATCTCCACAAAGACGGCCTGGTGTTCTCTATGTAGGGAGGAAGCTGGTGGGAATGGCTACCTGTTTCAGACGGAAGGTATTGTTGCTGCTGTTGGGGATTGTGAGCAACCTGACGTTCAGTACAGGGTTCACTCGCCGACTGCACTATAACATGGGGAGAGTTAATTAGGAAAGTCACGATAGACTGATGAATGGACTCTCTAAGTTGAAATAATGCTGATCTTGTTCATGTTGACCTTGTCTAGTGCATGTCCTGTGCAGTGTAACCTGTGTGCCTTACTCTGTCCAAGTCTATTTCCACCCTCTGATCTGTCTGGTCATGCTTACTATGACCTTCCTCCACTGCTCATAAGCAAAGTGTTTCCCTGTACTGAGATACACGTGAAAATAAATCAAACCAATAAATCCTGAGTAACGTATGGAATTTCTGTCTCTGTCAATGTCTCTTTTGGAAATAAGAGATCGCTGCCACTCCTCGTGTTTCAGCGTCAGCATTTCTTCATCTCTCACAGCTCTACAGATTAAACACTCTGCTTCTTCACTCTATCCTCATGTTACCATCACCCGTGTCTTTGGTAAGGGAATCATTCCTTGCAAAGGTGATCAAATCTGTACAGAGTGCCCCAAATGCTCTCTCAGCAAGTCTCTACAACAGCAGGAAGATGGCTTTACTTATGTACTCGGATCATCTTACAATGAAGGACAGTGTACCATTGTCTGCACCCATTACTTAAAAGGGTTTGATTCGGAGCAGTCAGCATAGACTTGTGAGTGGGAGATCATGCTTCCCAAATTTCTTAGAGTCCTTCGATGAATCTATGGATTTTAGTAAGGCCTTTGAGAAGGTTCCACATGGCAGGCTGCTCAGGAAGGTTATATCTCGTAGAATGCGGGGGGAACTGTCCAATTGGATACACAGTTGGCTTGATGGTAGGAAGCAAAGGGTTTAGTGGAAGGATGTTTGTCAGACCGGAGGCTTGGTCCATTGCTGTCTATTATCTATGATTTGGTTGAGAATGTACAAGGTATGATTAGTAAGTTTGCAGATGACATTAAAGTAATTGGGAGCATAATCAGTGAGGAAGTTTATCAGAAATTGCAGCAGGACCTTAATCAGGTGGGAAATGTGCCGAGAAATTACAAATGGAATTTAATATAGAAGCGTGAGGTCTTGCATTTTGGAAACTCAAATCAAGGTAGGAGTTTCATGGTGAATGGGAGGGTCTTAAGGGGTGTAGTGGGCAGAGGGACTTTGGTGTTCAGGTGCACGGTTCTCTAAGAGTGGAGTCACAGGTAGACAGGGCAGTCAAGAAGACTTTTGCCACATTGGCCTTCATCAGGCAGGATATTGAGTATAGAAGTTGGGAATTTATGTTGCAGTTACACAGGACTTTGGTAAGGCTGCACTTGGAGTATTGTGTTCAGTTTTGTCACCTTGTTATGGGGAGGATGTTATTAAATTATAAAGAGTGCAGAAGAAATTTACAAGGACATTGCCAGGACCCAATGGTCTGAGTTACAGGGAGAGATTGGACAAGCTAGGGCCTTTTCTTTAGCGTGTAAGAGACTGAGGGAGTCCTTATAGAGCTGTATAAAATCACGAGTGGTATGGATAGGGTTAATGCTCTCAGTCTTTTTCCAAGGTGTAGAGAATCGAGGATTAGAGGGGATCGGTTTAAGGTTAAAGGGGAAGGAATAAAAGGGAACCTGAGGGGCCACTTCTTTATACAGAGGGCTGGTACGTGGATGAGTTGCCAGCAGATATGGTTGAGGGGGGTACATTAACAACATTTCAAAAACATTTTGATAAATATGTGGATAGGAAAGGACTGGAAGCATATGGGCCAACTGCAGGGAAATGGGGTTAGCGTGGATGGACATTTCCAAGGTGGACTCGAACCCTTCTGTTAATTAAACCCAAACACCCAGAAAAGCTCGCCTCACCTTGTAATCTGTTAAAATAAGAGCGACACAGATCTACATTCCACTATTTAAACAAAAATTATGAAGTTAGTTTCTTAACTTTAATAGTGAACACTAAACAACAAGTATTCGCAAATACAATCCCCTCTTTTCATAGACACTTACTATCTGACTCCAACTCTGTAAAAATATGCTTTTCCAACAACCCACATATGAAACATTAAAATTTCAAGACCCTACAGTCTCCATCTTCCCCGCTGTGTTCACTCTTCCAGCTGCTGATCTCCCTAGGTCATGTTTTTTCTATTGCAAGTAGGTTTACGTGAACATGTATCTTTGATAGAGAGTGTTTGGGATGGTCAGTTAGCACTCCTGCTCTACAGCAGTTACTCTGCTGTTGGATGGCAGCAGCTCTCCCTCCAGTGTTCAAAATGCTGGGTTTATGTACTCCCCATGATATAATAATTCTCAAAATTTGATTGCTGTCCAGCTGTCCAAACAATAATATTCAAATTCTGTTGGTTTCTGGTATCCTAAGCATTATTTAACCTCTTTGGTTGTGTTTGGATGGCTGTCAAAACAGCAACCAAAACCCAGGTATCCATTTCTCAGCTAATGGTGACATGTGGAACAGTGTGACCTTTAGGTGGCATCTGTGGCTTTAGTTTCTATTCAACAAAACCCGATCTGTCTTAAAGTGCCCATACATGTTTTTGGCTTCATAACATCTTCCTGCTTCAGAAAATAAAATGAACCAGCAGAATGAAAAGATGGCTACATTTCTTTTCCTCTAATTCTTCATCCTAATTATATGAAATACAAATGTATTAATCTCAGTTATATCATTCATATTAATTCTGCACACCAATACAACACTGGAATAAGTCTAATCTTATCTGCACTGCTTTCCCTTAAATCCGCGAAAACCCATCTGCTATCACATTGTAGGAGCCGCAGTATGTACATATTTGTGAGTTTAAAGTCGGTAAGGTAAGACTCCAATGAAATAGTCTCATATTCTGGTCTTTAAATATTCCAAAAAATGCGAGAGATTTGTCGTTGTCCACAACCATCTCTGACAATTGGTTTGTCATATACACATTAAAATATTGTCAGGCCAGTGTGGAACATAATCATTCTATTTCAATAATGGAGATTTTGCATTTTTTTCTGGTGGATATTGAGTTTTTTCGACAAGTAACCAATTAGCCATTCAATTCCATCATCCTCTTTCTGTATCAATACATCTCCGACCCCGATAGCCCGAGCATCAAACACAATTTTCAAAGGGTTTCAAAATATTTGGTGTAGCTAAAACTGATTAATCCTGCTTTAAAATTCTCAAATGCCTCCTGGCATTGTTCTGTCCACCACAATTCTGTGTTCTTCTTTACTAAGTCGATCAGTGGTGCCCATACGCTGCTGAAGTTTGGAACAAACTTCCGATAGAATCCAATCAGTTCCAAAAATCGAAGCACCTCTTTCTTCGAGGATGGTTGTGGAAATTCCTCAAAGCCCTTCGTTTTTGTGTTCCATGGGGTCAACCTTCTATGTCCAATGTAATGTCCCAAGAACGTCACCTCTGCCTTCGCGAATTCTGTTTTCTTTAAGTTTATTACCAAGTTTGCTTCTTGTAATTGTTCAACGTGCTCTGCCAACTGTAATGTGTGAGCTTTCAATCACTTGCTAAAGGTCACTACATCATACAGATAAGCTACACAATTTGTTCATCTGACCATAACTCTGTTCCTGACTCACTAAACCTGGCTTTGAATGGAATTCCTATCACTGGTGACAATACTAATACGTCATCCCCACAGGAAATCGTCAAAAGTTCAGTGGTTTTATCTGCCACGTGCTTCATTCTATGCTGTGCCCTTCAGGTGCTGTTTAGCGAACTCACCTACTCCATCTAATCTCTCACTCACTTCACATACATAATCCGAGTGTGTGATATCTGACTTTGGTCCTGTCAATTTATATTCAATTAATTCCAAAGGCCCTCTCACTTCAAATATTAACTCAATGGAAGTAAACTGAGTAGATTTATTTGGGGCAAATAATTTTTGTCTAATGGCAAACAATTCAATGAGACACCTTCATTCCAATCATTCCGGTAATCCTGACAGTATACTGTTAATATGGTCTTCAGCGTCTGATGCTAACTTTCCAAAGCTCCCTGGGATTCAGGATGGGACGCCCTTGATTTAAACTGCTGTATGCCTCAGCTGTCCATGACTTCCTTAAACAGCTGTGCGGTAAAATGAGACCTTGGTCTGACTGAATCTCTCTGCAGAGCCCACAGTGAGTAAAGAAAGCTACCAACTCCTCCACCTCCCTTTTTACCTTACCACTCCATAATAGAATTGCCTCTCGAAATCTCGTAGACACATCCACTATGGCTACCAAATATTAGTTTCCACTTTTATTTTAGATAGGGGAGCTACACAACTCATCATAACCTACGTGAAATGTTCTTCGAATGCAGGAATTGGTAACAAAGGTTCTGGCTTTATTACTGCCTGTGACTTACCTACCATTTAGAATGTTTGACATGTACGTCAAAAAATAACCACGTCCGTGTGCATTCCAGGCCACTAGAAATGCCTCTGTACCTTAACCTGAGTCTTCTGTACACCAATGTGACCCCCTGTCGTTAGTTTATGTGCTACCCGTAACACTGTACGCTACCTCTAAAACAATCTGGTGCACTTCGGCCCATTTCCCTTCTGCACTAACCTATCGGGGTCTCCATTTTAATTTTCGCATTCTATCTTTAAGTTAACAACGTTCGACAATATATTTTGATTCCTTTTCTGTGTGTGTGCATGTGTATGTGTGTGTGAATGTGTGTGCATATATCTGTTGTAAGTCCATTAGCCTTTCAGGACTATACACCCCTGCCTGACCTTCTGCCTGTTCAGGTTTTACCTGCACCGTGACATCAAACAGGGGGTCAGTTCGCTGCACATCAACTCCTTTGGCTTTTTATTACGGTTTTCCTTCCTTCTCTAACTTATGACAGTGGAATCTTGTTACTATACAGTCTGGAAAAACCCTGGGTATTTTTTCTTTTAACTCCCCAATTCCCTAGTTTTCCTTTTGCCTTCTCCAACACAAGGGGTGCCACTCCCACCTTGGATCCTGTTAAATCGTTCACAAGAACAAACTGTATTCCTGGAAATGACACTCTGTTACTCACTGTCACTGTTACTTCCCCAACCTTGATTTGGCATTCCATCCTGATGTTACACAAGGGAATACTTAATTTCTAACCCCATTCCACAAATTGTTACGATCTTGATTAATATGTCAGAAAGAGTGAAAATACTTTCATCTCTCACTATTAGAGGCCGAGAGAAAGTGAGGGCTGCAGATGCTGGAGGTGAGAGTTGAAAAGTGTGGGGCTGGAAAAGCATAGCCAACCAGGCAGCATCTGAGGGGCAGAAGAGTTGACTTTTCAGGCATAAATTCTTCATCAGGAAAGTGGGAGGTGGGTTAAGGGAGGGGGAAGGGGGCCGAGAAATAAATAGGAGAGTGGGAGTGGAGCTGGGTGTAAGATAGCTTGGAAGGTGAAAGGTAGACGCAGGTGGGGTGTGATGGTGATAGGTCGGAGAGGAGGGTGTTGTGGATAGGTGGTAGGACAACTTGAACCCTCAAACTAGAACCATCATCAACGGTGACTTCACCAAATTTCAAATCTCCCCTCCCCCAACCTCTGCCAGATTGAACCATTCAAACTAGCACTGCCCTCTTGAACCACCCTAAGTGGCCAGCTTCCTTCCCACCGACCGACTCCACCCTTCCAACTGACATATCACTATTACTCCCACCTACATCATCTTATCGCCTTCCCAGTGACCCTCCCACCAGCCCAGCTGCTACCCTCATATTTATCTTTCAGCCCCATTGTCCCCCCATGCCATTCCTGACAATCGGTTTCTGCCTGATATTCGATTGTTCTGCTTTATGGATGCTGCCAGATCTTTTGTTCTTTTCTGGCGTCTCACTTCTCAACTATTGGAGACTGAGCAGATCCCATAGCTCACAAAATTATAACTTCTTGTCCTTCTCCCCCTGATCTTTCTAAGTAAACTTTATCTACTGAGGCGAATTCTTTCAGAGATCCATACCCAGGTCCTGCCTCGGCTGTGCACTCTCCTGCAGCTCCTCGCACTACTTGGGCTCTCCTTTACCAGTTTCACTAATGCCACTGGCTTAACCTCTTCGACCGTATCTTTCCCCAAAGTGCCTTCCTTCAACGACCATCACAGTGTGTCCCAGCTTACTTCAATGAAAGCACCTTTTCCCAGTGCCCTTCTTAAACCATCAGCACTGTCATTTTATGTGTTCCACGCCCTTTTACTGAGAACACCTGAGGCCTTTCACCTCCTTTCAACCCCTTTGGGCTTCTTTTTTCACCTGTGGTAAACTATTGTGCGCTACTGTTCGCTTTGTAATGTGTGAACTTCCCTTCTCCCAATTTCTATCCCTCACAGCATGAAAATTCTCCTGGAAGCTAAATTTCATCTCATGCACCAATGCATATTTACCTGCTATTTCTGACGCGCTTCTCGCTTCTTGAACTTTCTGTTCGTGCACATGAATTTTTACCGTCTCTGGAAGTGAGTCTTTCAACTTCTTCAGCAGATTAATCTCCCTTCGAGCCTCACAGGTCTTATCTATTTTTAAGTCCAGCACCCAACTATCAAAATGACTGTAGTTAATTCTTTCAAACTTAACATAAGTCTGACCTGGTTCCGTCTCTATTTTTATGAACCTCTGTCCATATGCTTCTGGTACCAATTCATAACCAATCAAAATAGCCAATTTGACATCTTGATAATCTCTTGACCCCTCATCTGACAGCGCTGCACATGCCTCACCAGCTGTGCCCACCAGTTTAGTCTGAACGAGCATTACCCACAAATTCACTGGACACGTCATCAGCCGAGTCATTTTTTTCAAATGAAATAAAAAAGGTTTTGACATTTTTCTCACTGAAATATGGCAAGTAACTAACCTAGTTGTATGCATCCCTACGTTCTCCCATCGTCTCCATCCTGTTAATTTAACTTTCTTGTCTAATTCCCAACTTCTGAATCTCAAATTCTCTCTCTCTTTCTTTTTCCTTTCCTTCACTTTTTTTCTCTCTCTGTTTCCTTCTCTTTCTTTATCTTCTAACTTCAGTTGCCATATTTGCAATTTAAGTTTTATCTAACTCGAGTGCACTTGTCTGTTTCTCTAATACATCAAAGTGTTTTACTAACTCCATTACAATTTCAGCTTTCCTTTTGTCCCTGGTTAAACCCAATTCCAACCTATTTGCTAATTATAAAAAATGTCCTCCTTTTGTCTTTCTAAACTTTCTTGGCAAATTTGGGAACCTCTTTCGTCATGTTAAAAGCATTTTCCCTCACTTTTAATTTAAACCACCACCAGTAAACAAAATTAAACAGATTTTCCGACCGGTTTTATTTGAAGATCTCGGTCACTAATTGCAACGTGTTGGAATTTGCTGGGATATTTTGTACCTGAAATCTGTTCAAATCTGTCCAAGTCCCATCCGGCAGGGCCCCAAACTGTGGAAACATCTATGTCGAGCACTTCTGTTAATTAAAACCACAAACCTAAAAAGCTCACCTCACCTCGTAATCTGTTAACACATGAGTGACAAAGAACTCCCAAGTTCCACTAATACAAGAAAAATAACAGTTTGTATGTATGAATGTTAGCTCGCTGTGCTTGAAGGTTTGTTTTCTGACGATTCGACATTATGACTAGGTAACATCATCAGTGAGAGTCTCTGCTGAAATGCTGGTGGTATGGTGCACCTCTCTATTTATAGGTCTTGGGTTCTTAGGATGGGTGATATCATTTCCAGTTCTTTTGTTTTACAAGAGAAGGTATTTAGGATCTAAATTGCTGTGTTTATTGACAGACTTCTGGTCAGAATGGCATTCCTCTAAGAACGTCGTTGCGTGTCTTAGTATGTGTGTGCTTTGTCCCAATCAAAGTCGTGCCCTTCTTTGTCTGTATGTGTGGAACATAGTGATAATGGGTCATGGGTTTTGGTGGCCAGCTGGTGTTCATGTATCCTGGTAACACAACAACAGGACCAATTCAATGGCGGAAGAATGATTTTATACACACTGTTTAAATAATGTGAAAGTGCTGATAAGTAACATTTTTCATATGTGCACAACACATTCTAAATGAACAACGGAGACACAGTTAACAAAAAGTGATGCATATGATGTATAAAATTTATAAAACTTTAAAACATCATTTGATTCTCATCTAAAATGATATGCTCCCCTTCCCTCAACGTTCCCTGTTTTTCTGGAATTCTCCACTCCAATCTCTCATTCTGATCAGAATGTGTTATAAATTCTTGCTTCTGGTGTACCAACCTATTTCAGTTACTCCCCTTTCTACCAGAATTCAATATATTGGCCTGTTGGATACTTTCCAAAGCTAGTGTCTGTCATATTATTGGAGATAAAATTTCTGGCATCAGACTCAGCATTTGAACATATTGCTCTGTTGTACATGCACTATACAAAGGACCACAGCACACAGGAATTGCCAAAACATTGAGGGATGTGCATCTACTTCTTTCGATGATATAGTTTTCTCATTTTTCATATTTCCTCATCTATGTTGTCTCGCTCTTTCTCTCTTTGTATCTAGTTAAGAAATTTACCAATTATTTTTGGCGTCTCCTGTCTCAAAGCTCCTTCTTTTGGTTTATATCTATTGGTCTCTTCTTGATGTAATGTTATTATAATTGAACAATGTAACTACAATGACATGTGGGAGGAGCTGGCCAGAGTTAATTGGAAGGGGAGCCGAGCAGGGCAGACCATGGAACAGCAAAAGCAGGAATTTCTGGGGATATTTCGGAGGATATCAGAAATTATCCCAAAGGTGATGAAACGTACTCATGGCAGGACAAGGCAGCCATGAGTAATAAGGCATCAAACCAAAAGAGGAAACATACAATGTGGTGAAAATGATTGGGAATCCAGAGAATTCATTGGCTCGGAAACTACATAAGACTGGCATCACTGATATTACAGAGCTCTTAATCATGGTCAGGGAGAGAAACAGAGGAAACTCATTCACTTTAAACACAGAAGATGGTATTACTCAAGGAAAAAGATTCAGATGAATTAAACAATTGATTAAAAACAGTTAATTGGGTTTGCAGAATGTGTCATATTGAAAGCATGACCCGGGAAGAGACCTTCAGCAGAATAAGAGTATGAAAATGGAAGTGTTACCACATCAGAAACCAGAGTAGGTCACTGAGTACATGACTGATGGGTGAATGGGTCTCGATGTGAACTAAAGGACCGACAGCAGAATTGCATTGCAGATATTGCAGCTCAAAACTGCGTATCGTATTTATGTGGTGCTGTAGACTACAGCAGCAGGAGAAGCAGAACAGCATTCAACCACAACCTGTAACTTTTAGCCTCGAATAATTTCCACGGTCTGCCATTGCCATCAATATGATCTATGTTTCAGTAATGACTGTGAGTGAACATGACCGGGTCAGAACCACGTGAACCTAAACCTGATGCTAACCCATTAAAGCTACCACTCTTGACAAACAGATCTGATCGAAGCTCCGCAATCCTATCACATTCTGTCATAAATGTTGATGGATGATTAAACAAATGACGGAGGAAAGGGCTCCACGAATATCCCCATCCTAAATAATTGAACAGTCCTGTACATCAGTGTAAAAGACTAGGATGTGGTATCTGCACCGCCCTCAGCCAGAAGTGTGGTGTTGATGATCCACCTCACCCTCGCCATGATACCCACAGAATCACAGATGCCAGTCTTCAACCAATTCAATTTGCTGTACGTGACATGAAGAAACAGCTGAACACAGTACGTACGAAAAAGGCAATGGTCCCTGACACCATTCTTGTAATAGGACTGAAGACTTGTGCTGCACAATAAGCCGTGTCCCTGGGGACGCTGTTTCATTCCAGCTCCAACTCTGACATCTCCCTGGTAATGTGGAAAATTACTCAACTATGTCCAGTTCCTAAGAGGATTATTATTACAATCTGACCAGTTACCTCCCCCTCAGTCCCACCTCGACAGTCAAATTGGTGGGAGTTCTTTTTGACAGAGTTATCAAACAGCACAGAAATAACCTGCTCAGTATGATTTCAGATAGGTCCCCATGTGGAGATGGTGCTGCTGTGGAAAGGTCACTGGATTACTAATCCAGACCAGGCTAATGCACTGGCAGCTGGTGTAAGTTAAACACAATTGACAAAATATTAAGATGCAAAATCTGGTGTCCGTAAATAGTGACCTTCAAGCCAATGTCGATTGTACACACCAATTTGCTTCACAAATGTACTTTCAGAAAGTGAATCTCCCGTGCTTTCCTGGTCTGGCCTAAACGTGACTGCAGACACACAGAATGTGATAAACTCTTCAATGGTCTCTGAATCCGCCAAACAAGACATTCTATTGTAACAAACTGTTCCGAGGTCTAAAGGATAAAACCAGACAAGACACCCGGCCCCAGCCTCAGTATCGGAAAAAGGGAATGAGAAACACAGTCCTGTTGACCCTGCAGAGACCTGCTTCCTAACATCTGAGAGCTTACGACAACATTTACAGCCGACACAGAAACATTGGGAATGGAGTAGTCCATACAACACATTGAGCGTTCCCCATTCCAGTTCATGTTCAAATACGTACACAATGCACTTTTCCCACACACTGTACACATCCCTTAATGTGATTAACTGTGGGAAGCTATAAAGTAGGATGTGCAGTAGTCCATTTGGTCTGTCGAGTTTGCTACCCAATTCAATATAATGATACCTGGCCCTTTATTTCCATATCGTTCTCCTTCTCTCCCACTATTCCCTTACTGTCTCTACGTCCGGACTTATATTCAGTGTCTTGGCTTCCAGCTTACAGCGCATTCCCCAGTTTCACCAGTCACTGAGTGCAGACATTTATTGTCATCTTATTGCAGAATGGTCTCTCTGTACCTAATACTGTGGACCCTTGTTTTAGACACCACATCCAGGGGAATTATTATCCCTGCTTCCAATCCATCTCACCCTGTCAGAGTTTTATATATCTCACTGAGATCTCCACCCATTTTCCTAAACCCCATGGAATACAGGCCCAGTCGCCCCAAACTCTGCTCCCACAACAAGCCTGTCATCCTAGAGATCGGTCTGCTCATCCTTCACTGCTCTCCCTCAATGTAAGGTTTGTCCTTTATTATGTACTGAGACCAAATCTGCACAGAATACTGCACAGTGTTTGAGATAGGGTCACACCAAAGCTCTCTACAGCTGCAGTAAGACACCCTTACTCCTGGACTCAAATCCCCCTGAAATGAAGGTCAGCACATCATTGATCTTCCTATCTGGTTCTTGCTCCTGCAATATTGCTTTCAGTGACTGGTGTACAGGGAGATCCAGATCCTTTGCAATGTTACAGCTCCCCACTTCGTAGGTCTATGCACACTGGGCAGCGTGTGAATGCCATTCCCAGTATTGCCTTGTGGGTTCAGACCTCACTGTGCTGCAGGGACCTCGGAGTGCCGCGCAGAAGGAACCAACAAAAAGGCCCATACTTCGCTTTTCAGATCAACATGTTTCAAACAATCCCTTTTCAAACGAAATGCTGCCAATCTCTTGTTTCCACCAATGGGCACACTGTCACCTCAACTCACCTTGCCCTCCATCTGCCACGTATTTGCCCATTCACTGCACTTGTCTTAGTCACCTTGAAGCTTTTTTACAACCTCCTCACCCACTCGCAATCCAACATCCTTTAGTTCTATCAGCAGGTTGGGATATATTGTATTTGATTCCTGCAACCAAATGTTTAATGGGCATTGTGAACAACTGGGACCTGAACACTGATCTCTGTGATATCCCAGAAACCTTCCTCTGTTATTTTATTAAAATAATATTTATTTCCTGAAGCTGGGTGTGACTGGCTGGGTCAGCATTTGTTGCCTGTCCCTGGTTGCCCCTTGAGAAGGTGGTGGTGAGCTGCCTTTTTGAACTGCTGCTGTCCACTGTGGATTCAGTGACAGTAACACCATTGAATGCCAAGGGGCAGGTTAGATTGTATTTTAGTGGTGATGTTCACGGTCTGGCATTTGTGTGACGTGACTATTACTTGTCACTTGTCAGTCTGGATACTGTCCAGGTCTTGTTGTATTTGAACATGGACTGCTTCAGTATCTGAGGAGCCACAAATGTTGCAGAAGATTGTGCAATCATTGGCAAACATCTCCACTTCTGACCTTATAATAGAGGCAAGGTAATAGAGGTAATTTCCCGACCTATCGCATTCCCAACGACCCTCCCCCAGTCCCTCCTCCCTACCTTTATTCTTAGCCTGCCTGGCACACCCTCCGCATTCCTGAAGAAGGGCTTATGCGCGAAACGTCGATTCTCCTGCTCCTGGGATGTTGCCTAACCTGCTGCGCTTTTCCAGCAACACATTTTTAATCTCTGTTTTCTTGTTTATTATCACGTGCCTCCACTTCTCACAAAACAAAACCTACTAGTGTATATGGGATTAGGAAGCGTGGACTTTTCTGAGTGTTCCTCTCACTGCTCTAATAAGGCAAATTTGGAACTTTCATACTGAATTTGCTTCAGTAATTTAGTTATATAAATTGACAAACATTTTAATGCAGTTTCATTTGTTGTGAAGCAGTAATTTTTACGCTTTTTGGCCTCAGTCCAAAACCAAAATTGATAAGTAAAATGAACTTATTCATTAAGACCTATGAATTAATAAGTGAGGTTGAAATGAATATGATATTGGCTGGAAGATGGGATGAAATGGGTGCAGTGGCTTTCCTTTCTCTCTATTTGACTGATTGTCCTCCTGTTTCTCTCACGAACTATTTTGGAACTGCCTGTCTCCCAGTGCTCTGTATACTGGCAACTGAAAGCCATGGGGAGAATGCATGAGGAAGTACAATGATATTCCCCAATCATGATCACTCTTTCTGACAGATAGAATTAACCATAATGCACAAGGAAACAGCCAACGTTTGGGAGATGCAATGCTCAATGGCAATGTAAGCTGAACAGGATAATTTTAAATGTGACAAAATGAACTATATTTTTATATACATCATGTAATTAATGGGAGTACAGCTTGAGGAAGGGTCACTGGAACTGAAACATTAATTTCAATTTCGCTTCACAAATACACCAGACCTGCTTCTCTTTCCCTCCAATTTCTATTTTTTTTAAATTGAGATTGATATTATTGCTTACATCTGGACAGGATACTTGTATTAAAAACAGACACTGATAGCAAAACGTGAAGGGCAATGGGGACACTACAGGAGAACAGCAGTAGAGATACAGCTCATTCTAAACTGGAAGACACGATGGACTGAGTTTCTGTCACCTTTGGTGAAACAATTAGGTGATATATATTGAAAGGTTTTGGAGAGTGGGGAGATAAGCTTGTTCAATGAAGGACACAGAGTGTTCCATCATCAATAATCTATTCCTATTAGTTCATGAATTTCAGCTGCCTCTAAAGTGTTGTTTCAAACAAAGTGTCTTTCCTGAGATTTGCAGGATATTCTTAAAAAGATTTTTTTTTCATTTGAAATTTCAAGAAGAAACAGACTTCATCTGTAATACAAGTGTCACCGACGCACCGAATATAATAGGAATAGGAAAGGACCAAATTGTCCAAATATAACCAAGTTCAACATGTAGACCTATCACGAAACGTGAAATATAATGATATGGAAATATGAAATAAAAACTGAAAATGGTGGAGAAATGCAACAGATGAGGACGTATCTGCTGAGAGAAACCGAGTTAACATATCGACTATGATGAGATACCGTTCTGAAAAGTCATATTGGAATCAAAGGTTAAGTCTGTGCATCTCTGTTCAGATATTATCAGACCTGCGAAGTTTCGCTCCAGTTGTTTCGATTTTTTTTTCTTTCTGAACTGTGACAAATTGTCTGATCTGAATGATAACAGCAAAACCGTTATCTCAGTTTAATCTCGAGTAATTTGTTATGGACATTAAATGAGAAATTACAAAGTTCCTACGTTTGACAGGGCTCTAAATATCGTTGACGTATTGCATTGTGAGAACGTGCCATGATAATGTTGAAACAAAAGTGGAAGTTGCTGCAAAAGCTCAGCAGGTCTGGCAGCTTCTGCACAGAGCAATCAGAGTGAACGTTTTGGGTCCAGTGACACTTCCTTAGAACTGATGGCAGCTAGGAAAATGTTGTTGATATGCAGAAGAGGCTGGATAGGTGTTAATGGAAACGATTAGTAGCTAACAATAGAGAGTGAATAATGGAAAGTTATGTGAGAAATAGGCCTGTTGTATGGGTAGGGGACAAGGATATTGGGGAGTTAAGGCCTTAAATTATTGAACTTGATTTTCATTCTGAAGGGCTGCAGGGACCGTATGCGGAAAATGATGTGTTGTTCTTCCAGCTTGCGTGGAGCTTTCCTGGGACATTGCAGCAAGCCTGACACAGAGATAATGGCCAGTTAACAGGATAGGATATTAACGGGCAGGCAACTGGAAGCTCAGGGTCTTTTGCAGACGTTCAACATAGATGTTCTGCGAAGTAGCCAAGTAGCCTACTCTTCACTTCCCCAATGTAGAAGGCGACCACATTTTGAGCAGCGAATGTAGTGGGCTAGATTGTGGAATATATTGGTAAGGTGCTGCTTAACCTGGGAGTTAAGATTGGGCCCTTGGATAATGAGGAATGGGCAGTAAATGGAGAAATGTTGCACCTTCGGCAGGGGAAAGTGAAGTGGACATGCGGTGGGGGGTGCGGGGAGGTGTTGCGAGTGAATAAAGAGCGGACAGATGTGTCCTGGAGGGATTGGTCCCTGCAGAAGGTGGACAAGGGAGGGGAGGAGAATATGTGTCTGATGGTGGCATCTCACTTGAGTGGTGGTAGGGGGTGGGGGTGTATGCGGCTGATGGTCCTCTGCATGTGAATGCTGGTGGGATGGTAGGTGAGGACAAGGGGAAGTCTGCAGCAGCAGGGAAGTGAAGGGGGAAGCTCGACGTGCAGGAAATGAGTTAGACCCGGTTGAGGACCCGCTTGACAACTGTGCTTGGGAATCTTTGTTTGTGGAATAATGTGGTCATTTAAAATGCATCCATGTTGAATTTGGCATCATCAGAAGAAATCCGGTGGAGATGGATGAACTGAGAGAATGAATTGGGGTCTTTTCAGGAAACAGGGTGTGAGGATGTCTACTCCAGATAGCTTTAGGAGTTGGTGGGTTAATACTGAATATCAGTGGTTGGTCTATCCCCAGAATTGGAAGCAGAGACGTCGAGGAAAGGAAGGGAGGAGTCACAGGTGGATCAGGTGAAAGGGAGGGGTGAAAACCCAAAGTGAAATGAATGAACGTTTCTAATTCTGGACAAGAGAGAGAAACAGCAGCGATGATAACATCTTTGTATCGGAGAAAGAACTGTGGAAGGGGTCTGGAATAGAACTGGAAGAAGGAATGGTCTATGTACGCCATGAAGAAACAGGTAGAACACCGCCACGTGTGTATCCATGCACCCCCTCTGTGTGGCAGGAGCAGGCTGAAGCAATGGGTCTGCTCAGGCAGTTCTGTTTCTGGATTTTCAGGAAGAGATGGAATCGAGCTCTGCTATCAGACAGCCATCAGCTTGAGGCAGTTAAGGGAGGAGGGGTCAAGTGGGGCGGTAATCTCCAGATTGAATGCGGTCAATTTTCGTAGTTGAGACAATGGCCTGATGTGCCATGTTGGGGTCATGGTCCAGGGGAAGATAAGAGGAGATATCTGAGAGCGGGTGCTCAGCCTCTGTAATGTAGATGTTAGTCCACCAGACTACAGCAGCACCACCCTTATCAACACAGGCTGAATAACACAGTCAGGGTTGAATATAAGCACATGGAGTGCAGTTAGTTCAGAGGGTGATAGGTTGAATTCCGTGAGGGGGAGAAGAGAAATGAAGACAACCAATGTCACAACGAGAGTTCTTAATGAACAGATTGAGTTCAGATAAAAGGGTAGAGGGACCAGGTGTAGAGAGACTGTTGAAGCTGGGTGATGGGGTCTATTGGATAGGGAGAAGTGTCTTGTCCAAAACAATGGGCATTGAGGCGAAGACAGCAGAAGAACAGGTCAACATCATGTCGAGCCCAAATTTAATTAAGGTGGTGGCACGGAGAGGCAAAGTTGAGATATTTTCTGAGTTCAGAAAATTCAGTATCAGAGAGTGGACGTTCAGGAGGGATGGTGAATATACGACAGGAAGTCGAGTTGGGGAAGGGCATGGAGTCAGTGGGTAGGGTATGGGAGGACAGGAGGCTTCAAGAGTATCATGGGTATCTCTACATTGTTGCAAATTCGGGGGCTTACTACATCTGGTGAGCATGGCTAATGAGCTAGGGAATAAATTAGGATAGTTGAGTTCTGCAGCCTTGACACAATTTGATACGATGTTGTTGGACAGAGAATATGTTGCTCTCAGTGGCACTGACATTGCACAATCAGTCCTCTGAAAGTAACTAATTGAAAATAATCGGGATCATAATCTTATTGAAACGTACTGATTTCTTTGGGGTGGTACTCAACCTGCAAGCTCTAATCTTTCTGACAGTTTTGACCAAACTGTAAAAACATAATATGTCTTGATGTTATTAACAGGACAAATGTATCCATGGTTTTGGAAGGCACCAGCAAGGACAGAGTTTATTTGTTATTCCCAATAGCTCTGGGGAAGGAGTCATTGTACAGTGAGGAAATTACCAGCACAGAACTTCCTTCGGTTCACATTGACCACAGTTTACTCAGGTTCCCTGATGCCACATGAGCCAAATACTACGTTG
Organism: Chiloscyllium punctatum; assembly: GCF_047496795.1. NCBI lineage: Eukaryota > Metazoa > Chordata > Chondrichthyes > Orectolobiformes > Hemiscylliidae > Chiloscyllium > Chiloscyllium punctatum. Next base: position 947,121 of record NC_092761.1, on the reverse strand, counting down.
ATGAAAGGGAAATTACTCTGGTCTCACACAAATGACATTGGAAAATCAGTTAAAATAATAAAGAGCAAAAGGATCGAACACGGCTTGTGTGAACAATGTGTTCACTCTCCTCACAATGTTTAAAGGAAAACTGAGACATGGACTTTTAATTCTGAGGATAGGTTTGTCCTATTTGTGATGAGGCTATTTGTTTAAGCCCTGTGGAACTCCACTCTGTACTATGGGGAACAAAACCACCCTGTTTATGGTGCATTAGACAGTGACAGACACACACTATTGTCTGTTCCAATTGGACATTGATCATCTCAATCCCATATTTAACTGATGACCAATAGCAGCACAGACACCAGCAGCTCCATTATCCCAGTTGGAAGGCAAAAAGGGAAAGGGATGGTCAGAAGAAGTTGGAGTAACTGGTGTAACTTACAGTGGGAGCGGCAGAAGGGTGTGAAGGGAGATCGTCAGTGAAGAGAATGTATCAGCAATAGAAATAGTGCAAGGGATGTCGGCTTGTAAGGAAAGATTAGGAAGAAGAAGGACGAATGGCAGATGAAGTTTTAGTAACAGGGAAAAGCTTGTTTTGGGGGAAGTGAGATTGGGTGCGAAAACATCACTGTTCAGGAAAATCGAGATCTAGTTTCCATTTTAAATTAAGAAAAGATTTCTTGTACTTTGTTTTCTATCATTTGATTCTTGTTTACATTAAACATGTAATCGATATTTTGGTATCTCCACCAAGTGCAGACATTTTTTTTGTCTCCTCTAGTGTGGTGCTTCAACATTTTTGAACATGAATATTTTTGCGGTATGTATTTCCTTCCAATTCAAGGTAGACATGAGAATATGATTTGCTCTCTTTTAGTTTGTCCATAACATAGCATTTAATTGAATATTTATCCTCATCACACTAACTGATTTAAACAAACAATGAATGAGTCCATGTCGATCCTGCAGATGAAAACTTTCTTCACCTCTGGCAATTGCAGGGAATGTTACAAATCACAGTGCCAGGCAAAATGCTAATCTTCCAACGCAAGATGCCAAACCCTACTTCATCCTAACTTAGTTAACGCTTTATGAAAAACGCTATGGAAGGGCAGAGTGTAAAATGTGAATTCAACTCTGTGGCGAAAATGCTATTTGTGGCACCCTCATAAAAGATCTGAACTACATCACTCATATATTCACCAAAATAGGAAAAGCAAGGGACAGGAATTCTCAAATTTTCCTAATAATAACATCTGGAGAACAAGACGGAAATCATGGTTTGCATATGATATTCATAAATGACGATGGTGAGAATATGGAAGATAGGGGGCAGTGTAATTATAAAACATGTGGATAACACAAGGATGAGCAGTGTCGTTCACAGTGAGGAGGAAAGTGTGAGGCTACAGGAAGATTAAACAGATTATTCAGGTAGATAGATAAAATGGCTGATGAAATTTAACACTGATAAATGTGGGATGATGCACGTAATAAGACAAGTGAGTACTCAAACTATGAGTGGGGAAGGCTAAATTTGCTTGTGTTTTCTTTACAGCAGGGAAGGTTGAGGAGAGAACTGGTACAGTTGTACAAAAGCATAAGGGGAATGGAGAGGATGAACAGTCACCAGCTGTTTGCCTCACTTGAAGAATCGAAAACAAAGGGACACACTGTTAAACTGAAAGGCAGGGGATTGAGAGAGGATTTGTGGAGTCTGCTTCGAACTGAGATGGTGGTATGTTCCTGGAATGCATTGCCGAGGAGGGTGGTTGACGCGGGTAACCTCACAGACGTTTAAAAAGAATTTAGATTTGCACTTTCTGGCGCAGACGTGATAGACCTGTTTTTTTGTTGCATGATTCTATGCGGTAGCAGCCATGAACACTCTGATATATTCTGAAGCAATAAGGAATGACAATTGCTGGTTTGTTCCTTTAACTGTACTCAATAACTGGCTATATTACAAACCAGCATCATCTCATGTAGCTTCATGAGGGAGCGACGGTGAAGGAGGCCCAGGACCTTCATGTCCTTGGCAGAGTGGAAGGGAGAGTTGTAATGTTGAAATGAAATGTTCCCTCACCACCAGACGCCTGGAGGAAGAACGCCTCATCTTCCGCCTCGGCACACTTCAACCCCAGGGCATCAATGCAGACTTCAACATTTTCCTCATTTCCCCTTCCCCTACCTCACTGCAGTTCCAAACTTCCAGCTCAGCACCGACCCCATGGCATGTCCTACCTGCCTATCTTCTTCTCCATATATCCACTCCACGCCCTCCCCCCTCGTCCTATCAACTTCATCCCCTCCCCCACCCTCCTCTCACTTATCTATCCACTCTTCAGGCTCTCTGCCTGTATTCCTGATGAAGGGGTTTTCCCTAAACGTTGATTTTACTGCTCCTCGGATGTTGCCTGAACTGCTGTGCTCTTCCAGCACCACGAATCCAGAATCTGGTTTCCAGCATCTGCAGTCATTGTTTTTATCATGTCTTTTTTTGTGTCGAGTTGATGTTTGTGTATCTGAGTGACTAGTTTCCTGCTTTTTTTTTCCGATGTAGTATTTGTTACAGTTCTTGCAAGGCATTGGGCTTATCCGTCTTGGAGCAGAACAGAAAAAAATGTGAACTTTTTGCAGAGCTCCAAATTAAGAAAACAAAAAGTTGCTAAGTAAAACAAGAATACTCTGTTTCCAATAGCTGGCATTACAGCATCAATGAGTTCTAATTTCAAAATTGTCAGCAATGGAGCTAGGAGTGAAATAAGGAAAAAGAAACGTATTTATTGAGAGAGTTGTTTGGATTTGGAATGCACCGCCTGGGAGAGTAGTCGATAAAGATGCAATGGAGAACTGTATATATTTGGAAATTATGAATTTAACGGGCTACAGAGATATGGCTGGCAAATGGGACGGACGTGGGAGACATTTCTGAAGCTGATGCACACACAGTGGCAAATGGTCCCCTCCTGTACTTTAAACTTTTGCACTCTGTCATGTGTCAGATGCGAATACAAGTCAGTATCAGATTATTTCCCATTGTACATGTTCGCAAATATTTGATTATTTGGTTCAACATAAGCATTCAAAATGCAAATTTTGCAAGGTCAGCTTCATTATAAAATCAATTATGACTCAGAACATGAATACTTTAAATGTTATATTCCAATTGCTAAACCAAATATGCCATCAATATTGCACAAATCTCTTTGAAAATGTCTGACGTTTCACTCACATGATAATACGTTCATCGTTTTTAACACTGTCCACATATATTATCAAATTTCATTCTTACTAAAAATTGGAAGTTTTCAACTTATTGTTCGCTAAAATTTGATAACACGGATCATTTATTTAGTTTAATTTTCACAGTGCATGCCGAATTAATACCATTTCTAAACTGCTGGCAAATAGCTGAAGCTTGTATATTTCCGTGAGAAATTAAACTGATTGATTATATGTAAATATAATCATGTAATTGATTATATGTATAAGAAAGCTAATTGTATTATTTTGTTCAATCGTTTGCTCATGCTGAACATGTAATCATTCAGAAGCCAACCACTTTCTAATAATTGGAGTGAAATTGCATTGTTTTGAATCCTGACATTGAATATGTAATTCTGGTCACCAATATAGTTAGATACCATGTTGTTTTTTACGATATAAAATAAAATGTACGTTCTTTATTTCTGTGTTAGAAAATCATGACAGGAAGTACATATTTTAGTTCCATAAACATAGAATAAACTTAATTGCTTTCAGGGATTATAGTACAGTTGAATAATCATAGCTCACATCTTATTTTTGACCAATTTACGAAACATAATAAACATCTGATTAATACATGGGTCACCCAACAGATTGTATCCGAAGAAAACACTAGCAAATAACAAGTCAAGAATCACATTCATGACTGAACTTGGCGGATTATGTCTGGTGTACGTCATCACACACAGATATTGTACTGGCACTCAGGTGACTGTATGCTCCATAACTGGATGTTTTGGGCTAATGCCCCACCCAGCTTCCTGATTTCATATACATCACTCCCTCACACGTAAAACAATTGATGAGAATCCACAAGATGGGTGAAACAGGAAACATGGAACAGTGCAGCACTGTACAGGCCCTTCGGCCCTTGATGTCCTGCCAACCTTTTACCCTTTTCGAAGATCAGTCTAACTTGCATACCCCTCATTGTACTATCATTCATGTGCCGGTCCAATCGTCGCTTAAATATCCCTAATGCAGCTGGCTCTACTACTGCTGCTGACAGTGTATTCCACGCACCAACCATTCTCTGTGTAAATAACCTACTTCTGACATCTCACCTAAACCTTCCTCCATTCATCTTAAGATTATGCCCCCTCGAGATAATTCTCTGGATATCCACTCTATCTATGGCTCGCATCATCTTGCACACATCTATCATGTCACCTCCCATTCTTCTTTGCTCCAATGAGAAAAGCTGTGGCTCACTCAAAAATCTTTGTAAGACATGACCTCCTGTTAAGGCAGCATCTTGGTCAATTTCCTCAGCACCCTCTCCAAAGCATTGTCTTTCCAGTAATGAAGCAACTAGAAGTGAACACAATATTCTACATCTAGTCTCAGTAGAGTTTTTTGAGTTGCAGTACAACCTCGTATTTGTTAAACTAAATCCCCCGGCTAATCAGAACACCATACGTCTTAACAATCTTATCAACTTGGGTGGCAACTTTCGGATGCTATGACATGGACCACAAGATCCCTATGGTCCTCCACACTGCCAAGAATCCTCCCTTTATTCCTGTGTTCTGCATTCAAATTCCACCTTCCAAAATGAATCACTCCACACTTATCTTGATTGAGCTCCACCTGCCATATATCAGCCCAGCTCTGCATACCATCAATGTCCCATTACAACCTACAACAGCCCTCCACACTATCCACAACTCCAACAATCTTTGTTACGTCATAAAACTTACTAAAGCATCCTTAAACTTTACCATCCAAGTCATTTATAAAAATCACAACAGCAGATGTCCCAGAACCGATCCCTGCAAAACACCAATGATCACCAAGCTCCAGGTTGAAAACTTTCCACGTACTACCATCCTCGGTCTTCTATTGGCCAGATAATTCAATATCCGCACAGACAGATTTCCCTGTATCATATGCCTCCTTACTTTCTGAATGACCAAGGGGAACCTTGTCAAACACGTTGCTAAAATCCATGAACATCACATCCACTGCTCTAAATTCACCAATGTATTTTGCTCCATCATGAAAGAATTCAATAAGATGTTTAAGGCAAGATAGAACATAGAATATAGAACAGTACAGCACAGAACAGGCCCTTCATCCCACGATGTTGTGTCGAATATTTGTCCTAGCTTAAGCACGCATCTATGTACCTATCCAATTGCCGCTTAAAGGTCACCAATGTTTCTGACGCTGCCACTCCAACAGGTAGCGCATTCCATGCCCCCACCATTCTCTGGATAAAGAACCTACCCCTGACATCCCCCCATACCTTCCACCCTTCATCTTAAATTTATATCCCCTTGTAACACTCTGTTGTACCCGGAAAAAGTTTCTGACTGTCTACTCAATTCCTCTGATCATCTTATAAACCTCTATCAAGTCACCCCTCATCCTTCGCCGTTCCAATGACAAAAGTCCTAGCACTCTCAACCTATCCTCGCATGACCTATGCTCCATTCCAGGCAACATCCTGCTAAATCTTCTCTGCACCCTCTCCAAAGCTTGCACATCTTTCCAAAAGTGAGGCGACTCGAACTGTACACAGTAATCCAAATGTGGCCTAACCAAGGTCCTGTACAGCTGCAACATCACTTCACGACTCTTGAATTCAATCCCTCTGCTCATGAACGCTAATGCACGATATCTTCCCTCATAAAACCATGCTATCCCTAATCAAACTATCATTTGCCAAATAATCATAAATTCTGTCTCTCAGATCCTCTCCAATACTTTGTCCAAAGCTGTAATTCCCAGGATTATTGCTATTCCCTTTCCTGAACAAGGGATTAACATTTGTCGCCGCCCCCCCCCCCCCCCCCCCCCAATCATCTGGCAATACTTCAGTGGAGAGTGAGTATGCAAAGATCATCGCCGAAGGCGCAAATTTCAGTGATAAACTCGGATGTTTCCTGTCTGGCCCAGGGGTTTTATCTATCCTTATATTTGCACTTCAACCAATCTGCACTTCACCTCTCATTGTCTAATCCCTGCCCAATCAATTGACTGTTTGACTGATTTCCATTTCAGGGCTGCCCTCCCGAGCAAATACAGTTCACAATATCCTGTGAATCACGGAATGGAAAAAATGTGAAGGCATCAATGACTTCCTGATGAAGGACTTCTGCCCATAGTTTTCACTCTCCAGCTCCTCGTGATGTTTCCTGACTTGCTGTGCTTTACCAGCGCCACACTTTTCGACTCTGATCTCCAGCAACTGCAGTCCTCATTTCTCCATTATTGAGGGTTGACTCCTCGCACACTGAACAGGGAATTAATCACCAGGTTTTCATTGTCTGTGCAGCTGCTGTTCAGTTCTAGAATGTTGCATTTGATGAATACATTAATTTAAAAATAAATTACAATTCAACAGTTCTAGAGTTACAGTTTTGTTTCATGGATTATGCCGTTTAATAACAAACAGTAAACGACGGATGAACTCCGAGTTACAGAGTATTCCACGTCTAATATTCCAGGCTGGATGTTCTTTGCATTAATGCTGGGAATATTATCAGATAGACAGATGTGATAATGAAACAAGGTGACATGTGGAAGTGTTACATTTTTGCCATCACAGAGACGTATCTGAAGGAGGCCAGGGCTGACAATTCAATATTCAGTGTTACAAGAACTAAAGGCAGGGCAGGAGAGGGGAAAAAGAGGAGGTGGGATTGCATTGTTAATTATGGAGTCAATGACTGCAGGAAGAAGGGACGATACACTGGAAGGATCTTCTCATGATGCGTTGCATGTAGAGCTCATAATCAAAACCATTACAGATACACCGCTGGGGATATATTATAGAACCCCACATAAAAGAGAGTACAGAAGCAATATAAAACCAATTTTCTGAGGTGTGTAACTACAATAGTAGGATCATTATATTCAGGTATTTCAATTCCAAATATTCATTAGGGCAGTGAAAACTTTTTAAGGTGGGGAAGATGTCTTGAAATTTAATCCAGACAGCTTCTTATATCAACATGGAGCAGGTACAACAATGGGCGGTATTGTGCTGGGCATCACTGTGGGGAACGAAGCCAGTTAGTTATTGCAGGCAGGATTGGGAAAGAATTGTAGCATCAGTGACTGTTACTCATGCATTTTTAGCTTGTAAAGGAAAAGACCAAAAGAAATAGCTCCGAAAAATAAAAGATTTTTGGATTGCTGAGGCAGATTGTATTAAAAATAAGTCATGATCTGGCCATAGTACAGTTACTTCTGGGTGAAACTGTAGCAGAAGAGCGTGGGGGGGCGGGGGGATGGGGGTCACATTCTCAAAATGGAATCGATGCCAGTGTCACCTCAACATGTTACACTGAAGATGAAATTTATGAAAACAAGACAGGAAAACCTTGAATGTCGACAAATATTCAGAATTAAATTAAAAATTATAGATATGCTTAAAACAGTTCTAAAGTGTGCAGGTCAATGGAGATCCCAGAAGAGTAGCGAACATATAGGGATAAACTCAAGAAAGTAAGTAGAAGAGCAAAAATGGGAATGATAAAAACATTAGCTGGCAATATTTTCAAGAATTCAACGACATTTAATCGATGTATTAAGGGTAAGAGGGTAACAAGACAAAGAATGGGGTGTATTAGGGACCGAGGAAGCAGCCTGTGCACAGAACCAGAGAATATGTTAAACACGTACGACATATCGGTCTTTGCTTTGGAGAAGCAGTTCCTGGATTCACTGTCAGTTTCTGACAGTGTGTCTTTGAGCAGATTCACAGAGATGCTGAGGAAGAATTGGAAGTTGATGCAGGACTAAAAGTGGGCTAATCCCAAGATCCAGATCAACTGCAAATTAGACTAATGTGGAAGATGAGGGAGGAGATTACAGGCTCTTAAATTTTGTGGGTTTTTTATTGTTTTGCATCTGGCCACAGAGGAGGTGTGATTGAACAGGACAAAATCTCATGAAAGTTCAACTTCCATGCACAGTGCTAGAAAAAATAATGGGGTCTAAAGATCACCAAGTCTCACATCAATGGGAGGGAAACCATTGTGCAAAATTGTAAAGGCTGTTTTGGCTGGATCACTAAATATCTTCAAGGCTGAGATGGACAGATTTTTAAACAAGGGTGACATCTGCTCTTATTAGAACGACAGCAAAGACCAAAGGAATGCGACAATGCCGATTGGCTGTCAGGGTGAAGATTTGCATCAGCGCAGTCAACACTACCAGAGGGAAGACCTCAGCAACACATCTTCCATGGGCACGCATGAACCTGGTGTCAAGGAATGCTACAGGCTAAATATTCCATCACTGGTTTCCCTCCTTCCCTAGCAGGGGAGATGACATGATCAATAAGGTGGATCTTCCCAAGATGAGTCGAGGATCAAGTGTCTGTTTTTATTAGAATTGGTGTCGAGTTGCGAATCATCAGAGCTAGTTGAGATCATCGCTGGACAGTTTGTTGGTGCTCATCTGCTCTTGGTGGATCCTCATGCTGGTTTCAGCCTAACATCATATCAGGGACCTGACAACCTAGGAGCTATGGCCTCAGCAACCGCTCAAAGCCCAGGCCAGGGCATTCACAGCACAGTCAGGGCTACTGTAAAGAAGATGGAGGAATGTACACCGGTCGATCGGACTGTGTCCCTCAAGAAAATTATGCTCGAGTGCTGCGGGTTTGACGTGTACTGCCTGCAGGATTTCCCTTCGGCAGGCTATTTCGATGTGACCTTCGGGAGCATGAAGCATTGCGAGCAGCTCCAGAAGGTGTTTAAAGAGAAGGAAGGGGGGGATCTGTTCTCCATCTGGTGGGTGGTCGCGTTGTATGTGCTTCCTGCACAGAGGAGTAAGGTTGTTATAATTCATATGTACAACCCCCACGTCCCAGCAGCTGATGTCCTGACCTTCCTGAGAAGATGTATCCAGGTCGAGGGAGAAAGCACTAATGTGGTTGACCATTTCGGGATCTTGACCAGCAAGCGGCAGGTCAGGGTAACCCTGAGGGTCGATGCCAGTGGGAACATCCTCCACCCACACTCCAGCTTTGCAATCAGAGGGAGCCGAGTTACATGATGGTCAGAGGGCAACCGAAAGTGTGCCAAAACTGCAGAAGGTCAGGAAACATGGCGGCAGACTGTAAGGTGACTCTGTTGAAACTGCAAGCAGGAGGGTCACCCAACCAAGGAATGCAAAGAGGATAACAACTGTAATTGTGCTGAGAGGCAGAACATATGTACAAGGCCTGCCCAAGATGAGCGGCCGCCACGTACTCTCAGATGGCCAGAGGTGGACGGCAAAAGATCAGCAAGGCACCACAATCCAGCAAGGGAACGGTGTTTGCTGGAACCCAGAAGGAAAGACAGGCTGGAGCATAGTAGGCCGCAGTCAGCGGAGATGTGCAGCAGCCAATCCAAACTCCTACAGGTCAGGCAGAGGTAATGGAAGAGGAGGGAAACAAGGGGGGCGAGGAGTGGATTCCTGTAAAAAAAAGGAAGTGGAAAACTCTACAGGTCCCCAAAAACACCCAGCAAAGGGGAAACGACACCTGCAAGAGGAGGAAATGGGCAACTCTTCGGATGTTGAGGACGGGTGTAAGGAGAGTCGTCACCACCAGAAGAAACAAAGCGCCGTGGGTAGAAAGGAGGGCAGCACCCGCCCCCAAACAGGAAAAGACGAACCCTCTTTGGGGACTGGTAAAGACCAACCCCCACCCAGTGAGAACCAGAAGGTATACACACCGCCCCACAGCCCCAGATAACTGGTTTCAGCGATCCTCTGACAGCCCCGTGGTCAGACAGAGACCTGGGTTGTGCGGACCCTCGGCCCAGCCTGATGATACCAGAGCGGGAAAATGTCCTCAGCGTGGAGTCAGACAGCTACCTCAGCCCTGCAAGGGTCCAGCAGTTCGCTTACACCACAGGGATGCAGACAGCTACCCCAGAGAGGCACAACCAACAGCAAATGGACACTGGTAACCTCATAAACTGTTAAAATGCGTATAAAATTGCCAGCATTAATGTGCATAGCATTAAATCTGCTATGCAATGTGTTTCTACGTTGGCCTTCTTAGCCAATGTTAAAGCCGATGTCCTGTTTCTGCAGGAGCGTGGGATACCGCACCTCACTAGCTATAGGAAATGGTAGAGCTTGTGGGGCCATGGGCCGTCGGTTTGTTTGGGGAACAACAATAACCACGCCTCCGGCCTGGGTATCCTGTTACAAGGAGGCAATTTCACCATCTCCGAGGTTAATGAGGCGTTAGGCAGGCGCCTCCTCGTCACCGATGTCATGTACAGGAATGCTACCCAGAGACTGATCAATGTGTATGCCCCAGTGGGTAAGAGTGAACGATTGGCCGTCCTGCAACAGCTTCAACTTTGCTGGCTACGTCCAGGTCGGTCATTCTGACAGGAGATTTGAACGGTATCATTGATGCAGATGGACAATCCGGCGGCGGGGGGTGGGGGTGGGGGTGGGGGTGGTGGGGTAAGGGGGAGGGTGTGGCAGTAAACTGGACGCCACTTCCAGACCCCTGATGGTAATGGTAAAAGATGCCAAGCTGCATGACGTCTTCAGCACCCCTGCAGACTGAGCACAGTATAGTTATACTTTTTCACGGGCAGACGGGTCTATGTGCTCAAGGATAGATTACTTGTTTGAGTCCCGAACATTCTTCATCAGATACAGCGACGTCAAGCCGGTGTTCTTCTCTGACCACTGCCTCCTGCTGGCCGACTGTCACCTACAGGACGAGAAGCAGTCTGGTAAGGGAACGTGGAAGCTGAACACAAATCTGTTGGCCCCAGGAAACATTGAGGAGCTCAAGAGGGACTACACAGGTTGGAGAAACATGAAGCTCCTCTTTGAGTCTCCAGAAGACTGGTGGGAAACAGTAAAAGGGAACATCAAGAGGTTCTTGATTCTCAAAGATGTTCAGGATGCGATAGAGAGGCGGGCAAGACTGTCCCAACTCCAGGAAAGCATGCAAAACTTGCTCCTGCTGCAGACGATGAGGGTCAATGTCATGAACGATCTGGAGATGAAGGGCCAGCAAGACTCGCTCTTTACAACGGAGGCCTCTAAGAAAATCTTCCAGTCAAGGGTTCGCTCCATGGAATCGTGCTCAATTTTCTTCTTCCAGAAGGTGCACAAAGTAGGAAGAAGATCACTAACTCCATAAGGATCAGCAAATCCTTCTATGCCAGTCCATATGACTCGAGGCCATCCGACAGTGCTGCCTCCCAGTCGTTCCTGTCCTCTATCACGGAGGTCTTTGACGACAGAACACGGGAGAGACTGAACCAGCCTTTATCTCTGGATGAGCTAACCAAGGAACTCGAGTCCTTTGAAAAGAATAAAACTCCCCGAAGTGACGGCTTACTGGTTGTGCTCTATTCTGCTCTATGGGACTTGATTGGCAAGGAACTGCTGAAGGTGTATGTCAGTATGTTTCTGGCAGGTATTATAAGTGAATCCATGAGGAAAGGCATCATCACCCTCATCACCCTCATCTACAAGCGGAAGGGGGGAGGGAGGAAATCAGAAATTGGAGACAGATCTCACTATTCAATGCGGATTACAATGCCAACCGGGTCAGGTCTGCTCTGGGGTCGGTGATTCATCCTGACCAAACCTGTGCTGTACCGGGCAGGATAATCGCTGAGAGTCTCGCAATCCTCAGGGATACGATCAGCTATGTGCGGGACAGGACGTTTAACACCTGCCTCTTCAGACTGGACCAGGAGAAAGCCTTTGATAGGATATTTCATACGTGTATGAGAGATATTCTATCCAAAATGGGCTTTGGTGAAGGAATCTACAATTGGATCAGACTGCACTACACCAACATTGTCAGTGCAGTCTCAATCCATGGGTGGGAATCAGTTAGCTTCCCAGTAAGATCTGGAGTCAGGCAGGGCTCCCCTGTCTCTCCTGCCTTGTTTGTGTGCTGCATAGAGCCGTTTGCGGAGTCCATCAGGAAGGATGCGAGCCTGAGAGCGGTGATTATTCGTGTCAGCAGGGGCCTCCAGGTTAAGGCCTCCCTCTATATGAATGATGTCGCTGTTTTCTGATGGGATCCACTGTCCGTGCACAAACTCATGTGCATATGTGACCAGTTCAAACAGACCTTGGGGGCCAAGGTAAACCGAGGCAAGGGTGAGGCCATGCTCTTCAGGAACTGGGCTGACCAATTCTCCATCCCCATCACCGTCAGGACTGACCAACTGAAGGTGCTGGGTATTTGTTTCGGCTTGGCTGGGACGTGTGCCAATCTTGGGAGGAGCGCATCAGGAAACTGAGTAAGAAACTGGGCAGATGGAAGCAGCGGTCGCTCTCCATCACGGGAAAAACTTGGTCGTCTGGTGTGAGGCACTATCATTGCTGTTATATGTGGCACAGGTCTGGCCTATTCACCGAACCTGTGCCGTCGCAGTCTCCTGGGACATCTTCCAATTTATATGGATATCAAAGATGGACTCGACGTACAAAGATCCGGGAAACGGGGGAGAAAACACTCCCAATGCCACCCTCACACTGATGGCAACCTTTGTGTGCGGCTGTGCGTTGCTCCCCGATACACAAAAAAGAAACGTCACTACGTACTGAGATTCGACCTGCCCCCGGTGTTGCAAAGGAGGGGCCTGGTCTCGCAGCAAGTTGTTGGACCGTTCTGTATCACCTGTCCTTGGTGGAGAAATTTCTGAAGAATAACACCTTTGACCACAAGTCCATCAGGAAATGGTCAGCACATAGTGTCCTTGAGACCTGTCGGGAAAAGGAGAGGGTGGACCCTGTTGAGCGGTTCCCTGAGCAGACTGTCAAAGCCATTTGGCAGAATGCCTCATCGCCAGAACTTTCCAACAAATACCAAGACATGGCTTGTCTGGTGTTGAGAAGGTCTCTGCCTGTGAGATCCTTTATGCACGCCCAGTCTCTCAGCCGCACCACACGCTGCCCTCGAAGCGGGTGTGGAGGGGACAAGACTGTCAGACACCTCCTTCTGGAATGTGCATATCCAAAGGAAATCTGGAGAGGAATGCAATGGTATTTGTTGAGGTTGGTTCTGAGCAGCGCCGTGATGCAGGACTCCATCCTCTATGGTCTGTTTCCTGGGATGCACACTAAGACGATCATCAACTGTGCGTGGAGGATCATCAACTTGGTCAAAGACGCTCTTTTGTCTGTCTGAAACCTGTTGATGTTCCAGCTGAAGGAGTTGCCCCCGAATGGGTGTTGCAGAATGGCACATTTTGACGTCCAGGACTACGTATTGAGGGATGCGCTGAATCTTTGGGCAGCTGCTGCCAAGACGCGGTGTGGAAAGACCACCATGCCATGTCTGTCCATCAAAAAAAAACAGGGGACCCATTCATTAAGTGGGCTCCGCTGGCAACTCAGTTAAATATATGGATGGTAAACCTACAGACTTCTATATGCGAAGGATTAATTCCGATCTTTGTGTGTAAAGAAATGCAATGTGCACATATGAATTGCATCATCAATTGTATAGATCAACAAAATATTTTATGAATAAAATATATTTTTGAAATAAAAATAAGTGTTTCCCTCCTTCCCTAACCATAACTAAATGTGGAGTGGTCGATTGACATGCTGTAATTAGCAGAGTAGGTAGTAATGCTTTGGTTTGAGAAGCTTCAGTAAGCAGCAGCTCAGCAAAATGTGCAGATAAGCTCAGATAAAGTCACTTTAATGCTTGTCTGACAGCAGTCGAGATGGCAGTTAGGGCAGTCACATGTTCTACCTGCGGGATGTGGGTCCTCAGGGAGACTTCCACTGTTCCTGATGAATACACGTGTGTGGGAAGTGTTTGGGCGCTGCAGCTGGCTGCTCTCGGGGTCATCCGAGATACTGAGAACTTCGTAGATAAGACCTTTAGTGAGGTGGTCACACCAAATCCCTCCCTTAGCCTGTTTCTGCAATGACTGTCATATCACAGTACCATGTAAGGATCCATGTCCTGAGTTCATCTGCCTTCCTTGTCAGCCCTGTTGCCTTTAAATAAACGCTATTTATTCCAACAAGTGTTCCTTGCTTCCTGTCGTGTTCCAGGCAGAGAGTAGCTGGGCGACCACTAGGAATGGCAAACGGAGTAGGCAGAGTGTGCAGGAATCGCCTGTGGCTATTCCACTTGAAAACAAATATACCATTCTAGATACTGATTTTGGGTTTGGGGGAGTGGGTGGGTGTCGGGAAATGAACGTTCAAGGGAAAACAGCAGCAGCCAGGTTGGTTGCAGTACAACTGGCTCTGGGGCACAGCGGGAAAGGGTAAAGTTAAACAGGGTCTTAGAGGTAGGAGAGTCGATTATTAGGGGGACAGATTGTAGATTCTGTGGCCTCAAATGGGAATCCAGGATGGTGTGTTACCTCTCAGGTGTCAGAGGACAGTATGTCTCCGAGTGGCTGCAGAACGTTCTCAAGGGGAGGCTGACCAGCCAGAAGTCATTGTGCACGTTGGCACAAATGACAGAGGTAGATATAGGAATGAGGTCCTACAGAGTGATTACAGAGAGCGAGAAGGAAAAGTTTGACCTATTCTTAGGAAATAGTGCAGGACAGGTGAGTGAGGTGATGGTGGATTCGCAGTTTGAGACCTGTGACCATAGTTCTATTAATTTTTAAAATAGTTACGTAGAAGGAAAAAAAACTGGTCCTCAGATTCAAGTTCTACATTGGGGCAAGGTGAATTTTGCCGGAATTGTACAGGAGCTTGCGGGGTTGATTGGATTCGTTTGTTTGCAGGCGAAGGGACCTCTGGCAAGTGGAAGCCTTTAAAAGTGAGACAGCTAGAATTCAAGGTCTATATGTTCCTGTGAGGGTGAAAAGAAAGTTGACAGGAATGGGGAAACTTGAATGACAGGAGATATTGAGGCTTTGACCAGAAAAAATGTGGACATGTGGCTCAAGTCCAGGCAGGCGGGATCAGGGGAATCATTGGAGGTACACAGGGGATACTGGAGTTTAGTGAAGAAGGAAATCAGTAGGGCGATAAAGGGCCTTGACTGAGAAGATCAGGGTGAATCCAAAGAGGTTCATTTTGAATATTAAAGGAAAGAAAAACATTAACTGCAGAAAGAATAGGACCATCAAAGACCAAAGTGGACATGTATGTGTGGAACCATAAGAGATGGGCGATGTCTGTGTTTACCGTGGAGAAAAAACATGTATACTTGGGAACTTGGGGAAGTTAGTGGTGGTATCTTAGGGAAAGTCCATAGCACAGTAGGCGAGGTTTTGAATGTACTGGAATGTTTGAAGATGGATAAATCACATTGTCCTTAACAGATAGATATAAGAAAACTGCAAGGGGCTAGAGAAAAAAATGATAGGCCCTGGCTGATAAATCATTAACCACAGCTGAGATCCCTGAAGACTTGAGGATAACAAATGTTGTATCTTATTCAAGAAGGACTGGAAAAGCAAATATCTAGAAACTATAGACCAGGAAGTTTAACATCAATACGTTACTTGAGAAGATTATCAGGGATACGTTGGACATGCATTTGGAAAATTGAATTTGATTCGGAATAGTCAGCATGACTTTATGAGTGGAAGTTTGTACCTGATGAGTTTGTTAAAGTTCTATGATGACGTGCCCAGGAAAGTTGACGAGGTCTGGGCGGTACATGTCGAAACGTGTCGTGCTGTCAAAGCACAGCAGGTCAGGCAGCATCGGAGAGGCAGGAAAATCGACGTTTCGGGCATCAGCCCATCATCAGAAATGTCCAAATCAGCGATTTTCCTGCCTCTTCGGATGCTGCATGACCTGCTGAGTGTTTCCAGCACCACAACTTTCAACATCTACCGGCCAGGCCGAATCAACTTTCCTGGTTACGTCATCATAGAAGATTAACTGATATCCAGCATCTGCAGTGCTTACTTTCTCCAAGGGCATTAGATTTAATCTATATGGATTTCAGTTACACCAGAACAGGATGTTGCTTTTCAGGCCTTGGACACACATCCGCGGTAACAGGAGGAGGCCAGTCAGCCACTCGAGCCTGTAAAACTGTACCCAGAGTAGATCATGCAGTCTATTCAGCTACTTGAAGTTAGTAACACAGGAAATGTAAGAGGCCACCAAGTGACTGGACAACAAGAAGACTGGAAGAAGACGATCTCTGTATAGCCCCGCAAACCTGCACTTCCTTTCAGTAAGGGCACAGCTGATCCGCTCACAGCCACAATTTCTCTTTCATGCCCAATTCTTTGTAGCACTGAACTCCCTGAATGTGTCAATTTTCATTAACACCACGCCGTGCCCCAAGCATTTCAATGATGTAGCTCCCCCTAACTGTCTGGGATAGAGAGCCCCAAACATTCACAACCCTCTGAGAGAAGGAAACACTCTCCACACATATACCGTGACTTATTTAAATGAACAATAGATATGAACACAGCGTCAGATTGACTGGCCCTGACATCACGGCGGTATTTGACTGAACAAGGTGTCAAGGAGACTGAACAAAATTGAACTTAATGGGAATCAGTTGTAAACTCCCCATTGGCTGGATCATCCAGAACACAGTGTGACTGGTGGAGACCAATCCTCTCAATCCCTGGATATCTCTGTGGATGAGCCTCAGGGAAACTTTCTCGGCACAAACTATTGCAGCTCGTTCATCAATGTCTTTCCCTCCGTCATACCTTCAGAGCTGGGGATGTTCAGTGAAGATCACACAATGTTCAGAACAATGTGTCACCTCCTCAGGAGCAAAAGTTTCAAAACCTGGACAACATTCAAGCTCATGCAGTAAAACTGTCCGGAACATTCATGCAACAGTGAGACCAGACCCTGCACATTTCTTCGTTTAAAAAAAACGAAGCTCATGCAGCATCTTAAGCTGCTTTCACGGAAATTTGACAGAGCCATTCAGCCCATCAAAACTATTGGATAAGAACAGACACGGTCCCTTTCGCTTTCTCCAGACTATTACACTGGAAGCGATTTTTAAAAAATCTACAAATGTTGAAATGCAAAGTAGACAGGCAGAAGGCTGGAAGAACGCAACAAGCAAGGCAACATCAGGAGGTGGAGAAGTTAACTGCTTGGGGATAAATATTCAGGACTGGAGTGGGGTAAGGGAGCTACAGATAAAGAGGCAGGACGAGGGAGGAGGAGACAGGGTGGTGAGGTGGGGATAGATGAACAAAGGTTAAAGGGGTACCACTCGGTTGGACGATGGGAGAACTGAATCCAGCTGAATCTGAAAGAAGGGTAGCTAGAATGGAAGGAAGGAGAAGGAGGTGGGAATGGAGTTGGGGGATTGGAAGGCAGGTTATTTGAAATTGGAAAACTCAATGTTGTCTGACTTGCTGTGTTCTTCCATGCCCCTGCTTTCCTGCTATTACATAGGAAGATAATGAGCTCAGTCAGTACATCACGCTGGTAAGCAGGAACCAAGGGTCGCCCAATAATGCCCGTGAACCTTTTTTCCCTGGGACCAGAAGAAGGACTTTCTGTCCCTCGAAACACTAACGCATAAAGAGAAGAAACTATTCAGCCCCTCCAGACTGTATAGGATGTCACTGATGCTCCAACATTGCAAAACCAATGAAGCAGAGACTGCACAGACAGACTGGCCCATGTTGTTCCTCCTGGCTCCATTGTTAATGGTGCACACCCATTATATTAACGACACCATGGTTTGCTAACAGTGAGGAGGGACTGCGGACAGTTTGTGCCAGGTCTCAAGGAGGCATCTCCCAGAAGGCAGGCTAGTGTCCTCTATGGAGGTCAGAAGTTGCTGGGAATGGCGAACTCTATCAGAGTGTGGCTGCTGACAGGTTTGTGAAAACATAACGTTCAGTCCAGGATCACACACCAACTGCTCATTGAGACAGTGACAGTTCATTCAGAGCCTGGAGCTCTCGGTTAACCAACATAAGGTCCCACGCAGGTACGTATAATATCATAGAATCGTAGAGTCTAACTTAACGGAGACAGGCCGTTCAGCCCAAACTGGTCCATGCGGACCTAAATCTACATCCAAGCTAACCCCAATTCCCTACACTTTACCCACATTCGTCTAATCGTTTTCTCCCTATATAGGCGGCACCTGTGGGCGGCACTGTGGCACACTGGTTAGCACTGCTTCCTCACAGCACACGAGGCGGGTTCCGTTCCCGCCTCCAGCATATCTGTGTTTGGAATTTGCACATCCTCTCCGTGACAGCGTGGGTTTCCTCCAGGTGCTCCGGTTTCCTCCCAAAATCCAAAAACGTGCAGGTTAGGTGAATTGGTCCTACTAAGTTGCCCAAGGTGCTAGGTAAAGGGGAAAATGTAGGAGGATGGGTCTGGGTGGGTTGTGAGTCGGTGTGGACTTGTTGGGCCGAAGGGCCTGTTTCCACACTGTAAGTAATCAAATCTAAGTAAAATATTTGCCTATGGGAAAATACATACTTTATTTAACACTATCAATGTTTTGTTTTGAAAATAATGAGTTTTGGTCCATTACGCTCAAGGTTTAATGCAATCACTTTTTTTTTCTTTTGTAGTGACATAGATTATTTCCTTCGCAGTCTTCTCATGATACCATCACCACACGGATTAATCTGGTGAAACTCCTTTACACTGGCTAACTGTGGCAAGGTGATCGTTCCTTATAAAGGAGAGATAATCTGTACACAGTGCCCCAAGTACCTTCTGAACAACACTCTAGCACGGCAGGAAAGTATTTCACTCCAATTCTTGAATCGTTTTGCAAAGAAGGACAGTATACAATTTACTGTGTTGATTACTTGCTGCCTGGTATGAACTCTGTTTGTGACTTCTGACCAAGGAACACAGCTCATTTTCGCCAACGGCCGTTCTAATTCTTTAACGTTCTAATTAGTTCAAAATGAAGAAGGATGGTATGTTTTACCAAATTATTCTTTTGCCTTGCGAACAGCTGTGTTTCAAGTACAGCCACACAAACAGCAACACCACGATTGCCATTTGAGATGGTCAGAGATGCCAGGAAGGCGATGTCCTAACAGTAGTATCTCCAGTTTATTAATCTGGGGACCCGGGTGCTGACCCCATCCTGGATTCGAATACCACCATGATAAAAGGTGGCATTTGAATTCAATAAAATCGAATGAAGCTATGAAACCATTGCCGATTATCAGAAAATCCGACCTAATGATATTTACCACATTCAGCTGGTCGGACTGACATGTGAATCCCGCAATGTATTTGACTCTGAATTGCCCTTTGAAATAGCCAAACCAGCCGCTCAGTTAGTTACTCACTAAAAACATCAAAGAAATGAAACCGGACTCAACTAAGCACTGACTACTCACAGCCCACAGACAGCAGTGGGTCAGGAAGGCAGCTCACCAACACTTCTCAAGGACAATGAGGAAAGGGAATTAAATACTGGCCCAGCATCCCACTAATGAATAAAGGCGGATGATCACACTCAGGGAAGACAGACAAAGGGACATAACTCACTTTAAACAGGAACCTTGATTTATACGCTACATGGGCATGATTTTCGGTAATATGGGAACAGGAGAAAAAAAAATAAGATTAACCTCGTTTTTTAATTTCCATTCCAGCTGATCATCTTCAAACCCTTCGTTTGCTTATTTTCTTTTATCTCTCGTTTATCTGTCTATTCAACTCACTCCTTGTCCCCTTCATCATAGACATCCCTGTCACCAACATCAATCACCATATTTTCAAGCTGTGTTCAGTTATGATGGGAGGTCAGCGAACTCGAAATGTCAATTCTATTTTGCCCTCGACCCACGGGTGCCAAATCTGATCAGTTACTGCGGCAGCTTCTCGTTCTTTTTTTTGTTTCTGATCTCTTGCATCATTCTTTGTTTTATTTAAACTTCCATAATATTATGACATGGGATGTCTGCATCGCTGGTAAGGGCAGCATTTATTGACCTCACTAAATGCTCTTTATTGTGAGGTCATTCTTTGACACAGTATAGAGCCAATCACATTGTTGTGGATCTGACGTCAGTCTTAAGACAGTTCGGTAATAATGCTAGATTTCTTTACCAAAGGATATCAGTGCTATAGATAAACGTATTGTCAAAATGCTGGTGCTGTTATTGAAATATTCGTGAAATTATCGTTTATTTCCAATTCCTGTCATTTGAATTTAAGTTCTGACATATCTGAGGTAAGATTTAAAACAGCGTATTTTGTGCAGTAACCTGGGCCTCTGAATTACATATCCGCTGACATCACTTCTCTGACACATTATCCCTGTCATGAATTTACTTTAGAGACAAGAACAAGGTTGTGATTGACATATTTGTAACGGAAAGTGCGCTTGTAAGAGAACTGGAACCATAAAGTCTGAATTTTATCAAGGCATGGATAATGGTTTATTTAGTATCCGCACTGACGTCAAGGTGGGGACTGCTGATATTATGGAGCTGGTAGTGGGTAGATTTGGTGATGGAGAGAATACCAAGAAATAAATCAATTCGGGTCCAAAAGGTACTTCGGGATTGTGAACAGTCTTGTTCTCAGATGTTTGTGTGGACGAGCTTGTTGGGCAGTTCAGAAGTTTGTAGCAATGAATGGAATTTGCATTTGAAACTGAAGACAAAGGATTCTGTCTTTGCCAAATGTAGATAACAGAAATAGCAATGAGGTTCACCATGGTTTATGGATTAACACATGGATAGAGATGAAGAGACTTACCAGGAACACCAACAATAGCGAGCATGGGATAGTAGCCCGCATGAATAATCATCAGTGCACCCATATATCCGATGTGATAATGTGAACCCAGACCAGGAAAAATAGGCAAGATACCAGGATAAACTCCTGTCCATTGTTGCAGCATTCCAATCTAGAGTTCTTAAAATCTGATCCATTAATGGAACATTCCAGACTATTCTCAGATGTTTATCTCTCCTCTCACTGTCTCTGCAGCTGCTGATCTCTGTTAGTGTTGGAGATGATGCATCTGCTGAGACAATGGCATAAAGCATTGCATGAAGCTCCTTACTATTAGAAGAGGGGTGCCACATCTAGTGCCACAGTTAAAATACATGGAGACTGGCCTCAATCACAGTCACTGAAAAAACTGATCCAGTTGACTCCTTTCAGTGTGGTACCTTCCGTTCACAATACGAACTGGAATGGATTGAATGTTGGCATCACTGGCTGTTGGTCACATCTCCCACCACCAATTGCTGTCGTGACGTTAGTGGTGAGGGACAATGAGGATATTTTCCTATCACAGGTTAGATGATTCTGATGTGTTGTCCATTTGCAATGTTATAACCACCTGAACTTCCCATCACCATCACCCCCAAAACAAACAACCTAGATGTAGTTACCGTACTGATGTCTCCAACACAGAATAGGCGCCAGCCAATAGATTTACAGTGGGCATATTTGCCCTGACCATACACAGGAAGTGTGAATCTGACTGGACATTCCTCTCATTGCTCTAATAAGCCAATCTTGTATCTTCAATACCCAATGCCCTTCAGCACTGTTTTATATTAACTCACAAACACTCATTTTTTGAATTCACTTCAAAGCCAAATGTTACAAATTATCACAAATCTGCTCCCTTTACAGGGTTATGTTGTTCTTGATCTTTATTTTCAGGGATGCTCTAAATGACCCAAGGTTTCAATATGTCTGATTTTTTAAAAGGTTTATTAGTGTCCCTTCATTTATACATAACAGATAATGCATCAGGCAGAACGCTTACAATTCTTTAAAAAAAAACCCTGCATAATCAAAGGATGTGTCCAGCTCTGTAGCTGGGCAGTTCTGTTCAGTTTGGGGGCTAGTTGAGTCAGGTCACTGTTGAAATTGGATGCTCACCCCCTCCTTCTGCACTTCTGACCTCATGAACTGCAAGCATTTTGTGTCAGATTTACTCTTTGTGCTAAGGGGTTTGTTCATTGCGATTGTTGCAAGTATTTTGATGCAGCAACCTTAAGTCCGGATAGCCTGTAGGTTGGATAGGATACGTTATTCAGCTATTCTCCCTTCAGTTCATGCACTTCTTTCTGTAATTTGGGAAACAAATAATGTTTGTTTAAAATACTGCAGTCTGACCAGCTAATTCACTCTGCGAATATCCACTACACACTTACCTTTAACAAATAAAAAGTTACGGTCTGGGCTACTTGCTTAAACATTTTTGAGGCATCGGGCCTGGTCCATAACATATTGGGGGCCCTTTGCAGGATTTAGGCAGCGAGTGGCAGGTGTTAGTGTCTCTTATTTTGTGTGTTGATTTGTCTTGGTAAACAGAGCTTTAGAGAGCAATGGCTCTTGCAGGAACCAAGGATGTTTTGGAGGTGGACGAATCGACCTTGGGGATTTTACAAAATGCACATAAATCCAAGCTGCAAGAATTAGTAGACAAGCTGCAGTTGAAGCTGCCACCTAATGTGAGGAAAGTTGAGATGATTGCAGCAGTAGTTCTGCATTCAAACTTGCTGGAAACTCCACCGTGATCTGCACAGAAGATTAAACTTCAATCGCAAATAAAGCAGCTTGTGTTAGAAGCAGAAATGAAGCAGTTGGCGTTGCGACTAAAGTTAGAAGGAAAAGAAAGAGGACGAATAGATTTAATGCAGGAAAGAGAAAAAGAAAGCAAAGTAAATGTTTATCAGAAGAAAAAGAAAAAGAGAGCGCGTTTGCGTTTCAGAGATAGACATTTAGAATGGAAGGTCAGCTTAAAAGGATGGAAATGAAGGCTGAAGTTACGCTTAGGGATCCGGGGAGTATGAGGATGCAAATCAAATGCACATGAACTTGTTCCAGAAGCCTATAGACAACATTTAGGAAACTAAGGAGTGGCCCGGATCAAACGTATATTGAGTTTGAAAGGTTCAAACAAAGTAATTTTGATAGATGGAAAAGAACTTTAAAATTCAAGCAAACCTATGATGCACTTAGAGCGTAACTATTTTGGAGGAATTCGAAAATTCACTGCCTGAAGTAATGCAAACTCCTGTGGGAGAGCAGAGAGTTTAGATAGCAAGGTTAGCAACTGAAATGGCTGAAGATTATGAATTGGTCTCTAAAACACAGTTTGGCTTCCAGACTAAATTTCAGTCCATGAGGTAAGTAAACTGGGGCAAAGAGAAATCCTCACGTGGGAAGGGATATGTAGATCTCAGTGAAAATCATAAGGATAACTTACGACAGGGGTAAAAAGGAAATCCAAGAAGAGGACAAAGAAGTTTAAAAAACTCTGATGTTTTCATTGCAATAAATTAGGTCACAGGAAATCACTCTGTTGGTGCGCTAGGGAAAAAAAGATGTAGGAAAACAGGATAAGCCTGGGAGTTTTGTTGGAGTGGTAACAGAAAGCACAGTGGAGGCGAGAAAGCTTCATCAGAGTGTACAAGCTGATCGGAGATTGGTCAAGGAGGAAGTGCCGAATCTTGCTTATAAAATATACCTTCAAAGGGAAAGTTTATTCAGATAGGCCAGAAGTAGCAGGTACAGAGGATGCAATATTAAGGGACACAGGATCCTCTCAGTCTGTGATGCTGAAAGATCAGGAGATATATATTCCTGAGGGACTATTTCCAGAAAAGTTACTATTAAAGGGAATTCACTGTGAGACTAAAAAAAATCACATAGTTATGTTAAGCGAGGATAGAGTGTCCAGTGAAGAGTGAGGAAATTGTGATAGGAGTACTGGACAAACTCTCAGCTCCAGGAATACAACTTTTCCTTGTAAAGTATGCAACTGATTCACCGGTAGAAGTGCTGCCTGCTCTGGTTAAAAACCACTGGAGACACAGCCAATTGAAGCAATGCCTTATCTTGGAATCTTTTCTGAATGTGGGGTAGCAAGGTCCCAGTATCACGAGTTCAAACAGGAGAGATAAAAAAATGTAAAGGTAAGTAAGCTGAAGTGGCATGAGGAGATACTTCGTTCCATTAGATAGTTGTTACAAAACAGGAGAAAATAGGTGATCATGCACATATGTTTAGTTCAGCTAAACTAATTGAGTTACAGCAGAAAGATGAAATTTTTAAGTAGTTGTATCAAAAGGGCATATACATTAGGGATTCTGAAGGTATCGCTGAGTATTATTACCTTAAAAATGGTGTCTGCATGAGGAGATGGAAACGATCACATACTGAAGGAGATGAGAAATGGGCAGAAATTCATCAAATTGAATTGAAAATGGGGTACAGAAAGGAGAAGCTGCAAGTGAAGCATGAATTACCACGTGGAGGTCATTTTGGAGTGAGGAAAACACAGTCTAAAATAGAAGGCATTCTTACTAGCCTACACTGCACCATCATGTTGTTGAATTTTGCCAGACGTGAAATACACGTGAGGTAATTAGAAAACCAGAGGTGTTAGAACATAGAACATAGAACAATACAGCGCAGTACAGGCCCTTCGGCCCTCGATGTTGCGCCGATCAAAGCCCACCTAACCTACACTAACCCACTATCCTCCATATACCTATCCAATGCCCGCTTAAATACCCATAAAGAGGGAGAGTCCACTACTGCTACTGGCAGGGCATTCCATGATCTTACGACTCGCTGAGTGAAGAACCTACCCCTAACATCAGTCCTATATCTACCCCCCCTTAATTTAAAGCTATGCCCCCTTGTAATAGCTGACTCCATACGCGGAAAAAGGTTCTCACTGTCAACCCTATCTAACCCCCTAATCATCTTGTACACCTCTATCAAATCACCCCTAAACCTTCTTTTCTCCAAAGAAAACAACCCCAAGTGCCTCAGCCTTTCCTCATAGGATCTTCCTACCATACCAGGCAACATCCTGGTAAACTTCCTCTGCACCCGTTCCAGTGCCTCCACATCCTTCCTATAGTATGGCGACCAAAACTGCACACAATATTCCAGAAGCGGCCGCACCAGAGTCTTATACAACTGCAGCATGACCTCAGGACTCCGGAACTCAATTCCTCTACCAATAAAAGCCAGTACGCCATATGCCTTCTTCACTGCACTATTTACCTGGGTGGCAACTTTCAGAGATCTGTGTACATGGACACCAAGATCCCTCTGCTCTTCCACACTACCAAGTAGTCTACCATTAGCCCAGTAATCCATCTTTTTATTACTCTTACCAAAGTGAATCACTTCACACTTAGCTACATTGAACTCCATTTGCCACCTTTCTGCCCAGCTCTGCAGCTTCTCTATATCCCGCTGTAACCTGCCATATCCTTCCTCACTGTCTACAACTCCTCCGACTTTCGTATCATCCGCAAACTTGCTCACCCAACCTTCTAACCCTTCCTCCAGGTCATTTATAAAAATGACAAACAGCAATGGTCCCAAAACAGATCCTTGCGGAACACCACTAGTGACGGCACTCCAAGATGAATCTTTGCCATCAACTACTACCCTCTGTCTTCTTCCAGAGAGCCAATTCCTAATCCAAACCTCCAACTCACCCTCAATGCCATATCTCTGTATTTTCTGCAGTAGCCTACCATGGGGGACCTTATCAAACGCCTTACTAAAATCCATATATACTACATCTACCGCTTTCCCCTCATCTACCTCCTTCGTCACCTTCTCAAAGAATTCAATAAGGTTTGTGAGGCACGACCTGCCCTTCACAAAATAAAACCTGCATCTTTAATAACTATTCCTGCAGTTGAGGAACCTTTTACAATCGTTTAATTGATTGGCTAGGTCCCCTATATCAAACAAAAAAAAAGTGTGAATCAGTATTTGTTAACAATAATTGATGTATCCACGAAATTTCCGGAGGCTATTGCATTATGCAAAGTCACAGCGAAAAGGATGGTAAAGGAAATACTCTTTTTAAAAATATATACGGACTACCAATAGAGATACAGTGCGACCAAAGTTCAAACTTCACATCCAAACAGTTCAAAGAAGTTAAGGGCAGCTCTGTAATAAATCAATTCAAATCTACTGTGAACCATCTAAAATCGCAGAGAGCACGAGAAAGGTGACATCAAACTTTCAAGATCATGTTGAATGCTTATGGTAAGGATTATCCAGCTGATTGGCGTAAGGGCTTTTAGTGATCAGAGATGCACAAAATGAATTGACCAACTTCTGTCCATTTTAATTAGGTTATTAAGAGGTAGGACCGTTAAGGTCGATTCAGGAGTAGTTAGTAAATCAGAAGTAAAAGGCCACACTATTGGACTATGTCTCAAATTTTCCGGAATGATTAAAAAACGCTGGGGAGTTGGCTAGATGGCATTTAAAAGTATTGCAGAATGCACCTAAACAGGAAGTAGACAAGAACTCAAAAATTTGCAATTTTGCTCTCGGGGATAAAGTATGTATGTTACTTCCAGTGATGAGGGGATCTTGAAAAGCAAGGACTGGTGAAACTTATCAAATGCGAAAGAATATTGAGTGAGGGTAACTACTTGATAGGGACTCCAGGCAGAAAGGAATCTCACAGAGTATGTCATGTGAATATGCTCAAAAGGTATTTTGACAGGGAACGGACAGCAAGAGGAGAATGTGTTAAATGATTACAGTACAGAAGGAAAAACTAAGTTCAGAGGATTCTGGATTGAACGTTCCTCAAATTAAAGTGGACAATGAGGAAGTTTTCTAAAATTGGGATAAATTATTGAGTAACCTCCCTGAGGAAAAATAAAATAAAATGACTGATAGAGTTGTTAGTATTATATGGGGAGATATGAGGAAATTAAATGGGAAATATTACCTAATTGTGCATAAGGTAGATAAAGGACATGCGGTTCCGATTAAGCATCATCCTTATTAGCATAATCCTCTAATGTTGGCACAGGTTCAGAAGGGGATTGAACACATGCTCCAAGATGACATAATCCACCTGAGTTACAGTGACTAGAACTCATCCTAAGTCATGGTACTGAAACCAGATGGTACCCAACGATTTTCTGTGGACTATCGCAAAGTCAATGCAGTTAAATAAAGGATGCATATCTAATTCCGCAGTTGGAAGGCTTTCGTTGGAAGGTGGGACAAGCAACTTCCATTTGGTTTGAGCTCCATCTGATTAAGCAATGCCTTTCAAGGTAGGTATAAATGCGAGTGATGTGGGTGTCGGTGCTGCACACCTGCTGGAAGATGACGAGAAGACACAAAGACTTATTGGTATTTATCCAGCAAGTTAAACATTTATTGGTAGAAATATTCAACAGCTAAGAAAGAGACTTTGAGCTTCGTGTTGGCACGACAACATTTCAGTTTTTTTATTATTAGCAACGCATCTGTAACAATAACCCATTGAAGCTTTTGGAGAAATTTAAGGACAATAATGCGAGTCTGTTTAGCTCGACCCTGTAATTTCAGCCACACAATTTGAAAATTGAGCCTCTGGCAGGTCTTGAAAACATGATTGCCAAAGCATTGTCGAAACTTTAATGACAGATAGACACACTCAGTGGGAGGTGTATCACACACTGAATTTGGATGTAGCTCTGCAGGTTTGCATTTTTATACTAAGTGAAGGCATATGTGTGTTTTTGTGTACTAACCACTACTTTTGGTGATTTTGAGAACTGAAGACATCTTTAGATATTAATGATTCAGTTTTATATGGTCCGTTCACAAGGTTATGTTGTGTTTGATTTTTTTTTTCAGAGAGGTTCGAACCGACCCAAGGTTCCAACATGTCTCAATTTTGAAAGGCTCATTGGGATCCTTTGGTTTATACCAAACTGGTAAAACCTCAAGAACAAGGTCTTCAAGTCTTAAAAACAAACTGGTATAATCAAGGGGACATGGACAGCTCTCCGCCAGCGTAGTTCAGTCAGTTCGAAGGTTATTTAAGTCAGAGTCACTGTTGAAACTGGGCGCTCTCCCCATCCTTCTGTCCTCTACATTTGTAACCTGTAAGCTTGGTTTGTGTAATTTTTAATCTTTGCGCCAAGGGGGTTGTTTATTGGGAATGTTGAAACCAATTAGGAACAGCATCATTAAGTAGGGAAAGCCTGTCAGGTTCGGATCGGATGAGTTATTTGATTATTCAATATTCGGTTGGTTGTGTTTCATTACTTAATGCTTTAAATAAATTCTTTTTGTTTAAAACTCGGCAGTCTGACCAGCTAATTCACTCTGGGGATATCCACTATACAGTTACTTTCAACAATTAGCAAATCTACGGTCTGGGCGACCTGATTAAAATGTTTGGAGGAGTCGGGCCTGGTCCATAAAAATGTAAAAAATAATCTTGTTCATCAAAAGTTATGATTTAACAAGTAAGGGAAGGAATGAATATGATATTGGCTATGACACAGAAAGGATTGGGGCCAACAACTGAGGAGACCTCCTCAGATTACAAAAAGATCTTGATCAAATGGGTCAATCAGCTGACAAATAGCAGACAGAGTTCAATCTGGATGAATGCGAGGTGCAGGCAGTAGTGTGTGTTTGCTGCTGTCTGCTGCACCAGGAATGGGATAATTTTATACCCCATCTCCTGGGTTCAGCACATCGATGTCCTTCGTGATCTTTGAGAGGCCTTACTCTCGTGGTTAAGTCTTGCTGTTAATGTAGTTACACAATATCTTTGAATTACCATTAACCTTATCTGCCCATGCTATCTCATATCTCTTTTTGGCTTTCCTTATTTCTCTCAAAATGGTGCTCCACTCTCTTTATATTGATTAAAAGATTCAATTCAATAAAGTTGTCTGGATCTAAAGTAAGTATGTCTTTTATTTTTGAGTGGCACCTCAGTAACTTTAGTCATCCATGGTTCCTTAACCTTACCAGCTTTACCCTCACGCTAACAGGAACATTATGCCTCTCAACTCACGTCGTCAGTCTGTTGACTGCCTCCCCCTTGTCAGACATTATTTTACCTGCGAAAAGTCTACTCCCATCAAACTTGGACAGTCCTTGTCCCATGCCATTGAAAATTATGGTACTCCAATGAAAAAGATAATATTAATGGAAGGCGTATTATTTTCCACTAATAGTTATGATTGCAAGACCCAAAAGTATTCTCCCATGTTCACTTCAGTCACTTGCCCTGCCTATTTCACAAAACCTGGTCTCGTTTTGCTCCTTCTTGATTAGGATGATCCACTTACTGATGAAGAAAATTTTCTTCGACACATTTGACAAATTCTTCATGATTCAACCTTTTAACACTATGGTAGTCCCAATCATTTCTTTAGTAAATTAAAATCCCTATTACCACAACCTTATTAAGCTTACATATATCCGAGATCTCCCTACATGTCTGTTTCTCAATTTATTTCTTACTGTTGGAGAGCATATGGTGCAATAACGTCAACATACTCTTTCCTCTCTTATATTTAATTTCTATCAATATATTTTGATTGGACGATTTGTCATAAATGAGCATATAGTGCAATCTCTTCAAAGTGATCTTTACTTTCTTATTTTTAACACTACCCATGTATTTCACCTGATCATTTTTGAGAAATCGCTTCTCCAGTAATACCAATAATTTATCCCTTAATCTAAAATGGCATGCCTCCCCCTCTCCACTTTTTCTATCCATTCTATGACACCTATCACCTGGAATGTTGAATTGACAATCTTGAACATCTCTCAGGCGAAAGTGAGGACTGCAGATGTGGAGATTAGAGTCGAGAGTGTGGTGCTGGAAAAGCACATCAGGCCAGGCAGCACCCGAGGAGCAGGGAAATCAACGTTTTGGGCAAAAGGCCTTCAACAGCCCTTTCCTGATGAGGGGCTTTTGCCTGAAGCCTCGATTTTCCTGCTCCTCGGGTGCTGCCTGGCCTGCTGTGCTTTTCCAGCACCACACTATCCACTTGAGCACCTCTTCACCAACTTTCAGTAATAAATATGATATCCCAATCCTATGCTCTTAAACATGCCCTGAGTTCATCAAAGTTCCCCATAAGACCCCTTGCATTGAAATAAATGCAACTTAGTGTTTCAGAATTACTGTGTACTCTGACTCTCTCATCTTTCGTTTCTAATGGACATGCTCTATTCACATTCATAACTTTCTCCATCATCCGTCCATTAACACTGCCAATAAGAATAACCCCCTTGCCTTCTCTATCAATATAATGCCTCCCTATATAGAGTGAGCAAATCTCCCTGCTAAGATATTGGTTGATTTCCAGTTTAGATTAGAACAATCCTTTTTGAACATGTGTTTTCTATTCCAAAACAAATTCCAATTTTCCAAAAATCTAAATCCCTCAACAACAACCCAGCTCTTCAGCCATTGATTTTTCTCCTTTAACCTTTCGTTCCTCCACCGGTTGGGGCTGGCATTGGCAGTAAACCACAAATTAATATTTTTAAAGTTTTATTTTTAATCTACCTCACCTCTTAAAATCACCCTGTACTGCTTTAATATTTTCCCTAAAAAGTCATTCCTACCAATATGTACAGCAATCTATGACTACTCAGTCTCACCTTTAACAATGTGCTTGAAAAGTTTAGAGCCATTCTTAAGGCTAGCACAAACCACCCTAAACTCATGCTCACTGCCACAGAATCTCCTGCTGATGCTCCTGATTGAAAATCCCACTGCAGCAATAATTCTTCTAAATTTTCTCTAACCCTGCCTAATATAAAAATCGTGCCATCAGTCCAATAACTGACGGCTCTTCCATTTTCCTCAGAAAGACTACCTTCTTCAACAGTTCCAAAAAGTGAAAATCTTTTTGGTAGAGGAATAGTCACCAGAGACATTGAAGTACCTTCTTACCTTTCCTGACAGTCACCATTTATCTGACTGCTTTGCTGGGTAGTACTTTTTTTCTAAATCTTCTCTCCAAACTCTCTATGGCCTGAATAACATTATGCCTAGAAGCAGGATTTTTCACAACACCTTATTTATATGTTACCTTTCATTACCTACAGATAATAATGTTAAAATGGAAGCAAAATCATATACACATCAAACATATAAAAAATAGATAAAATCAAACCTTTAACTAATTAACTCAATATAAATATTCATCTTCAATATATTCCTAGCTGAAAAGTCTTCTCCTGAGCAGAAAACAGACAAGACTCTCTGATATGAAGGCGCAACTCCTTATTTTTTTTAAAAAAAATGTTTAATTTTTCGAAACGGAAACAAACTTTCGCAGCATTAAAAAAGAAACCTTAAAAACCATAGGAAAACCGGAAGTGTTGGTTTTGCCTATGCCATTTCTGAGTTTAACATTATTATCTCATGGCATGGTGGCACAGTGGTTGGCGCTACTGCCTCACAGCGCCAAAGACCCAGGTTCAATTCCCACCTCAGGCGACTGACTTGGTGGAGTTTGCACGTTCTCCCTGTGCCTGCATTGGTTTCCTCCAGTTTCCTCCCACAGTCCAAAGATGTGCAGATCAGGTAAATTGGCCATACTAAATTGCCCGTAGTGTTAGGTAAAGGGTAAATGCAGGGGTATGGGTGGGTTGCGCTTCGGTGTGGTGGTGTGGAATCGTTGGGCCGAAGGGTCTGTTTCCACACTGTAAGTAATCTAATCTCGCTGCTTTCATCCTCTAAGACGCCAATATTTAATTTTAACATTCTTTTCCTTTTTGTCTTCTGCGAGAAATGTTATTTATCAATTCTTATGCTTTCTACACATTTTGCTTCATAGCCATTTTGATGTTGTTTTTAGTAACCGTTTGCTGGTATTTAAAGCGTTTTTCTTTAATTTATTCATAGGATGAGGGAGTCGCTCGGTTAGACTGAACTTATTGTTCATCCCTAGAGGGCAGTTAAGATTTAACCAAATTTGTGTGGGTTTGAAGTTATACACAGGTGAGACCTGGTAGGAATGATGGGTTCCGTCCCTAAAGGACACTCGTGAAATATATGGCTGTTTCTAACAATAAGCAATGCTTTCATGATCATCAATAGACTCTTAATTTCAGGTTCATATTGAATGTGACAACATTTGAACCTGAGTCCCAAGAACAATATCTGGATGATCAGTCGGCGATAATACAGCCAGGTCATCACTGTCTTGTTATTGTTGACTTCCTTGTTAAGCTATGGATCACTTTTCAGCTTTTTACCATTCCTTATCCACTAAGGATTGCACTTCAATTGAGGTGTCTTGATTATCTCCTGAAGTAGTTAGCACTGTTATTCAACTGTCCTGCACTTTAATGTTTTTGCCAAGTCTACTTGGGCAAATCGCTTCCTCAGGCCAGTAAAGTTGTCATTGCCCAACACTAAACCTCTCGTATGTGACTGTCTTCACTGTTTCAATCTGAATGTGAACCTCCAGCATGCTGTGCCACTCTTTCTAAGATAATCCTTACGACAATATGATTTATCACTCCTTCCTTATTACTTAATACCAAGTCGGTTCTCTGGTTGGTTCCATGATACGTTAATCGAAGAAAGAATTCCTGATAGATTCGATCAGTCGTTCTTTGTGTCTCCCCTTGCAAATTGATTAATCCAGTCAATATGCATGTTCAAATTACCCATAATCACTCGTGTGCCCTTGTCTCGAGCCATCATTATTCCCTGGTTCATGCTATTCCCTACTTTGAGAGTAGTTTGCCGGGATGGGA
The DNA here is from genome assembly GCF_047496795.1 of Chiloscyllium punctatum. NCBI lineage: Eukaryota > Metazoa > Chordata > Chondrichthyes > Orectolobiformes > Hemiscylliidae > Chiloscyllium > Chiloscyllium punctatum. The sequence goes on along the minus strand of NC_092761.1, from coordinate 914,457 downwards.
GTTTCTGAGCTGAAAATGCTCATCCCAATGGGTTTCTTTCAATGTATTCTATTTCAAAACGGACTGATTCATCATTTTTGTCCCACGTGTTAATATCATTTCTTAATACAACCTTGACAAGACCCTTGACTAATACAGACACTCCATCTACTCTACCCATGGACATTTAACACCCTAGACCTGACCTTCCTGTAACGACGTTTCAGTAATCCCCACAATGCCATATCTATTTATCTCTGTTTGAGCTGTCAGCTCATTAATTTGATTCCAAATACTGCACGCTTTTAGTTAAAAGTTTTTTTTTGAAAAGTCCAATTGTAATGTCTTTTTTTTTAATACTTTTGTGCACAGGATCTCCAACCGAATAACAGTGAGCCTATCATTTACTCCAACTTTCTACTCATATTTTTAAATAGTTATTATTCTTTCCCTCAACATGGTCATTGTACTGGCACTGCCTGTTTATTCGAACACCCTCTACTTTCTGTTCAGTTTCTGACCTGCTGAATTGGTTCCCAGCCTCCTGAGCTGCACGATCACACCTCCCTTCCAGGATGTTAGGGCCCCTCCAGTTAAGGTGCACACTTTCATTTTTGTACAGTTCCCACCTGTCCCGGAACTTTCTTTGCAGGACCTTTCAACCTTCCATTCTTCTTACCTATGTTATTGATGTCAATGTGAACGACGACCGCTGGCTGTTTACCTTCCCAATTCAATATGCCCGGCGCATGCTCGGAGACATTCTTGATCCTGGCACCGACCTCCCTTTTTATGAAGAAATCATAGAATCATAGAATCCCTACAGTGAGGAAGCAGGCCATTTCACACAGCACGTCCATGCTGAGCCTCCGAAGAGTAACTAACCCTGAACCATTCCCCTACTCTATTCCTCTGCATTTACCCATGACCAATGTACCTAACCGGCATGTCGCTGAACACGATTGGCAAAAAGTAAACAACCCAGACTCATTCCACTCGGCTATGTTCAATCTGCATTCTCACAACAGATACTGCCAAAACTACTGAGCATTTCCAACAACGTCTGTTTTTGTCACCGATTATGATTGCAGTTTGATAAAAAAACTTATGTAACATAGACTTCAAACAAAGCTGAATTTAAAATCCCAGGAGAAACTTAAGTATCTGGTCATTCGATGACCCCAGTGAAGGTTCAGTAAATTATTTCTGTTTGGCCCATGAACGTCATTTGTTCACTTTCCCAATCAATGAATAAAGGAGATTTTTTAGCATCTGTTTTGATATCATAAAACTTGGAAACGTTGCACTTTACTCCTTCATTTGGGTGTGATTACATCTCATTCTTTCGTCTTAGTGCAACTAAAGATGATTATTCACAAGCGAAACACACACACACACACACACACACACACGCACTCACACACACACACACACACACACAATGTAATACTTTGTCGAAGAATGCCAGTAACATTGTAAGTAATTGGAATGACAACTGGAAAGAAGGAAATAAGTAATGGAAGGATGAGAGAAGATGGGTCTTTTTCGGAACAGAAAATACATTTATGTGAACTTGCTAAGTTGATCAAATTTATGAAAAGCTATTCAGGGCAGTAAAAAAGATATTGTTATGAAGGTGTAGCGGTATACTTTCCCGTTAAGGGAGACAGGAAGCTGGCACAACGTGTTCTGAAAGAAGTCAAAATGTAACGTTTGTCTGTGAAACCAATAGTGATGCTGAGTTGCCATGGAAGAAAATCAAATACAAATTCAGCCAGACAGTTTAAATTATGCACCAACAGACTGAAATTAAATCGAGATTGAATTATAATGTATTTGATCGCATCAATATCAATGAAATTCTCCGATGCATTGTTGTATGAAACTGGATATTTTGAACATTTACGGGGAGAACTGCTAAAGACATTCACAAAGATAGACAGCGAGTTGAAGAGCTTCCTGTAGGCACCTGTCTAGAAGTTTGCACAGCAGAACATCAAAGCTCACCGTGAGTAAAATCTATAGACAAAGTCTACAAAGGAAAATCGACAAAGCTGACTGGTTTTGAAACATGATGATATTTTTTGTAAACCTTTATTGGGGGTTTTGTTTCATCAGACCAGTATTGTAGAGTGGGAGGTAAAAGATACGTTTAACCCACGGGATTTCTAAACAGTTGTTTATTTTATGATTCTCTGTTGGACTTAAATAACAAAATTGTTAATTTTACTTTAAATAGTGACTCTGTAAATGGATCTTTGCCTCTCGACACTTAAGATATTAGGACATGAGGTGAACATTTCTGTGTAGCTGGTTTAAATTAGGAGAGCGGTTAATCCTGTGTTGTAACAGTTTGAGGGCTTTCGTCCGCGATTATAACAGGTTTAGGCAGATCCAAACTGTCATTTGGGTAGATGTGAATAGATTTGAGGTATGAGAAAATGCACAGTATATTAAAACATTTGCATGTTGGTGTCTGAGATCTTTAAATAAAACGTCAGTAAGACAACTGATTCAATTTCGAAGACTTGTTGTTGGTTAAATTAAAAGTGAGAGAAATGGTGCTTAAAAAAAATTAAGAGGGGTTTGAAGATGATTCTCAATTTTTCCAAGGAAGTTTAGAAAGAAAAATAAAGGCCAAACCTTTAGAATTAGTAAAGAACATAGATTTGCGTGTAACCAAGGACAAAAGTAAAGCTGAAATTGTCAGGAAATTACTCAAACGCTAAGGTGTATCAGAGAAACAGATAAGCGCAGTAGACTGAGAAAAACTTAAATTATAATTGAGGAAAATGGAGTTTAAAGATAAACAACGGAAGAGAGAAAGAGAGAGAAGAAACAGAAAGCAAGAGAGAAGGGAGACGGAGAAAAGGGAAGGAGAAGGTTCGTATCTGAGCATAGAGAGAAGAAGATTGAAAAAGAGACAGAAGGTTTTTAGTTGAGCAAAAAGAGCGAGAGATTGAACTTGAAGGTACGATTTAGTCAACAAAGTCAAAGTAACAGGATGGAGATTAAAAGGCAATTGGAGATACATACAGCGATGTCAAAACGCTGTCACATTTTGATGAGAAAGATTTTGAAGCCTCCTTTGTTTCATTGAAAACTTGGCTAGGTAGATAGAATGGTCCATGTAATGATGGGTAATGCTAGTTCAGACTAAACTGGTAGCCAGGCCGAGTGAGGTATTTGCTCCGATGTCAGATGAACGGTCAAGAGACCCTGAAGATGTCAAACAAGCTATTTTAAGTGCTCATGAATTGGTACCAGAGACATGTAGACAGCAGTTCAGAAACATTAAGAAGTAAACAGGTCAGACTTATGATGAGTTTGAAAGAATTAAACATAGGCATTTTGATAGATGGATGCTTGCTTGAAAGATGAATAGGACCTGTGAGGCTGTAATGGAGATTATTCTGACTACCTGCTCAGTGTGGTTTCCAAGAGGTCCCCATGTGGAGATGGTGCTGCTGTGGAAATGGCACGGGATTACTTATCCAGATCAGGCTAATGGTCAGGCAGCTGGTGGAAGTTAACAAAACAATTAATAAAATATCGAGATTTAAAACCTGGTGTCAGTAACAGTGATCCTGAAATCAATGTCGATTGTAAACTTCAATTTGCTTCCCCAATGCACTTCATGAAAGTGAATTCTGTTCTGGTAAATTCTATGCTTTCCTGGCCTGGCCTAAAAGTGACTCCAGACACACAGACATGTGATCAACTGTTCAATGGTCTTTAAACCGGTCAAGCAAGACACTAAATTGTACTGATGTGCTACGAGGTTTGAAAGGGTAAAACCGACAGAACACCCAGCTGCAGCCTCAGTATCAGAAAAGGGAATGGGAAACACAGTCCTGTTGACCCCGCAGAGACCTCCTTCCTAATATCTCTGAGCTTGTGACAGCCGCACCCCAGCTGTCTCCTGATCCCTTTAGTGTCTAGAAATCCTTATTTATATCCCGTGTTTTAGCTTCCACAGCCTGATGCGGTATAGAATTTCCCAGGGTCACCACTCTCATCTCAGTGCAGAGCAGCCTGCCTGTACCTAATACTGTGACCTCTTGTTTTAGACAACCCAGCCAGGGGAATGATCATCGTTGCTTCCAATCTGTATCGCCCTGTCAGTGTTTTAAATATTTCATTGAGATCTCCACTCATTTTCCTAAAGCCCAAGGAATACAGGTCCAGTCGCCCCAAACTCTGCTCCCTCAGCAAGTCTGTCATCCCAGAGATCAGTCTGGTCATCCTTCACTGCTCTCCCTCAATGTCAGGTTTGTCCTTTATTAAGTAAGGAGACCAACATTGCACACAATACTGCAAAAAGGTTCGAGATGGGCGTCTCCCCAAGGGCCCGTACAGTTGCAGTAATACACCCTTACTCTTGTGTTCAAATCCCCCTGAAATGATGGTCAACACAGCCTTTACCTTCCTACCTGTTTTGTGTTTCTGCAATATTGCTTTCATGACTGTTGTGCTGAGAGATCCTGAACTTTTCAATGCTGCGCTACCTTCTTGGTGGGTCTATGTACACTGGTTAGTGTGCCAATCTCATTCCCAGTGTTGCTTCATGGCTTCAGAACTCACTGCCCTGCACTGACCATGGAGGTCTGCGCAGAAGAAACCAAAAAAGGCATAAATCACTTTAAAGATCAAAATGTTTCGCCCAATCCATTTTCAAATTATCGGTTGCTGTTCTATTGTTTCCATCAAAATACACACCGTCACATCCACTCCCATTGCTCTTCATGTGCCACGCATTTGCCCCTTCACTCTACTTGTCTCAATCACTTTAGAGCGTTTCTTTAATATACTCCTCGCCCACTCACCATTCGACATCATTTAGTGCCGTCAACAGTCTGGGTTACTGTATTTGATTCTCTCAACCAAATGTTTGTGATGTATTGGGAATAGCTGGAGCCAAAGCAACGATCCCTGCGACACCAAAGATCCTTGCACTTCAAAACAGAATGTTCTATTCCTGTTCACTGTTTCCTGTCAGCTCTCCCATTCTAAAATCATGTTCATATTTTAGGGCCAAACCTCTAACATTTTACTTTGCATACGAGGCCTGAATCTTTACCAAAATCTTTCTGAAAATCCAAATGCACTGCATCCATTGCTTCACCGTATGTATAGACCTGTCTGTTTCTCAAATATGATTCCCATTTCATGTTGACCCATTACATAAGAACTAGGAAAATTAATAAAATTTCATGGCCTCAGCTCTACTTGCCCGTCCATAACCATAACCATTAGTTCCTTTACTTCTCAAAAAAATATCTATCTGAGCTTCAAACACATTCAATGACAAAGCTTCAACTATTTCACTCAGCAGGGAATTCCACCGATTCACAAACTTCTTGGTCAAGACGTTCCTTCTGAATTCAGTCCTGAATCTGCTCGACCTAATTTTGAGACGTTGCCCTCTTTTCCTAGTTTCACCTTCTACTGGAGACGTCCTCTCTATTTCTATCTGATCTATTTCCTTCATAATTATATATGTTTCGATCAGATCCTCCCTCGTTCTTTCAAATTCCAATCAATATATAATTACAGTCTACTATGTCTCTCCTCATAAGTGAACCCCTTCAACTCCGGAACCAACCTAGTGAACCTCCTCTGTATCCACCGCAGTGCCAGGACATCATTTCTCAAGTGAGGAGACCAAAATTGCACATCATACTCCAGGTGTGGTCTCACCAGCACCTTGTACAGCTGCAACATAACCTCCCTGCTTTTAAACTCAATCCCTTTAGCAATTCTATTTGCCTCGTTAATTACTTGTTGCACCTGCAGACCAACTTCTGTGATTCATGCACAAGGACACCCAAGTCCCTCTGCACATAAACATGCTGTATTTGTTTTAGCATGCAAGCAATAGTCCTTTTCACTGGTATTCCGACCAAAATGGATGACTTTGCATTTATTACAATTGTACTCCGTCTGCCAGACCTTTGCCCACTAGCTTAATTATTTATGTTCCTTCGTAAAGTTTAACATTCCACTGAACACTTTGCTCTGACACTCATTTTAGTATTATCTGCAATCTTTGAAACACTACACGTGATGTCCAACTACAAATCGTCCATGTAAGCTGTGAATAATTGTAATCCTAGCACTGATCCCTGAGGCATACCACTAGTCAATGAGCAGGAACCAGAAAACACTCATTTATTCCCACTCATTGCTTCTTGTTAGTTATCCAATCCTCTATCCATGTTCATGCATTACCCGGAATACCACACATCTTTACCTTATGCAGCAGCTTTTTTGGCGGCATTTTGTCGAATGCCTTTTGTAAATCTCGGTACACCGCATCTACTGGGTCCCTGTGGTCATAATGTCTTCATAGATTTCTAGTAAATTAGTTAAGCATGACTTTCCTTTCATGAACTGATCCTATGTCAGCCCAATGGGACGATTCCTGTCGAGATGCATTGCTATTTATTCCTTGATTACACATTGAAATATTTTCCCCACGACACTTAATGGCTAACTGGTCTATAGTTCCCCACCTTTGTCTACATCTCTTTTTAAACAGTGGCGTCTAATTTCCTGTTTTCCAATCTGCTGGAAGTGCAATAGAGTCCAGTGAATTTAGAAAGATTTCCACAAATGCATTTATTATTTCTCCCACTACCTCTGTTAGTAAATTGTGATGCATTCCATCAGAGCCAGGAGACTGATCTACCTTTAGCTCCATTAGATTGATCAACACTATCTCTGTCGTGGGAATGATTGTTTCCAGGTCCTCACCTACCTTCATCGCATTGACAATTACTGGCATGTTACTAATGCATGTCACAGACAAGATCGACAAAATATGTGCTCAAATCCTCGGCCATTTGCTCATACCCCATTACTGAATCTCACTTCTCACCCTCTAAAGGAAAATTGCTTACCTTAGCCACTATTATTGTTTTATTTATTTATAGAATCTTTTGGCACCTGTCTTTATATTCTGAGGTAGTTTACTCTCATAATCTACCTGATGTTTTTGATTTTTTTTGTTGCTTTCTTTTGACGTTAATATTTTTCCAAGTCTTTTAGTTTCCCAGTGGTCTTTGTCATTATTTATGCCAGTTATTTGATAGCTTCCCTTATTTTCTGAGACATCCACGACAGATTACCATTTTCCTTCAATCCTTCCATTTCCCTCTTATATACTGTTACTGAGCACTTGGAAAAATTGCATTGAAAGCCAGCCAGTGTTCATCAACAGTTCCACCTTAAAGTCTTTTCTTTCAACCAACTTTAGCTAACTCCTCCCTCATTCTATCGTAGTCTCCTTTATTTAAGCACAATACTCTGGTGTTGGATTTTGTCTTCTTACCTTCCATCTGTATGCTGAATTCAACCATACTTTAAGTCCCAATAATTTATCCCAATACATTTATTTATTAATCTCATTCTTTATCCCTCGAGACTAAGGTTTCCCAGTATTGCTGGGAAGATTTGACTTGTTTGTTTTTTTTTCTTCTGTGAAGACAGAACTAATGTATTTGCTTCACAGTTCTGTCACTTCCCTGCTGTAATGCTGCATTCTCTGGGTTCAGACTGTAACAAAGTTGCACTTGTTTTCTCTTACCTTTTCCTTTGACAGTTCACACTTATAACTCTTGTTAATAATCTCTTCAGAAACCGACGAATTCATATTCACACCATGCAATCACAGGAGCATAGACTCTCTTCTGCCAGAAATTTTAATTGGATTAGGACATCAGATCTGTAAACAATACTTCATGTACAGTCTCACCAACACTCTGTGTAACTCGCGCAGAATATCTTTACTTCTAGTCGGAATAAATTACTGTAGAATCTGCAATCTGTACTTAAACCCACACGTGGTAGATATCACAGTGAGTCAGACAGCATCCGTGGAGAGAGAGCATGGAGCTCTTCACCGCCTATATACTGGTTCTCTTTAAACAAAATCAAACCTAACTTTTACCTTGCTCAATTTGCGTATGTTTCTCCTAGTGTACTTTTTTTTCTCTGTTAACTTACTGCATGAGTTCTTGAAAATCCTCCTGAGTATCCAACTATAGCATATTCACTGGTTTTCCATTGTTTACATTCACAAGGCTTATCTTCAAGCAAAAAGTTTGCAAATTTTGACTACCCTATCAGAAATCTAGCATCATTCTCTTGACGTTTGCTATTGTTCTCTAATTGTGCAATATCAGATTCTTTTTAATAAATTTCAACAGATTCCCTACTGTGGATAACAGGTTAGCTGCTCTGTAGGTCTCCACTCTCGCTCTCCTCTTTCTTTCCTAAATCCTTGGAATGCATTCATTATCTTCCAAATTGGACATGGAAAAATACAATGATCCTCAATGCAATCAATCTATGCACTGCTGCTTTCTCTGAAATTTCAGTATGAATTACATCGAGTCTGTCAGACTTATCAATCCTCAATCCACATATGTTTTCAAATACTACCTCATCACTGATATGGATGATTTTAGCGTTTAGTTACACAAGTCCCATGATCACTTGTTATTTCCTCCATGAAGACAGACACTAAGTAACTGGTTAGTTTCCCTGTCATTTTTTTCTGTTCTCTGATCACACAAGACCAATTTCAAAACAGTCTGAACTCTAGCTGGTGCTGAAAATACTGTTAAAGCAACCCATCTCATACACCCTCATGAAATCCATTTCCCCAGCATTAAAATTCACTTGGGTTAACACTGTTCCGATATTACTTGAAGCTACCCATTTTTATTGTAGTACCCACAAAACTTGGATATGTAATTTCCTGTTCTGCAATATAAACAGCATTTGTATCACAATTTTGGCTTTGAGGTATAACTCCCATAAATGTTTGCTTCTGCTTGCTGTTTCTGAGCTCCACCTTACCAGATTCTTTGGAATCTGAGTGACATGGGCTCTGGGGAGATTAATGGCAGGTTCAGGCTAGATGTTTGGTGAGGCATATCTCAACATTGATGTCATCTCACCACATCCTACCCATTTCTCTCAAGTGTCATTATGACATTTTCACCAGATCTCCAGTTATGCTGGTGAAGTAGAGAAGGACAATAATCTTTCAACAATGCTGTGTATTCCCCCAAACAACTGAGACTGCTCTAACCTGGATGGGAACCTTACAGCAGGCTGGTGAAGTGCTGCTGGTGATGTACAGGATCTCGGTGAGACCACATCTGGAGCAGTGTGTACAGAATTTATCTCCTCACTGGGGAGATTGGAATTAACTCAGAGATTATTCCCCCAACTGATTTGTGCAATGAAGGTGTAAAACGTAGAATTCCTACAACGTGGAAGCAGGCCATTTGACCCATCGACAGCAAACTAATCCTCCGAAGACCACCACATTTAAATCACACTATACCCCCCTGCTCCCCACCAATCTCTGTTACCTGGCATTTTCTTTGACTAATGCACCTTACCTGCACATCGTGGGGCTGGGAGGAAACAGGAGTAGAAACCCTTGCAGGCACAAGGAAAATGTGAGACAGTAACTCCTGACTGAAATTGAACCCGAATCTCTGGTGCTATGAGGCAGTCGTGCTAACCACTGAGCTACTCATTGTGGGCATCACAACGTGCCTGCACAATTCAGCCCTCGAAATGTGACTTAACAGCAGGGAGATTCCGTAAGTCCCCAAACCTGTCACTGAGCAACAGAAGAAGGACATTGAGACCTTGAGTGGCTTCAGCAGGAACAGGATCAAGACATGCAAGCCATCGAGAAGATAATGAAGGAACACTGGGAGGATATTCAGTCCATCGAGACTATAATGTAGGAAAACCAGGAGGACATTCAACCCATCAAGTGTGTAAAGCAGGAACAGAATGAGTCCATTCAGCCACTCTTGCCTCTTACACACCAATTGCAGCAGATCATTTACAACCTTGTGAATTGAAAGGGAATGTCGAGGTTATAGAAAGGGAAGAACTTCGAATAGCCAACTTCACTAGGGAATGAAAAGGGATGAACAAACGATTGGGAATTGAAGACAAATTGTTAAAATCAGTAATTAAGGAATTAAAAACAGGAAATGTTCAAATCAAACCACAATCCATCGCAGTCAACATGATTTACTGAAGGATAAGTCAGGTTTTTTTTTGACTTATGTTTTAACAAAAAATCTGACAAACATGGTGGATGAAGGGGATCCTATTGATGTCTTAGTTCTGGACTTCCTGAAGGCATTGCATAACGTGCCTCACAAAAGGTTAATATGCAAAACAAAAGCAAATGGGATAAGGAAAATGTAATTTGTTGGAGAGGCGCTAATGAACAAAAGCTATGATATGGAGGTGCTGGTTTGGACTGGGTTGGACAACGTTAGAAATGGCAAGATACCAGGTTATAGTCCAATAGTTTTATTTTGAAAAACACAAGCTTTAGTCCCGCTCTTCGTTCATCAGGTGTTAGTGAGAGCAGAAGACCTTAGACATATAATTTATAAGGAAAAGATCAAAGGGTTATACAACACATGGACGTGAATTTAACACATCGAAGATGTCTCCCAAACCTTTTATCAGTTAGAATGGAGGTGCAGGTTTTGATTGATTAATATGCAAACCTGAGAATTTATTTCAAGTCACGCCTGGAGATAGTTTAAGGTACTAACGATGTAAAGGAATGGACCCCTCCGGACAGACTATGTTACACAGGCGTGAGGTCTTGTTTCGAGTCTGTCTTTGTCTTCTCCTGGAGTCAGACTGATTTTATTTGCAAAGTATGAGTTTATAAAATACCGCATTGACTGACTGTATACAAATTGTATATTTTTGAGAAAATATGATTTATTAGTATGGATGAGGGGAGTGTGAATGTGCGCGGGGAGAAGAGGGAGAGGTGCATGGGTGTATGTCGGGGGAGAGCGAGACGGCGTGTGTACCTACGTTAAGACACAGCCAGATTTGGCAGATTCCTTTCCCCACACACTCACTCCGTGGTTTCAGAGTTTTCCTTCTCTGAATCTCTGCTCATTCTTTGTTGTTCATGTTACAGACCCAGATGCTGCAACTACAGTCGCAATGCTCCATCCAGATTTGGGTCACCAAATCATCAGGTCTCTCTGAATGTGAGAGTCAGCTCACAGCACGACCTCCTGCAAACCATCCCAAGCCCATCCACGAATGTTTCAATAACAGGAGACAGTCAGAAGCTCCTCAGTTACAAGTTAGATGCCTTGTCCTTTATAATGGTTGTCGCGGGGTTCCCTCGTGTTACTGATTGCACGGTCAGCTGAGAGCGGCAAACACAGTCGTTGAGTGGACAGGTACATCTCTCAAAGCTAGTGGAACACCTTGTCCAACAAAGATAAGCACATGGGACACACCAGGAAGTGAACAAATGCCCAATACACACTATTTCATTCTTTCAGAGCTTCACAATGTCAGCATTCGATACACTCAGAAGCCAAAAATAAAACACCAGGGAACGATACAGAAAAACAAACAATTAATTAACTGATAACATGTTGCGAAAATATGGATAAGGAGACAGGGGAGTGAGAATAACTGGAGAAGTGAGACAATGGTGGGTCCAATCACAAAAATGAGAACATCAAATGAAAACATTGGCAGATCAGTTGAAATGCTTCGTTACATCAAAATCCGAATCGGCCTCACAGAACCAACCCAGATATCATAAGCTGGGACAAGGAACTAGCCAGAATGGAGAGCTGTGCAGACCATGCTAGTGGAGTACTCCATAAACTGGGAGATAGTGAGGACTGCAGATGCTGGAGATCAGAGCTTAAAAATGTGTTGCTGGAAAATATAGAGAGAGGGAGAGAGAAAGAGAGAGAGAGAGAGTGTGTATGTGTATGCGTATGTGTGTGTTTTGGTGGCGATAAATATGAAAATTGTTTGAGAGAGAACACACATGGACGGAATCAGTTTAAATGAGAACAAGTGACAAGGGTTTGGGTAATCAATATAGAGACACTGAGGATTGTGCCACAGACAGAGGAAACGATGTGGTTCAAAATATTAAATTAAAGGCATTGCCAGACCCAGCAAAAATATAAATCGATCCTCAAACAAATGATGGGATTTTGGTGTGAGGTGAGAACTGAGCCTTGGAATGTCGACTCAGATTTGCAGGTTTGAATTTGGGAGTGTCAGCAGCAGATTATTGGGATCATTCAGACTACATTTCATAGCTCAGGGTTCAAATCGCAGATAGAATAAGCCAGTGAAGTATATTCAGGAGACGTTAAAAATTACAAATAGGAATGATTCAGATATGGGTTCGGAATCAGCTCGTGGACAAAGGGATCACCATAGTTGTGACTCGTGTGTTTCAGCCTCAGATAATGGCCAGGGATGAGATGAAGTCAGAGGAACGAAATGGTGTTTGTAACCAGAACAGAAGACAGTGACCTCCAAGCTTTCAATATTGAACTCGGGCTGTGATACAATGAATTGTGTTCTATAGCTGAAACTGAGTAGGTCCGACAAGGCACAGCGCCCGAAGGAAAGAAGGAAAGTTGTTCCTGGTGGTTTGGAGAGTGAATGTTTACACAGTAGAGTAAATGTAAAGAAAAATAATACAGTCACACATGATTAATGCAAATAATAAATGGACAGTGAAACTTACCAGGTACACCAATAATAGCCAGGGTAGGATAATAAAAATATTGAATAATGTAAAGTGCATATTCGATCCGCAATGGTAATGGCCAGGAATGATATGTAGAAAGAATCCATACATAATAGGATAAACTCCTGTCCATTGTTGTTAAATTCCAGTCTAAAGTTCTCAGAGTCAGATCTCCCATTCCCCTGTCTCTGCAGCTGCTGATCCCTGTGAGTGCTGTCGGTGAGACACCCACTCATACTATGGGATAACACATTTAACGGTGTCCATTTTATCATTAAAATATGTAAACCCTCCACTGGGATAAATACAATCTCTGGAGACTGACATTAATCACAGTCACCAAACAAACAGCTTCAGTTAACCAGTTCCTTACCTCATTTTACACATCCCAATAAAAGGGAACATTTACTCAGTCTGGACTGAGTGGATGACTGTTGCCGAGGGATAGATCATAAACCTTTCAATCTTTTTTAATCTTTCTTCCTTGTGTGTAGGAGTATTGCTGGAACATTTGTAGGATTGTATATGTTCCATCCTGTTTGTAAAAAGGAGACAGGGAAAGAATAACAGATCAGATGCATAAAATGCCTTGTAGGGACGTTTCTAGATACTTGAGTAATGCTGCTCGTAGTTTGAAATGCCCTGGTATCAAACCATTTCATAACTTCGAGGCACCATTCAGCACATTGAAATTGCTGCTCAGGAACAGGGAGAAACAATTCTGTCCCCAAGTGCCTTCTATAGAGACATAGGAAGACATAGGCCTTTCGGCCTGTTACAGAGGGACAGGAGGAACTGATCAGCCTCTTGAAACTGTTACCCGTTCAGCTTCTCAGACCAGTATAACAAAAGCAGAGTCAGTTAGCACGATTGCTTAGTTAATGAGAAATAAAATATAAATGCAACATTCTGATTTTGATGGTATTTTACAAAAAAAGCAGAAAGATTTTCAGTCAATACGAACTGATTGGAATGTCAAAAGGCCATTCAGTCCATCAGTTTCATTACACAGGAACAGCTGGTGAGCATAGAGCTGTTAGAGCCTGTTACTCAGTAGCAACAGGAGGAGAGCAAACAGATATTGCAGACAGTTACTCAGGAGCAGCAGGAGGAGGGCACACAGTTATTGGAGCCTGTTACTCAGGGGCAGCAGGAGGAGAGCACACAGGTATTGGTGCCTGTTACTCAGGAGCAGCAGGAGGAGGGCACACAGGTATTGGTGCCTGTTACTCAGGGGCAGCAGGAGGAGGGCACACAGGTATTGGTGCCTGTTACTCAGGAGCAGCAGGAGGAGGGCACACAGGTATTGGTGCCTGTTAGTCAGGAGCAGCAGGAGGAGAGCACACAGCTATTGGAGCCTGTTACGCAGGAGGAGGGCACACAGTTATTGGAGCCTGTTACTCAGGAGCAGCAGGAGGAGAGCACACAGGTATTGGAGCCTGTTACTCAGGGGCAGCAGGAGGATAGCACACAGGTATTGGAGCCTGTTACTCAGGAGCAGCAGGAGGAGAGCACACAGGTATTGGAGCCTTTCACTCAGGGGTAGTAGGAGGAGGGCACACAGCTATTGGAGCCTGTTCCTCAGGAGCAGCAGGAGGAGGGCACACAGCTATTGGAGCCTGTTACTCAGGGGCAGGAGGGTGTGAGCATGCAGCTATTGGTGCCTGTTACTGAAGGGCAACAGGAGGAGAGCACACAGCTATTGGAGCCTGTTACTCAGGGGTAGCAGGAGGAGAGTAAACAGGTATTGGAGCCTGTTACTCAGGGGCAGGAGGGTGTGAGCATGCAGCTATTGGAGCCTGTTACTGAAGGGCAACAGGAGGAGAGCACACAGCTATTGGAGCCTGTTACTCAGGAGCAGCAGGAGGAGAGCACACAGTTATTGGAGCCTGTTACTCAGGGGTAGCAGGAGGTTAGCACACAGCTATTGGAGCCTGTTACTCAGGGGTAGCAGGAGGTTAGCACACAGGTATTGGAGCCTTGACTGAAGGGCAGCAGGAGGTGAGCACACAGGTATTGGAGCCTGTTACTCAGGGGCAGCAGGAGGAGGGCACACAGGTATTGGTGCCTGTTAGTCAGGAGCAGCAGGAGGAGAGCACACAGCTATTGGAGCCTGTTACTCAGGAGGAGGGCACACAGTTATTGGAGCCTGTTACTCAGGAGCAGCAGGAGGAGAGCACACAGGTATTGGAGCCTGTTACTCAGGGGCAGCAGGAGGATAGCACACAGGTATTGGAGCCTGTTACTCAGGAGCAGCAGGAGGAGAGCACACAGGTATTGGAGCCTGTCACTCAGGGGTAGTAGGAGGAGGGCACACAGCTATTGGAGCCTGTTCCTCAGGAGCAGCAGGAGGAGGGCACACAGCTATTGGAGCCTGTTACTCAGGGGCAGGAGGGTGTGAGCATGCAGCTATTGGTGCCTGTTACTGAAGGGCAACAGGAGGAGAGCACACAGCTATTGGAGCCTGTTACTCAGGGGTAGCAGGAGGAGAGCACACAGGTATTGGAGCCTGTTACTCAGGGGCAGGAGGGTGTGAGCATGCAGCTATTGGAGCCTGTTACTGAAGGGCAACAGGAGGAGAGCACACAGCTATTGGAGCCTGTTACTCAGGAGCAGCAGGAGGAGAGCACACAGTTATTGGAGCCTGTTACTCAGGGGTAGCAGGAGGTTAGCACACAGCTATTGGAGCCTGTTACTCAGGGGTAGCAGGAGGTTAGCACACAGGTATTGGAGCCTGTAACTGAAGGGCAGCAGGAGGTGAGCACACAGTTATTGGAGCCTGTTACTCAGGGGCAGCAGGAGGTGAGCACACAGGTATTGGAGCCTGTTACTCAGGGGCAGCAGGAGGTGAGCACACAGCTATTGGAGCCTGTTACTCAGGGGTAGCAGGAGGTTAGCACACAGGTATTGGAGCATGTTACTGAAGGGCAGCAGGCGGATAGCACACAGCTATTGGAGCCTGTTAATCACGGGCAGCAGGTGGAAACAGGAATACAGGAACAGGAGCCAGTCATTAAACTGCTCTCGACTTCGACAGAGGAACAGAAGCGAGTCACTCGACTGCTCGAGCCTGGGACACAGGAACAGGAGGCCATCACTCAACTGCTCGAGACAGGGACACAGGAACAGGAGGGAGTCACTCAACTGCTCGAGACTGGGACACAGGGATAGGAGGCAGTTATTCTCTGATCTGATTGTGATTCCTTCATTCCATTTTTAAGATATTCCCCTCTCTGCAGTCTCTGCTCCTTTTGATGGTCATGTTGCAGATGCTGTCACTACAGTCACCATGAATCATCCAGAGTGGGTCACCAAAGCATCTGGTCTTCCTGAATTTCCACAGCAGCTTAAAGCACAGCCTCCAGGAAACCGTCCCCAGCTTTTCCACTGTCACTCAAGTGCTAGTGAGAAGGCTCTTCTGGATCAGTAACAGTGCAAGCGATTCCTTGTGTTACTGAGCACATGATCAGTAGAGAGTGATTACCACAGGCGTTCAATTGATCGGCGCAGAGCAAGTTAGAAAGGTGTGCATCAAAACTGCTGGAAGTCCACTATCCAACATGGAGCACAGAGCAGGACACCGGGAAGTCAAATAAAACACAAGCTATACTTTTTGAACATTGTTTCTAAGCAGCTTAATGTTGGAAGCTGATGCTCAGTTTAAATTACAACAGTTTAAATACAACAAATGGGACGGATTTGGGAAATAGACGGATGGAGAGAGACTCAGAGTCGGTGTTGCGGATGGATGTGTTCGCATGTTTAAAAATGCTGAAGTGAAGACATTTCGATAGCATCAAGTAACATAGGCGGGTATTTCCGGCAATGGTGAATTAATAGTATACTGGTGTGAGTTCAGACAGAATCATAGACTCTCAGAGATGTACAGCACAGGAACAGACCCTTCAGTCTAACTTGTCCATGCCGATGGGATATCCCAAATTAAACTAGTCCCATTTGCCAGCACTTGGCACATTTCGATGTAAACCCTTCCTCTTCATGTACCCATCCAAATGCCTTTTAAATGTTGTAATCATAACAGGCACCACCACCTCCACTGGTAGCTCATTCCACACATGCACCATTCTGTATTAGAAAAACTTGGTCCTTGGGTCTCACCTGAAATCCATGCACTCTAGTTTTGCGAAAGAGATATGCCTATTAACACTACATATGCCTCTCATACTCCAAGAAAAATCACCCCAACCTACTCACTCTCTCCCTGCAGCTCAAATCCTGGCAACATCCTTGTAAATCTTTTCTGTCTCCCTTCAAGTTTCACAATATCTTTCTGATAGGAGGGAGACCAGAATTGCATACAATACTCCAAAATAACCGAATTAATGTGCTGTACAGCAGCAGCATGGCCTCCCAATTCATATAGTCAAAGCACTGACCAATAAAGGCAAGCATGCCAAATGGCTGCTACTGTATTCTATCGAACTGTAACACAACTTTCAAGGAATTTTGAACCTACACTCCAAAACCGTTTTGTTCAGCAACACTCCACAGGACCTTACCATTAAGTGTCTACCTCCTGTCCTGATTTGCATTTCCAAAATGCAGTGCCTCACATTTATCTGCACTAAACACCATTCGCTGCTCCTCAGCCGATCAGCCCACCTGATCAAGATCTCATTTTACTCTGATGTAAACCTTCTGTGTGTCCACAACAACATCAGTTTTGGTGTCATTTGCAAACTAACCAACTATCGCTGCTGTGTTCACATCCAAATGATCTATATAAATCATGAAAAACAGTGGACCCAGCACTGATACTTGTCGCACACCACTGGTTACAACCCACCAGTTCGAAAAGCAATCAACCATCACCACCCTCTATCTCCGACCTTCGAGCCAATTTTGTATCCACATGGCTAGTTTTCCATGTGCATTCCATGTGAACTAACCTAGTTAACCAGTCTACCATGTAGAACATTGTCAAATGCCTTAATGAAGTCTATATCGCAATGTACACCTCTGCCTCAATGAATCCTCTTAGTCAGTTTCTTCACAAAATCTCAGTCAATTTCGTGAGACACCATTTCCTGTGCTTAAAGCTACGTTGACGATTCCGTATCAGTCCTTGCCATTCAAAATGCATGCAGACCTTGTGCCTCATAATCCATACCAACAACTTGCCCATCACTGACGTCAGGCTCACCGGCTTTTCCTTACCATCCTTCTTAATGTTTTTAATGTAATGACATCACGTTATCAAACCTCCTACCTTCCTGCACCTCACCTGTGACAATCAATGATACAAGTATCTCAGCATGTGACCCAGCAGTCCCTTCCCTAGCTTCCCACAGAGTTCGAGGTTACAGCTTATCAGGTCCTGGGGACTTTTCCATCTTTACAGGCTTTACGAACAACATCATCTCTTCCTCTGTAATACAGACACTTTTCAAGATGTCACTGTTAATTTCGGAAGCTCCTTAGCTTCCATATCCTTCTGCACAGTAAATACTGATGCAAGGTGCTTGTTTAGTATCGCCTCCATCTCCTGTTGTTCTGCACATCGGAAGCCTTGCTGATCCTTAAGTGACCCAAAACTCTCCCGTGTTACTCTTTCGTCCTTAATCTGTTTGTACAGTGCCTTTGAATTCTCCTTAACCCTATTTGTCAAAGCTATCTCAAGCCCCCTTTATGGCCTCCGGATTTCCCTTTTAATTATACTTCTACTGGCGATAGACTCTTCTCGACAGTCACTTTAAATCTGGAATTCAGAGGCTGATGACGATGATATATCTAGTTTTGATTGTTTGAAATACCCAACTAGTTCGCTGATGCCCTTGAAGGAAGCAAACAGCCATCCTTACCTGGTCTAGGTTACATGTGACTCCAGACCCACAACAATATGGTTAACTGTTAACTGCCTCTTGGCAATTAGTGATGGGTAATAAATGCAGTCTAAGCCAGTTATACTCTCATCCCGTGAATGAATACTGTAAAAACATCGACTCCTGATATCCGTATATGACATTGGCATCCCTCTTACCCGTGACCAGGCCATCAATGTCTCCAATCTGCCAGCAATTCCTTACACCTTCCAGCCTTACCCCTCACCCTAAAAGGGGCATACTGTCTCTGGGCTCTTGATATCTCATTTTTGAAGGCTTCCCACTTCTGAGCTGGCCCCTTATCTGTGAATATCGATTCCAATCCAGTTTGGAAGTTAGAGTCATAGTGTCATAGAGATGTGCAGCATGGAATCAGACCCTTCGGTCCACCTCATCCATGCCGACTAGATATCCCAACCCAATCCAATCCTACCTGCCAGCATCCTGCCCATTTCCCTCCAAACCCTTCCTATTCATGCACTCATCCAAATGCCTCTTAAATGTTGCAATTGTACCAGCTTCCACCACTTCCTCTAGCAGCTCATTCCATACACGTACCACCCTCTGTGTGAAATATTGTCCCTTCAGTCATTTTTATATCCTTCCCCTCTCACCCCAAACCTATACCCTCTCGTACTGGACTCTCGGACCCTAGGGAAAAGACTTTGTCCATTTACTCTATCCAAGTTCTTGCCTAATATAATCAAATTAGCCTTCCTCCAATTTAAAACATTATCTTTTAGATCCACTTCATCCATTTCCATCTCTGTTTTAAAACTAATAGAATTATGAGTACTTGTTCCAAAGTGCTTCCCCACTGATAACTCAATCTCCTGCCCTACCTCGTTTCCCAAGGGTAGGTCAAGTTTATGTCCGTCTCTGTGATGGAGAGCATTGGACAAGCAACTGCAGCTTTGTGACTGTTAGTGGTTTCAACAGAATCTATGACTCACTGGTCTGAATCTAAGAATAATTTGTCTCAGTGACGTTTTCATTGAATGTGACAGATGGATTGTCTGTACGAGGCTGAGCAAGTTTCTGGTGCTATCTTATCAAACTCACCTCATTAACTACCCACTCCACCCCATGGTGTCCCTCTTATTCAATACCAGCCCGATTCTCACACCCACCATGGCTGGAGGTACTCACCATCGCTCGGATGCCCCTGGATATTCCGTGATCTCTGGCACTGGTGCCATCTTCAAAAGGCCAATGGGCAGACGGTTGAGCTTTCTTAGTTAGAAGTTGCCTTGCACAGTTTACCCTGAGCATGGCAGATAAGGGACAATTACAACACGGTTTTTTGAACAGGGGTTTGGAAGACCTGGTGGATGGGCTAGTAGAGAGTAGACCATTCTCTTCCCAGAGGGACCCACACCACCAGACCCCCTGAGCATTGTCCGAGCTCACCACCCAGCTCAGTGCTGTATCTGCGGTCTGAGGAAATGTATAGCAATACAGGACAAGCATCAATAACCTTCCCCACTCTGTCAGGGTAAGGGTCACTGTATTCTCTCTGCTCCCGCGCACTCACTGTATATTTGTTATCGCACCGACCACCGAACTAGGCTCATGCTCCACCACTCTCACTCTTTCACCTTCTCTCTCTCTCTCTCTCTCTCTCTCCTAATTTCCCTCCACTATACCACCCACACTAATAACGCAACATGGCCGTAACACTATGGACTAACTCCCTCCTGACACCTCACCATTTCCCCTGCCACACCTACACCAGAACTAAGAGCAGGGCCACCCACTGCAACCTTCCCTCCCTCCCTCCCTTTGTACCATTCCAGGAGAAACAGCCTGCAATAGGACAGAAATGGTCAAGCCGGGTTGTGGAGTGCCCGATATCCGCTCCCTCATGCCACCACCACATGGGGACGACCCTGCTACGAGTTGGAGAGGACCGGGATGCCTCGTGTGGAGATTCTGAAACATCCACATCTCACCAAACGAGTAAGGAGCAATGTTCAGTGAAGGGCAATTCTCACTTTAAACCCACTGGCAGTTCCGTTTCCCCCGGCACAACGTAGAAGCCGTGGCCCTGATGCCATCTCTCTTTTGTGTCGAGCTGGTATAAATGGAAACTCCACCATCTCGGTGGCCGGAGGGTGGGCTCACAACACATCGTCACCATTACCTCCCAGGAAGGGAGCACGGAGGCTCCCTCCTATACCTCCTCCTGTAAAAAGCTCAAATACTGAAAATAATCTGTGACATTTACTGCTCTCCTCCCTTGTCCTGCCATGTCCAATAATCTGTCCTCATATATATCCAGCATCCTGTGCTCCTGCAGCCCTTTTATAACTGTACAGATATTTTATATTGTCTGTCAATGTTATTCCTACCAAAGTGCATCATCTCACACTGCTCTGCATTGATGCTCATCTGCCATAAAACACAACACTACACCAATTTGTCACTGCCCTTTTGGAGTTCCACACTGTCCTCCACACACTTTACAATTCTTCCAGGTTTGGTTTCGGCAAGCAATGAAATTGTCCTAAAATCACTCTCCACTAATACTTACTGACTCTCTCACTAGTGTGAACAAGCACAATACAAAAACACTCACCATGAACAGACTGAAAAAAACTGACACATTCCAGAGTCCAAGTGATATATTGACAAAGTTACCGGAGCAAGAGAAATACTGACAGACACTCCATGTCTGTATTAGTGTCAGTGTATGAGTGAGTGTCTCTATGTCTCTGTGTTCGTGTGTGTTTAACTGTGTGTATCAGTGTAGGGCGAGTCTGGAAGTCACTGTGGTGTTAATGTGATGTACTATCCCCCTGACATGAGTTTCTGAGGAAGGGGTACTCAACCCAAAACATTAACTTCCATTTCTGCCCACAGATGGTGACCGACTTGCTGAGCTTTCTGTCGCTCTCCGACTCTGCTGGTCTCCCCACCCCTCTGTACAGGTGGTAATGGAGGGTGAAAATCATAGGGATTCAGTTTCGGAAGGACAGAGGGAATGTATCAGCTCACAGCACCATCCAAACTGAGAGCACCATCAACACACATATACGCACACACACACACTACAAACACGCACACACACACAGGCATGTACACACATAGAGCTGCACACAGACGCTCATGCACAGATACACAATACTTATAGCCACCGCCACACACACTTACACACACACTACAAACGTGTGCACACACAGAGACACTTGCACACAGACATATACAGCTGCACACAGACACTCACATACAGATTCACATACCTATAGCCACCCTACACACGCACTTACAAATGCACACACACACGCGACACACACCGAGATGCAGAGAGCCACACACACAAAGAGACATACACACACCCATGACACACACACGCACGCACACAAAATGCTTACACTCATGCAGATATATATACATACATGCACACATACGCATGCACTCAGACAGACACACACACACACCCGCAGAACACACACAGACACAGATTTCATTCGTTTCTTCATTCCAACCCCACACCAGAACTTATCCCAGATCCATCCTTCCAACTCGGCACCTCCCTCTTGAACTGTGCTACCTGTCCGTCTTCATTCCCACTATCCACTTCACTCTTTGCTCCAACCTATCACCTTCACTCCACCATCATTTATTTGTCGCCTTCCCAGCTGCCTTACCCAAGCACCATCCCCTTCCATTTATCATTCGGCCCACATGGTCCACAAGCCTCGTTACTAATGATGAGATTATGCTCGAAATTCCAACTTTCATGCTCTTTGGATGCTGCCTGAAATTCTGTGCTTTTCCAGCACCACACTCTTTGACATAGACACACACGCACCCACAGACACAGAAACACACACACAGACACACAAACACAGAAACACACACACAGACACACACACACACAAACACAAAGACAACCATGCTTCCCACGCTCGAAAACATCCACACTCCCCACACAGAGACACCCACACTGCCCACACACACACACATACTCACACACAGACAGGCATACACACTCAAACAAACATGCACACTAACACACATAGACACCCACCCTCCCCACAAATGCACATTTACTCTCATACACGGACAGACACACTCAGCCAGACACACAACTAACACATATGCAGACACGCAAAAAGCACATGTACGTACATACATGCACAAAGGAACACACAGACAGAAACACAGACACACACACACAGGCACACAGATACATACTGATATGCACATACACTGGCAAACAGACAGAGGCATACACACATTGACACATAGAAAACACCCTTACAAGCCCCCTACACACAGACACCCAAACTCCTCACACACACGCAGAATCACTGATACAGAGAGACACACAATCACTCGCACACACACAAAACAAGCACATATTATCAGACAGACACACAGAGATGCACAGAGACATGCACACACCGACACACACCAACACAGACATACAGGCATGCACACACAGAGGCAGACATACATTGACACATGTACACACACAGTGACAAGATCCATTGAATCGGATTCCGTGAAAAACAGAAGCCGATGGAATGAAAAGTGCCATGAGAGCGAGAATATAACATTATATGTGAGGAAGTTGTTTTCCAGACTCGAGGAGAGTGCACAATGCTGTTTCCAGGGATCAATATCTGGATATGTAGACAGAATTAGCATCGGCTGTTATTGTACTGCATCTTTTGTACAATGTTGCAAAAGCACAGGCCTTTTCTATAGAGGGGAAAACTTCAAAATCCTCAATGATGCAAAACACACAAATGAGGTGAACAACAAAGCAACCGCAGAAACTCGTGTTACGTCATGGGGTGAATGCCCTGGCTCAACCTTTGCTCAAATTCGCTCTCTGTCAAATTCCTGAGCCAGAGTTTCGAACACTGAATGGTCTATGTTAATAAACACTGCTCAAATCTCACAACTTCAGTATTTAATACGCCCCTACATGTATGTCTGACAACAGTAATTGCTCCCTCACTGTGTTACTTCAGCACACGTAGAGAAAAAATAAACATGAGAACAACAGTCACGTATGTGACAGGGATTTGACCCGATGCACACCTCTTCCCACCCTACCTCTTGCACACCTCTTCCCACCCTACCTCTTGCATTACACCTCTTCCCACCCTACCTCTTGCAAAAATGCCATCCCTTATTCCCAATTCCTCCGCCTCTGCCGGACCTGTTCCCAGGAGGACCAGTTCCACCACAAAACACACAAGATGGCCTCCTTCTTTAGAGACCGCAATTTCCCTTCCCACGTGGTTAAAGATGCCCTCCAATGCATCTCATCTACATTCCGCACCTTCGCCCTCAGACTCCAACCCTCCAACCGTAACAAGGACAGAACGCCCCTGGTGCTCACCTTCCACCTTACAAACCTTCGCATAAACCAAATCATCCGCTGTCATTTCTGCCACCTCCAAACAGACCCCACCACCAGGGATATATTTCCCTCCCCACCCCTTTCCGCCTTCCACAAAGACCGTTCCCTCAGTGACTACCTGGTCAGGTCCACACCCCCCTACAACCCACCCTCCCATTCTGGCACTTTCCCTGCCGCCTCAGGAACTGGAAAACCTGCGCCCACACCTCCTGCCTCACCTCTCTCCAAGGCCCTAAAAGAGCCTTCCACATCCATCAAAGTTTTATTTGCACATCCACTAATATCATTTATTGTATCCGTTGCTCCCGATGCAGTCTCCTCTACATTGGGGAGACTGGGCGCCTCCTAGCAGAGCGCTTTAAGGAACATCTCCGGGACACCCGCACCACTCAACCACACCGCCCTGTGGCCCAACATTTCAACTCCCCCTCCCACTCTGCCGAGTACATGGAGGTCCTGGGCCTCCTTCACCGCCGCTCCCTCACCACCAGAGGCCTGGAGGAAGAACGCCTCATCTTCCGCCTCAGAACACTTCAACCCCAGGGCATAAATGTGGACTTCAACAGTTTCCTCATTTCCCCGTCCCCCACCTCGCCCTAGTTCTAAACTTCCAGATCAGCACTGTCCCCATGACATGTCTGGACTTGTCCTGCCTGCCTAGCTCCTTTTCCACCTATCCACTCCACCCTCCTCCCTGACCTATCACCTTCATCCCCTCCCCCAATCACTCATGGTATTCTACGCTACATTCTCCCCACCCCCACCCTCCTCTAGCCTCCTCCACGCTTCAGGTTCACTGCCTTTATTCCTAATGAACGGATTCTGCCCGAAACGTCGATTTCGATACTCCTTGGATGCTGCCTGAACTGCTGTGCTCTTCCACCACCACTAATCTAGAATCTGGTTTCCAGCATCTGCAGTCATTGTTTTTACCGCCTTGCAGTTCTTCCCCAGGCTGTATCACACAGCAGGGTCCTCCGGTGAAATGAACAGCCGTGAATGACATGTGGTTCGGTCTGTCGGAGACAGCATTTCCAGACAGATACAGTTCCCTCTTATTAGAACAAGCAGCACTGATGATGAATAACCTCAGAGAGAAGCAAGCGATAGAGATTTACTGTGGACTCGATGGGCTGAACGGCTTCTGTCGGCACGTGAATGACGTCACCCGTCTCTGCCGTCCCTCTCCCTGTCTCTGTGACAGAGTGGCAGAGGGAGAAATAATGGCTCGTTTTTAATCCTCCCTTCCGCTTTGGACTGTCTGCAGCCCCGCAGCCCCTGGCTGTGGGGATGGTTCTCAGTGAGTGAGGGTTTCATACGGAGCCGCTTCATCTGGGACATTTGGGACTCAGATGTTAACTGATGCCCGATTGCAGCAAAGAAACCGACGGCTCTGAAACAAAAGCCTTTCTGCTGGATTGTTCTGTGAAGATTGATTCTGAACATCAAATGGGCAGCACAAAAATGCACTGCTTTGAATTTTACTGAGGGAAGAGAGTCCACAGCCCATTTCTCTCTTTCCCACCAGCTCAGCACGTTTTTCTCTCTCTCAAATAAATGATATTTGGAGGAAGTCCGCAATCAAAGTTGCTAAGTTCCAGCGGCGCTCTTGCACCTGGCTGTGCCCGTGAGAGGAAGCTTCAGAGCATATCCGCATTTACATCCCGTCATAATGCCTGCAAGTGGAGGGGAATGGCTGAATACTCTGCCATTAGAGACAGCTCAGTCCACGGGGATGGGATAAACAGCATCGTCCCGCGTGGGGACGTTCTGCCGATCCGACACAGTCCACTTTATCAATCAGATCATACCAGAGTGAGAACGCTCGAGAAGGCCAATCGGTCACTCGTACCTGTGCCAACTCGGGAGTTGCAAAAAATTGGTGAAAGTGGAAAGTGGATTTGTTCACGTTTCAAGTGTTTCCATGAAGCAGGAAGCAGAAGAAGATACACAGTCAAGCGATTGAGATCTGACTACAGGGGCAGCAAATAAGTTGTACAGGGCAGGGGAGAGCTTTGAAGTATTGAATTCTGGTTAATGGGACGATCATGCTTTTACGAGGCCACGCTGCTACAGAAGAAACTATGTCAGTGTCTCTCAGCATTGTGATGTCACAGGCAAAAGACGCCGTTACACTGCAGGAAATTCCTTTTTCCAATGTGATGGCAGTCCATATGTAAAGGTGTAGCTTATATATCGAATCCTTTCACATAAATAATTCCACTGCACCTCAGTATGTTGTATTGTCTCCTTTCCACTTTACCTGTCATTGTGCCTGCACTGAAGTTGATTTTCTCTTTCTGCGTGTCTTTTACAGTCTGGATGATGTGATGCAGTTGTACTGACCCATCTTCTGACAGAATTTTCCACTTCACTTCAGCCCGCCCTAACTTCGCTATCTGATACCATTCTCATTGTTTAGATGTTAATCGCTCGTCTCAGATCCAGCCTGCCCTCACCCAAAATAAATGGAAAACTCAGTCACACTGTGATCACTGCAATCGAGGAATATATTCACTCTAAGGTCATTGATAATTCGAAGGATAAATTTAGGACTGCAGATGCTGGAGATCAGAGTTGGTAGTGTGATGTTGGAAAAGCACAGCAGATCAGGGAGCATCCGCGGAGCAGGAGTATTCAGGTTTCAGATTTAAGCCTTTCATCTGGAATAAGGCTTATGAGTGGGGGCTGAGAGATAAAAGGAAATAGTGTGGGGTTGAGGGGAAATAGCTGGAAAGTAATAGATGGATGAATAGGAGGGAGAAGAAAATAGGTCAGAAATAGCAGTGATGGAAAGGGTTGCGAGGACGGTGCCGAGTTGAAGGCTTGGGCTTGGGGGAGGGGAAATGAGGTAACTGTTCAAATTCACATTTATCCCGTGTGGTGTTAGGGTCCCAAGCCGGTAGGTGTAGTGTTCCTCTTCCAGGCGTTGGGTGGTAACGGTTTGGCAGTGGTGAGGTCCAAGACCTGTATGTCTTTGATGGGGTAGGAGGGGGAGTTGAAGTATTCAGCCACGGGACGGTGAAGTTGGTGGGTGCGGGTGTCCCAGAGATGTTCTCTGAAATGATCTGCAAGAAGGTTTCCTCTCTCCCTGATGTAGAGGAGACCGCACTGGGCGCAACGGATTCAGTAGATGACATTGGTCGCTGTAAAGGTGAATTTCTAATGGATGTGGAATGATCCATTCGGGCCTTGGCTGAGGTGAGGGGAGTGGTGTGGGTGCAAGTTTCACCCTTCCTTTGGTGGCAGTGAAAGATGCCAGGAGAGGGTTGTGGGCTGGTTGGGGGGGATGTATGGACCTGAAGAGGGGGTCATGGAGGGAATGGTCTTTACGGAATGTTGGCAGGGCTGGGCAGCGAAATATATCTCTGGTGATGGTGTCTGTTTGGAGGTGGCATCAGTGGCAGAATATGATGCGTTTATGCGGAGTTTGATGGGATGTAAGGTGAGCAACAGGTGGTTCTGTCCTTGTTGCGTTGAGAGGCGTGGCTTCAAGGGTGGTGGTGTGTGAAATGGAGGTGTTGAACCAGAGGGCACTGTCAACCACGTGGGAAGGCAATTTGCGATCGTGGAAGAAGTAGACCAACTGGCTCTTTCTGAGGTAAAATTGGTCATCCTGGAAACATATGTGCTGGAGGTGGAGGAATTGGGAATAAGGAATGGCGTTCTTACACGAGATAGGGTTGGAGGAGATATAGACTAGATACATGTGGGAGTCGGTGAGCTTGTAGTATATGTCTGTAATTAGTCAGTTGCCAGAGTCGGTGATGGAGAGGTCCAGGAAGGTGAGGGAAGTTGCCAAGAGGATCCGGATAAATTTGAGGTCGGAGTGGAAGGTGTTGGTAAAGTTGGTGAGCAATGCAACCTCCTCGTTGGAGCACCAAGTGAACCCAAACATTCATCAATGTAGCAGAGGAACAGGTGGAGGATGGTGCCTGTGTAATTCTGAAAGATGGACAGTTCCGCGTATCTAACAAACAGGCAGGCATAGCTAGGTCGTATGTGGTGCCCATGGCTACCAGCGTCAATAGAGGAAGTGGGACAATTGGAAAGAGAAGTTGTTGATTGTGAGGACCAGTTCAGCCAAGTGGATGCGGATGTCGGTGGAAAGGTACTGTTTGGGATAGTGTGAGATTAAGAAATGGAAGGCTTGCAAACTTCTGTCATGGCAGGTGGATTTGTACAGGGACTGGATGTCCATGGTGAAGATGATGCGATGGGGGCTAGGGAAACGAAATTCTTGGAGGAGGTGAAGTGCATAGGGGTGTCACGAATGTAAGTGGGCATTTCCTGAACTGGGAAGAGAGGAGTGTGTCGATGTAGGAAGAGATGATTCGGATGGGACAGGCTCAGGATGAGACAATATGTCGACTGGGGCAGTCAGGTTTGTGATTCTTAGGAAGGAGGTAGAATCGGGGAGTGCGCGGTTCACGGACAATGAGGTTGAAGGTTGTGGATGGGAGATGCCCAGAGGTGATGAGATTGTGGTTGGTCTGGGAGATGATGGTTTGGTGAGGGGAGGAGAGTTTGTGATCGTGGTCTGTAGGAGGAGGTGTCTGCGAATTGGTACCTGGCTTCAGCTTTGTTCCTCTGCCCGACTCACAAGCCTAATTCCTGATGAATGGCTTATGCCGAAATCGTCCATTCTCCTGCTCCTCGGATGTTGCCTGACCCGCTGTACTTTTCCAGTACAACACTCTCCACTCATTCATTATTGCTGTCTCATTTCACACGACCAGGTCCATGCTGTCTGTTTGATTCTAATGAGCACTGTTCTTATGGACTGCGACAAAATCTGCCAATCTGAAACAAAAACAGAAATTGCTGTAAAATCACAGGTGAGCTGGCAGCATCTGTGCAGATGAATCACAGTTAACGTTTGACATCCATTGGGTCCGTCTGTCCACAGATGCTGCCAGACGTCCTGAAATATTCCAACAACGCCTGTTTTTGTTTGATTTTCAACATCAGCAATTTTTTTGTTTTTGTTTTCTTGTTTTCTGCCAATATGATTTGGCTAAAGATTATGTTAAAGGTTTTAAATATGACTGTGATGGAACGGCCAGATTCCACCAGCCGGCTCCTTTTATTTGGTTCACGTGACCAATGCCTTTCTACTTGGTCACCGCGCCCTACAGCGGCACTGCATATAAATTGACAAGACTGTGGCATTCTCTCGGATTGGTAATCAGGAGCGAGATTGATTGAAATTATTGAAAACTTAAGATAAACAGATAAAATACGGGATATAAAACGGGAAAATGAAAGGGAAAGAGAGAACGGCGAATGATAATTTTTTGACAAAACTTAAATATAATTGCTCAAGAATCAGAATGTGCCTTCATCTGCAAACATACCATAATATGGAATGTAATTTTTTGGACAACCAATGCAAGTAGATCTTAGCAAAATCTTAGTTTAAAAGTCTTGCTGCAACTGTTTCGGTTATAATGAAATGCACACATGGAATTCAGTGCTGTAATGATCTCCTAAAATGGAAAAGGAAATCCTTGTCTTCGAGGATACGTGGGGAATGTTCATTGACTCATCAGTGTAACATGTGTAAACTGTGCAACATGAAACCAGTTCAACATCTATTTTCCCGGAATTTAACGCAGGGCACATGGGAAACGTTATCCATCTGCTGAAAAATCACCTTCGGCTCTCTCTCCACATATGTTTCTTCACGTTTTAGATACTTGCAGTATGTTTGTTGATCAAGGAGTCATTGTCCAGAAAACGTTGTTTCTCAATCCACAAACACGGGTATTTTCCCATAAACTTAGCTTTGCTCAATATCACCTTCTGTCCGTATTCCTCAACACGACGACAAATTAAAGCTGCTCCATGTGAGGCTCAGAATTGAAACTTCTGCACAGCACACCCACTATACTGAAACAGAGATACAGTGCACTGGTCACCTTCAGCACAGGAGCAACACATTAATGCTTACCTCCACATTCCTGGTTTTACCTTAACGTTTGGGAAACCGAGTTTCTCTGATTCCATTGCTAGTAACGGGGATTATATGATCATCTTCACCAGTGCTTCAGTCCCTGAGTGAGGAAAGTGGTGAGGTACTCATTGTAAAGATGGGTAGATTGATGAAATGTACAATTTCATCTTTTGCCTTCACTAACCCATGAGCTTTTTATTTTGTTTTGCATCTGTAGAAATCTTAAAATCTTCATCTTGAACAGACTCAATGACAGATCTCCATTGTGTCTCTGGCATCGAATTTCAAAGTGTAAACCCCCTCTGAATTCTTCCACCGCAGTCCGCTGTTTGGGAAGTGTTCCTGTTGTGTGAAATGCACATCCCCGTGTGTCACCTGCTGCTCCCAGCATGCGCTCTGGCACTGCACTCATTTTCCTTCTGACACTTGCTCACTGTGTTCCTGTGATCATACAGTGACTTGGTGTCGCACGACCCAGGAAAATGATACAGATCAAGGTTTTTGCATTGTTGAGTTCAATTGTCAGTTTAGCCTTATTTCGGATTTTGAAATTGTCTGTTCTGTTCACAAGTGCGTGTCAAAAACATCTGAGCCGAAATTAGGTGTTCCGAATAATGATATTGAGCACTATGCACTCTCCTCCAGTCTGGAAAACAATTCCTGACAGGCAGTTTAATAGACAATAGACAGCAGGTGCAGGAGTAGGCCATTCTGCCCTTCGAGCCAGCACCACCATTCATTATGATCATGGCTGAACATCCTCAATCTGTATCCTGTTCCTGCCTTATCCCCATAACCCTTGATTCCACTATCCTTAAGAGCTCTGTCCAACTCTTTATTGAAAGAACACCTCCTGCTGTCTCGGGTTCTTCATTCCGTTGACTTCAAATCTGCACAGAATTCAATAGACCTTGTTACATATTCATTTCCTCATTTTTGTTCAGATCACTGTGTGCATAGTGTGACAGTGGGAGTGCACTTGCCCCACAACCCAGGGGTCAGACCATCATCTTGGAACCGTACTGTGTTATTTCTCATTTCACCAACAATCGGGAGAAATGTCTGCTGCTCTGCATAATTTATGCATTTCAATTATTGATAAGGTCATAGCCTCCCCGATGCCTCTGACGAGGTGGCTGAGAGGTTAAGGCGATGGACTGCTAATCCATTGTGCTCTGCACGCGTGGGTTCGAATCCCACTCTCGTCGCTGTCATCAACGGCTTTCAATGGTGCTGTTTTCAGATGATTGAAGGTGGAACTCCAATTGTCAGTTTATATGCATTGACGCGATTACAAAATCTCAAAGAATAGTTTGTACCTTTTAACTAAACTGCGTTGAAATTGAGGTTGCTTTGGGATAATGAAAAGAAACGCGATTTTCTTTTTCAAGTCAGTGCTGAGAACGTTTTTTCGTATGAAAGACATCCAGGAAAATCAAATACCGAGAGCTGCGAAGTGCATGTTTATGCAAAGGGATTCTTAATGAATGTTTTGTCAGATGAAATATGAAGGACGTTGAGGAGAAGTAATGCATCCTGGTGAGAAGAGCACAGCGAAACAGCACAAAATAATGGAGATATTTCAAAAGGGGCAGGGCGTGGGTTTAGGGGCACTGAGAACTAGCTGTAAACGCACAGTGGAGAATTGCCAATGTGGGTGCCGTGCATGGGCACGGAAAGACTTACACATTGGTCTCGCCCTCGCCCCTTGCTCTCGCCATTGATGAATGCTGGAAATAAGGCACAGATAAACACAAGATGTGGGAAACAAGCTCCCTCTCGTTATGCACACACTGGATGCATCACATTGAACCATGAACAACTGGAGAAATCAGCATGTTACCTGTAGGGAGTGAAAGTAAACTGTGGATAAATAACCGCAGATTCATGCAACATAAACATGAAAAATGATTTAAAATGTAGGGTGTAGGTTTGCTCGCTGAGCTGTAGCTTTGATATTCAGACGTTTCATTACTTGGCTAGGTGGCGACCTCCAAGTGAAGCGAAGCTGTCGTCTCCTGATTTCTATTTGTATCTTTCTCCTCGATGGGGTTCCTGGGGTTTGTGGTGATGTCATTTCCTGTTCGTCTTCTGAGGGGTTGACAGATGGCATGTATATCTATGTATTTATTTATGGCATTGTGGTTGGAGTGCCAGGCCTCTAGGAATTCTATGGGGTGTCTTTGCTTAGCCTGTCCCAGGATAGATGTGTTGTCCCAGTCGAAATGCTGGTATTTTTAATCCGTGTGTAGGGCTACGAGGGAGAGAAGGCCGTGTCTTTTTGTGGCTAGCTGGTGTTCGTATATCCTGGTGGCTAACTTTCTTCCTGTTGTCTTACGTCGTGTTTGTGGCAGTCCTTGCATGGAATTTTGTAGATGACGTTGTTTTTGTCCATGGGTTGTACTGGGTCTTTTAAGTTTGTTAGTTTTTGTTTGAGAGTCTTGGTCGGTTTGTGTGCGACTGAGATTCCGAGGGGTCTGAGTAGTCTGGCCGTCATTTCTGAAACTTCTTTGATGTATGGTAAGGTGGTTAGGGTTTCTGGCTGTGTTTGGTCTGCTTGTCGTGGTTTGTTCTTGAGGAATCTGCGCACTGTATTTTTTAAGTATCTGTTCTTCTCGAATACGTTGTATAGGTGGTTCGCCTGTGTCTTCAGAAGTTCGTCTGTGCTGCAGTGTGTGGTGGCTCGTTGGAATAGTGTTCTTATACAGCTTCGTTTGTGTGTGCTGGGATGGTTGCTGGTGTAGTTAAGTATTTGCTCAGTGTTTGTCGGTTTTCTGTATATGCAGGTTTGTAGTTCTCCGTTGTCCTTTCATTCTACTGTGACGTTCAGGAATGCGAGTTTGTTGTCGGTTTCTTCCTCCTTGGTGAACTTTATACCTGTGAGGGTGTTGTTGATGATGTAAAATGTCTTTACTATCTTGTTTCGTTTTGTGATGACAAAGGTGTCATCTATGTAGCGGACCCAGATTTTTGGTTTGATTGTTGGTAGGGCTGTTTGTTCTAGTCTTTGCATTACCGCTTCTGCTATGAATCCTGATAGCGGAGATTCCATGGGTGCGCCGTTGGTTTGTTTGTAGACTATGTTGTTGAAGATGAAGTGGGTGGTGAGGCACAATCCACTAACTTCATGATGTTTTCGTTGGTAATGTGATTGATGGTTGTTGGTGCGTCTGTGATTGTCTCTTCTAAAAGTGTGGTAAGTGTTTCCTTTGCCAGGTCGATGTTGATGAAGGTGAACAGTGCTGTTATGTCGAATGAGATCATTGCTTCCTCTTCCTCCACTTTGGTGTTTTTGATGATTTTTAGGAATTCCTAGGTGGAGTGGATGGAGTGCTGCGACTCTTCTGTGAGGTATTTCAGACTTGCGTGTAGTTCTTTGGCCAGTCTGTATGTTGGTGTTCCAAGTAATGAGACTATGGGTCTGAGCGGGGCTGCCAGTTTATGGATTTTTGGTAGTCCAGTTCGACTTGGGCAACACATTGATCCTGGGACAGTCTAAGCAAAGACATGCCAGAGAATTCCAAAAGGCATGGCACTCCAAACACAATGCCATAAACAAACACATAGATCGAAATGCCATCGATCAACCCCGCAAAAAACAAACTGGAAATGGCATCACCACAAACCCGAGGAACCCCATCCAGGAGAAAGATATATAGAAAGCGCTAGACAACAGCTTCGATTCACTTGAAGGTCGCCACTGATGATGTTACCTCGCTACGTAATGAAACGTCTGGATATCAAACCTACAGCTCAGCGAGCAAACCTACACCCTAAACCTCAACCTGAGCTACAAACCTTCACAAACCTTGCGATTTAAAGTGTCTTTATACGGATATCATGAATAGACTTTTCGTTATAATAGCCGTCTGGTTGAAAGAAAAAGACACCACATTTCAAGATGGATGACAACGTTAGCAATTTAGTTTTGAAATTGAGATCTATTTTATCATTTTACACAGAGAACAAGTTCATTTTAAATAATGCTAACCACATTCT
This sequence comes from Chiloscyllium punctatum, assembly GCF_047496795.1. Taxonomy (NCBI): domain Eukaryota; kingdom Metazoa; phylum Chordata; class Chondrichthyes; order Orectolobiformes; family Hemiscylliidae; genus Chiloscyllium; species Chiloscyllium punctatum. The sequence continues at coordinate 880,711 of NC_092761.1, read as the reverse complement.
CTCACCTGGAATAAAAGTGTGATTTCAATATAAACATTGTCCTTGCATAGTCGCAGTTACTCAACATGAAAAATAGGATGTAATTTTTATTAAGCATACATCAATTAGCACCATTATCTTACTTCGGATTGACTGCAGTATGCACATGCTAAATAAGGTATAAGGAAGAATGACTTTTGGAAATAATGATTCGGTGGTGACTAAAAATAATATTATGTTCTCATGATGCGGATATTCCACCAATGGCTCCAGTGGTAGAAATGTTCAGTGGGCAGTATTTCTATGATGGTATAGAAGTATGTGAGGTGCCAGGGATGGGAGTTCCCACTTCATCTGGAACAGCGTCTTTTGATGTGGACCAGGGAGCATTGTGACATCAGTCTGGGAGTTCCAACCACACATGGAGCAGCTTCTATTGACATGGAGCAGTAGGGAGCATTGGGAGATCCGAATGCAAGATCTAACCTCATTTGGAGCAGCTTCAGTTGGCATGGAGCAGGAAGTTTTGCGAGATCCATGTGGGATCTCCACTCTCACCTGGATCAGCTTTTAATGACATGTAGCAGCAGGGAGCATTGGGACATCAGAGTGATAGATCCAACCACAAATGGACTGCTTATATTGATATGGAGGAGGGAACATTGGGATATCAGACTGGGAGCTCCAACCTCACAAGGATCAGCGTTTAATGACATGTAGCCGCTGGGAGCATTGGGACATCAGAGTGGTAGGTCTAACCTGAACTGCACCACTTCTACTGACATGGAACAGGGAGCATTGGGACATCAGAGTGGTAGGTCTAACCTGAACTGCACCACTTCTACCGACATGGAGCAGGGAGCATTGGGACATCAGACTGGGAGCTCCAACTTCAAGTAGAGCCGCTTCTATTGACATGGAGCAGCAAGGAGCATTGGAACTCAGGTTGGGAGCTCCAATATCACCTGGAACAGCTTGTATTTACATGGAGGAGGAGGGAGGATTGGGACATTGGGCTTTGGGAAAAGATATTCAACTATTTTAATCTAAAGTAAAATATGTTTCAACACCTCAGATGTTAATTGATTTATGAAGAATCTTTCCCGGAAAAATAATTAATTCTTTAGATAGTAAAGACAAGTCCTGAAAATATTCAACTGAGGAAAACGCATTGGTACAGAGAGAAATGGGAGTGTTGTTTCATGTCTTTGTCTTTTCTTTTCTGGCCGACTCTGGACTTGATTACATCACCGGAAGGACGTTTTCACTCATTTCCTGCAAGTACGGACAGGTCATTAACTTAATCTTAAACTGAAAATTAATGGGAATATGCGATGTTATGTTTAGGCTGGAGTTTACCTCAAATTATGGTGAAAACGCAGCAAAGTCAGTTGCAATTTCCAAGATCAGCAGTGACCTCATTGATTGGCTGATCAGATTGTGAATGGTCTTGTTTTTTAAGATAATTTGAAGTGAATGAATGATGGTGATTATCTTGGTTCTTTGTTCACCTTGTGACTGTTCCTGCTATTGCTCATGTCCTTGTTAACACCACAGCTCTGCCGCGTGTAAAATCTCAGCTGTGCATCTGGCCCGTGGTACAACCATTTGTATAGCTGGCTACGGATCAGGCGGTTGTAACTTCAACATTTACTTTGCGCAAGCGCATTGTGGAGATTCATCACACATCCAACCTACTCATTTTTGTTATGCTGAGGTGGGTAATATTTGAAATTTTCATCTCCACGAACGAAAATTCTTTCACTGTCTTCGACCAGTTAAAAATTACCAAGAGCTGTCAGAGTAAAAATCACACAGCACCAGATTGTATCGAACAGAGTTATTTGGAAGCACCAGTGTTCCATGCACTGTTTCTTCATCAGGTGTTTGTCAACTGTTGGAATCTAAAATGGCTCTGTGTGATTATTAAATGTATCCACCCCAGTCGAACACCAACACCTCCAAGTCATGGGTACCGTCGACACCACGAACGGTCGGTTAAAGTCCAGATGATCTTCCAAAAGATCGCGCATGTTGACACACACACGAAGTTTCTGCAGAAAAACACCCACCTGATGAAGGAGCGGCTCTCCGAAAGCTAGTGCTTCCAAATAAACTCGCTCGACTCTGCTCAGATATTGTGTAATTTTTAACTTTGTCAACTTAACTCAAACACTGACACTTACATATCATAGAGAACATCAGTCATGTCCCACGTTGTCAGAGAAGGCAATCCTGGAATAGCCCAATACATTGCTCATAGGCACGTTTCGTTTTCAGAAACCAGGCCACTCAGTTAAAGCGCAGAATACTAACCACTAGACCACCAGGGATGAGGGCAGAAGCAGTTGCACCGTTTCTTCATAACACAGTTTTTGGAATTATGTCACTGCAGATATGTTTCCCCTCAAAAATGAGTGAATTACCGTGTGTTTAGAGCACGGAAATGGGTCCCTTCATTTCATTTCCCAGTACTTGGTCTGTAAAACTGTAAGCTCTGACGTTTCACCTGAATGCTAATTTCTCTGTAACGTTTTAATCTCGTAAAACATAATAAATGGGATTAAAGTTTGAGATGGGAACTGAACCCCATTTTTACCCATAGACTGAAGCACGCAGACACATTTCCCCAAGTGTGACACAGGCCTCTGGAGAAAACAAGGAGAAAGTAAGATTTCATCGACTGGTCTGATGTTGTCCCATTTCAGAGCTCAACACCAATGTCTGGTTACAGCAAAGAAAGGAAGCATTCAGACCCTCCCGTCCCAGTGTTCCTTGCCCATTGTTTCCCCATTACTCTGTAGTTTATACTAACTTGGTCACTGCTCACGCCCGCTATTTCCTGTCCAGCCGAACGGTTTGCCTCAAGTTCTTGGAATAAAAAACAGGAATGGCCTATTTCAAGCACTTTTCTAGTTTTCACGGACATTGATATCACCACTGAGCAAGCACATTGCCAGCTCAGGGAGAAGGTCTCATCCTTTAGAAAATACAAAGATGATTGGATAGCCTCAGTATTGTAAACCAACCAACAAGACCGGAATAGGGCCGAGGGGATCACGCACAGAAGGATGGGAGAATAGAATGGCGAATCTCATGGTGTCCAGGGTGATGTTAATAGAAATCTTCCCTGGTCGTATAGTGATGAGGATTCAGTGATTTCACTGTCATGACTTGTTAAAGGTTAACGTTTACAGTAATCAATATGAAATACTGCCTGATATTTCGAAGTAGAATGATGTGCAGCAGACAGAATCGTTTCCCTGCATGAACTAATAAGAGAGTTCAGAAGAGCCGGGGAGGAGAAATGAGAGCCAGGAGGAGAAATTAGAAGTTGTTGGCGGATAGGATCAGGATTAACCCTAAGGCTTTCCATAGGTATGTCAGGAATAAAAGAATGGCGAGAGTTAAATTAGGGCCAATCAAGAATAATAGTGGGAAGTTGTGTGTGGAGTCAGAGGAGACATGGGAAACACTAAATAAATATTTGTCGACAGTGTTCACAATAGAAAATAAAAATGTTGGCGAGGAAGATATAGAGATACTTGCATCTAGACTCGAAGAGATTGAGGTTCACAAGGAAGAGGTATTAGAAATACTGCAGAGTGTGAAAATAGACAAGTCCTCTGGGCCGGATGGGATCTATTCTAGGATCCTCTGGGAAGCAAAGGAAGAGATTGCCGAGCCTGTGCCATTGATCTAGCAATCATTATTGTCTACAGGAATAGTGCCTGAGGACTGGAGGATAGCAAATGTGGTTCCCTTGTCAAGAAGGGTAGTGGAGACAACCCTGGTAATTACAGACCAGTGAGTCTCACTTCAGTTGTGGGTAAAGCGTTGGAAAAGGTTCTAAGAGATAGGATTTATAATCATCTAGAAAAGAATAATCTGATCAGGGACAGTCAGCACGGCTTTGTAAAGGATAGGTCGTGCCTAACGAATCTTATGGGTTTTTTGACAAAGTGACCAAGCAGGTGGAGGAGAGTAAGCAGGTTGATGTGCTGTACATGGATTTCAGCAAGGTTTTCGATAAGGTTCCCACAGTAGGCTATTATACAAAATACGGAGGAATGGAATTGTGGGAGACATAGCAGGTTGGATCAGTAATTGACTTGCTGAAAGAAAACAGAGTGTTGTAGTTGATGCAATATGTTCATCTTGGTGTCCAGTTACTAGCGGCATTCCGCAAGGTTCGCTGTGGGGTCCAGGGCTATTCGTCATTTTTATAAATGACCTGGATGAGGGCTTAGAAGGGTGGGTTAGTAAATTTGCGGACAACATTACGGTCGGTGGAGTTGTGCACAGTGACGAAGGATGTAGTAGGTTGCAGAGAGACATAGATAGGATGCAGAGCTGGGCTGAGTGTTGGCAAATGGAGTTTAATGTGGACAAGTGTGAGGTGATATACTTTGGACGGAGTAATCGCAATGCAAAGTACTGGGCTAATGGTAAGATTCTTGGTAGTGCAGATGAGCAGAGAGATCTCGGTGTCCATGTACACAGATCCCTGAAAGTTGCCACCCAGATTGACAGGGTTGTTAAGAAGGATAACAGTGCTTTGGCCTTTATTAATAGAGGGATTGAGTTCTGGAATCAGAAGGTTATGCTGCAGCTGTACAAAGATCTGGTACGGCCCCATTTGAAGTGTTGTCAACAGTTCTGGTCACCGCATTATAAGAAGGATGTTGATGCTTTGGAAAGGGTGCAGAGGGAATTTTCTAGCATGTTGCCTGATATGGAAGGAACGTATTACGAGGAAAGACTGAGGGCCTTGAGGCTGTCCTCGTTTGAGAGAAGACTGAAAGGTGACTTAATAGAGACATACAAGATAATCAGAGGTTTAGATAGGGCGGACAGGGAGAGTCTTTTTCCAAGTATGGAGACGGCAAACACGAGGGTCATAACTTTAAAGTGAGGGGAGGTAGGTACAAGACAGAAGTCAGAGGTAGTTTCTTTACTCAGAGAGTAGTTAGGGCATGGAATGCTTTGCCTGTAACGGTGGTAGATTCGCCAAGATTAAGTGCATTTAAGTCGTCATTGGAGAGGCATATGGACGTACAGGGAATAGTGTAGATGGGATGGGCTTCAGATTAGTATGACAGGGCGGCACAACATCGAGGGCCGAAGGGCCTGTACTACGCTCTAATGTTCTATATGCTGCAGATCCACATCAGCAATGTCATCTACAATTGCCTGACGTTCAATCAGTTTAAAACAAGAACGGAGGGGGCGTCAGGAAAACGGAAGGGGAATAGTGGTTTGTGAGAGTTAACTACATGCCTCGTGGAGCCAGGTTCAATGTAGATAATGAATATCGGTTTTCCTGTTTACCTTGGTATACTGATCACTACGGATCAATGACCCAATATTGTCTGCCCTTTGTGTGTTTTTCTTTGTACATTTCACCTCGGTTCAGTGCTCCGGGGGACCACGCTTTTTTAAATTTGGAACATTTTACACAGGTCGGTTTTGCAGCTTCATATTAAGGCCAACAATTTTAGGAACAGATAAACACCATTCAGACCATCAAGTCTGTTCCACTATTGAATGGTTTCATATCTGATCTGTTAACCTTGAACTGCACATTCTTGCGTTTCCCCATAACGCTTGATGTCTTTGCTGTTTGAAGATCTGCCGATCTCAGCCTCATTACACCTCATGACACTTCCTCAACAGCCTTCTGCTCCAAGAAAGTCCACTGATACGGAACTGTCTGAGAGAATAAATGCTTCTTCGTCTCTATTTTAATTGTGAGATCCGCATTCTTATACGAAGTTAAAAATCGCACAACACCAGGTCATAGTCCAACAGGTTTAATGGAAGCAATAGCATTTGTAGAGCTGCTCCTTCATCAGGTGGCTATGGAGTACACAGTGGTAAGGTACAGAATTTATAGCGAAAGGTTACAGTGTAATGTCACTGAAATTATACATTGGAAAAATACCTTGATTGCTTGTTAAGTCTTCCATCTGTTAGAATGACTATGTAAGGTTCATTTCTTTCTTATGTGCTTCGAAAAACTTTCTTTTGACAGTTACATTCTCAGGTGGACTTTACCAATTAGTGTCAGCACAGATAATATGTTGAAGGTGCTCGGCCCCTAGTGCTGCATCTATACCATAATGTTTAGACTGATGCTCATCTTAAAAAAAAGAAGCTACAGGCAAAGGATGCCTTAAGACATGGTACATTGGTGAAGCTGAGCAGAGGCGACAGCAATGGAATGAGCGCTGCACATCAATCAACAGACAGGCGTTCCCCTTCCCAGTTAGAGAACACTTCAGTGATCCAGGACAGTCGACCTCGGATCTTCGGGTGACAATCCTCCAAGGCGGTCTTCGGAACAGGCAGCAGCTAAAAGTGCCCCCACAGAGACTGATAGCTAAATTCGGTACCCATGGTCATTGGGTTCATGTCACAGTACAGGTGATCCCATTGCCCTATCTACAAACAGAGACCCTCCTACAATTGAGTGCGCACGCGCACGTGCAAGCACACACACACACACGCACACACACACACACACACACACACACACACACACACACACCCCTCCGTGGGGTGAATTTGTACTTGCAGAGTTACATTGTACTTTGCTCAAAAACTGCATGAATCCATGTAAGTCTCTGGGAACTCATTTTTATAAATTAGAATCATTCGAAACAATATGGAACGGACAGCAGCACATGGGGGTAGACACCAGTTGTTAAACTTCACCTGAGAATGAAACTTTAAAATAAAAAAGTTTTGCACTTTACGTATGAAAGAAGTGAAGCTCACATGGTCATTCTAACAGATCGGAGACTTAGCAAACAATCAAGGGAGTTTTCAATGTACAATTTCAGTTACGACACGATCCGAGTGAATCTCTGCTGCAACTTTCCCAGTGCGATCTCATCCCTGGACAATTCTAGCACTGAGCCGAATGAACATATTTCTATTCTGTAACAGCATCGGGGGTGGCTCTGCAGCATTTATTGCCTTCCGGTTTGGAGTCACGTGGACGCCAGATTAGATAAGGACGGTAGTTTCCTTCCCTCAAGGACGTCAGTGAAACACATGGGTTTTTCAGACAACGTATTCTTAATTCTAGGCATTTATTGCATTCATATACTATCATCGTCGTGGTGTGGTGAGAATCCAACTCTTCTCCTCAGAATATTACCTGGCTTTGCTGTGTTAACAATCCAGTGATAATACCACTAGGCTATCGCAGAAAGCCCTCATGGGGGATCTTTTCCAATAGAGTCTCTTTTCCCCAATTATTCCTTATGCCCTTTTATTGAGCCTCACACTCCAATAATCTTTTGTCCATGTCAGTAAAAGCTGCTAAAAGAGAATTGATCTCACAGCCAAGGTATCCAAACGGATCGAATGATTTGAAGGTGCCAATGAAGAGATTGGGGCAACAGTGAGTGCAAAGGCACAGACTGGATGGTATCAACGTGAAAGTGTATGTTAGATTGTGCAATGCCTCAGTCAAATGGGATGAGGGACGGAAAAGAGAGTTAGGGAGAGTGCGAGGGAGAAACATCTTCGAGAACTTTTGGGTTTCAATCCTGATACATGAAACGTAGAAATATCAGAGAACAAAATTCGATGGAAAACAGATCATCACCTCGGGGAATATTATCTTGTAAAAACGATTAATTTCTGACCGTGTTACACCAAAAGTAAAACTTTGAGAGAACTGACCGCCATGCTGTGGATTTGAGCTGCGGTCGCTGCAATCACAACGCAGAATACGAACTACTAAACGGTTATAGCATTCCACAGACCACACTTGTAAACTGCAACCAGTATGGTAGCAGAGGAAATGTCAGGAAGAATGTACAATATCAGGACTTAGCGACAGGCATGTGGAACGCAGAATGAACCGAATCTTTAACTTTAGCATCCCCAGAGACTGTGGAGATTCCATGAATGAGAGTACAGGAGAATGGGATGAACAAAACTCTCCAACTCTTGGCAGAGTGCAGAATATTGTTGAAACGTATGCTTCAATAGCATTATATTTGAACATCGGCTACTTCATCACTTTGCCCACACAAGGCAGGACCAATTGCTGCAGGCAATCACACATCATTCCAGTTCCAGAACCGGAATCAGAGAAACTGTGTGAAGCATGCACGAAGATCCAATTGGAAACTGGGATGGAATGACGGGAGAGAGGAGCATGTATTTCCAAGGTTGGGACAGCTCCTGGTCAAAAGCGGGGCGGAAGGGAATACTTGCCCCCATTTATAATATTATGACCATAAACAGTACATGTTGCTGAGACAGCCGATTGGCGCATCTTAAGCGTGTGGAGACTTTAACTTTGGATTGACAATGTTCGAAATTTCATTTTCCTGTTTGGATCAGTGGTTTTGACATTGGCATCTGCTTTTGTTCGCATCAGCTCAGAATCAGCTTCTTGTTCCCAATAAATACTGCAACCTGGAGAAGGTGGTGTTGTGGTTATATAATAAACTACTCATCCCTGGGGACTCACACACGGAACTGGTAATGTTAAAGTTCGATGAATAAAACCTGGAATGAACGCCTGATCTCAGGAACAGAGAACATGCCTTTCATTTCCTGCAATCCCATTCATGCATGTCGCTTATAGGGGACGCTCCCATCTTTACCCAATCCTGCCTACTTGTGTCTCCAGGACCTGAACAAACTAGCTGACCCTTCATCCGAGAATGAAAACCGTGTGGGAAAGCAGGCCATTCAGCCCTTGCAGTCGACACAATCCCTCTGAAGCACATCCTATCAGACCCACACTCCATACCTATTCCATTCCCCTTCATTTCCAATGGCTGATCCCAGGAACCTTCACACCTACAGACTGTGGGAGGAAACTCAAGCAAGCAAAGAGAGAATGTGCAAACTGCACACAGTCACACGAGACTGGGATCGAATCCATGTCCCTCGAGCAGCGAGGCAGCAGCGAATCAGGATGAACAACAAATGCTGTCCTGACCAGCGACATCCACACCCTGTGGGTGTATCAGGAAGAATAAAAACACATTCACAACATGGACAACGGGACTTACGTCTGCGTGGACATGATTTGAACCAATAGTTCATCCTGGGTAGATACAAGGACACCGATATCACACAGAAACCAGGGCAATGAGGAATTCAATAACCTGCTGAAGTGGAAACTCATTTACTCAGTCAAACTGGGGACAGATTGTTCAACAATGCCGTGTGTGGGAAGGGCTCAATGAGCATAAGAACCTCCAGAGTAACCAGCAAGATTACATATCCCAGAAGGAGATCAATTAAACTGTCAACGCTGCTGTTAATCCAAATCAGCTGCCAGTTTCATTTCGTCAAAGTCATAGACACATACAGCCTTTCACTCCTCCCAGCTCATACTGAATATAATAACAAACTAAACGAGTCGCATCTGATGGCTCTTGTAACTGCTGAGGGTTAATAATGCCCTTGTGATATTATTACTGCATTGTTAATATGAATGTCCAGATATAATTCTGTGGACACGGGTTCAAACCCTGGCGTGGCAGATGCTGGAATTTTATTTAAACAAATACCTAGAGTCTAATGATGATGTTGAATCAGTAGATCTGATTCACTAATGCTTGATAGGGAAGGAAACTGCCATACCTATCTGGTCTGGCTGGTATGTGATTCCAGATCCATAATATCGTGGTTGATTCTGAACTTCTCTCTGGGCAATAAATTATGTAATAAGCATGAACGAATAGCTTTTGTTAATCCCACTGATACTTTCCAATTCATTTATCGATTCAAATATCCTGTAAATATTGTAAATGTACTTTCATTCATCACTGCCTCAGGAAGTGAATTGCACACCTAAACCATCCTCTGTTAAAAAAAAGCCTCTCATGTCTTATTTTAAATCCCTCTTTTCACTTTAAACATTTGCCCTCTCGTCTTGAAGTGCTCCCTCCTTGGAGAAAAGACAGTTACAGTTAACTCCAGCCGAACTCTCAATAATTTATAAATTTCTATCAGGTCGCCTTTCAAACTCCAGTGCTCGAGTGAAAATATTCTCAGCCTATCCAGCCTTTCGTTATAACACAAACCTTCCCCACTACCAATATGCTGATACACGTCTTCTAAACCTACTCCAGCTGAATAATTTCCTTGCTATTACTGGGCGGCAAGGACTGGACACAGTATTCCAGAAGAGGCATCACCCAATGTCCTATTCAACTTCAACATAACGTACCAACTCCTCCGCTCAAAGGACTGAGCAACGAAGGCAAGATGACATTTTTTAAACCATTCTGTCTATATATGAAGCAAATTAAAATGAATTATGTACTTGCAATCCTGGCCTCTGTGTTCCACAACACGATGCAATGCCCGATCATTAATTGTATAAGCATACTAATATTTGTTGTAGCAAAATGCAATACCTTCCATGTATCCAGATTGAACTTCATGTGACATTTTTCAGCCCAAAGACGCAATGGATTAAGATCCTTCTGGAACCTTCGATAACCTTCTTTACATCTCCAATTCTGCTGTCCTTTGCAAGCTTATGAACCATGGCTTCTATGAGTTCTATTGTTTTCTCATACAGGTCAACGATTTTTACTTATTTGTCGTGGCCATCATTTAGCTGTTTGCAAATCAGGTAACAATTATTCATGTAGTTAACCATGAGGAAGAAAGCCGTAGATTGCAGGGAGATTGGAAACAATTGGCAAGAAAATGTGCTGAAAGGAATTCAATCCAGTGAAGTGGGTGATAATGAATTTGAGGATGCACAATGAGAAAAGTGTGAAAACTGAGTGGTTTAAAGTAATAAAAGAGAAATTATAGAGGACATTCACGAATGTTTGAAGGTGACTGGATAAGGGATCAATTGGTCTCGATGATCTTGACCGCAGGTGGGAATATAAGAGCAGGAAAACGATGCTGGAACTTTAGCAATGGCCTATTCAAGATCAATAGACAGGGGAATCAGATGGACGGAAGTGCATACTGCAGGTGCTGGAAATCAGAATCAAGATTAGAGTGGTGCTGAAGAAGCACAGCAGGTCAGGCAGCATCCGAGTTGCAGAAAAAAATAACGTTTCGGGCAAACGCCCTTCATCAGGAGTAAAGGTGGGAGCCTCGTGGGTAGAGCGATAAACGGGAGGACTGGGTCTGGGAAGGATTTAGCTGATAGTGCAAGAGTTGGATAGAGATGGGGTTAAAGGAGCTAGGTCGGAGAAGAGGGTGGAACGGATAGGTGGAAAGGAAGATAGACAAGTGGGACAGGTCAGTAGGATGGTGCCAAGTTAGAAATTTGGAACACGGATAAGGTGGCCGTGGGGAGATGAGAAAACTGGTGAAGACCACGTTGATGCCCTGGGGTTGAGGGTCCCGAGGTGGAAGATCTGGCGTCTGGTGGTGAGTGAATGGCGGTGGAGAAGACCCAGGAACTGCATGTCGTTGGGAGAGTCGGGGGACGTGGTAATTGATGTTTTTGGTCATGGGGCGTTGGAGTTGAATGTTGCAGGTTCCCTGGAAATGTTCTCTGAAGCGCTCTCCGAGAATGTACCTGTTGGCCCCAATGTAAAGGAGACCGCATGGCGAGCCACAGATGCAATAAATGACATGTGTGGAAGTGCATACGGATATTTGATGGATGTGGAAGGCTCATTGGAGCCCTGCAAAGATGTGAGAGGGAAGATGTGGGTGCAGGTTTTCCAATCCTGTGGTGGCAGGGGAAGGTGCCGTGAGGGGAGGGTGGGTTTTTGGAGGGCGTGGACTTGACTAGGTCGTCGTGGAGGAAAGATTCTTTGTGACAAGTGGATAGGGGTGGGGAGGGAAATATAATTTTCCCTGTCACTGCAGGAATTGCAAAACCTGCACCCACATCTACCTCCTCACCTCTGTCCAAGGCTCTCATGGAGGCTTCCACATCCATCAAAGTTTCGCCTGCACTTCCACACATTCCATTTCTTGTATACATTCCACCCGATGCGGTCTCCTCTAAGTTGGAGAGAGGAGATGTGTTCTCACACAATAATTCAGAGAATATCTCCAGGATACCCGCAAGAATAAACCCCAGTGCCCCATGGCCAAACATTTCAACTCCTCTTCCAACTCTCCGGAGGACATGAAGGTCCTGGGCCTCCTGTATCGCCACTGCCTCACGACCCGATGCCTGGAGGAAGAAAACATCATCATCTGCCTCGGGACACTTCAACCCCTTTGCATCAATTCGGACTTCACCCGTTCCCTCATTTCTCCTCCCCCTACCGTACCCCAGTTCCCACCTTCCAGCTCAACTCAGTCCGCCTGACTTGTCCCACCTGTGCATCTTCATTCCCACCTATCCACTCCACCTACTTCTCTGACATTTCATGTTCACCCCACACCCGCATCCACTTACAGCACTCTCAGCTACCTTCTCCCCAGCCCCACCCCCTTCCCATTTATCTCTCCATCCCATGTGCTCCCAGTCTCATTCCTGATGAAGGGCTTTTGACTGAAACGTCCATTCTTCCTGATCCTCAAATGCTGCCGGACCTGTTGTGCTTCTCCAACACCACTCTAATCTTGAGGGGAGTCAGTTGATTGAGACGATTTTCAGATATTTTCTATTGTTAACCACAGGCTGTGGATGATAGCAGAACTTTAGCAACCACCAGTTTAGGGAACAGCTAAAGGAATGAGCACAAGTCTGGTCACCGCATACATCAACATTTTTCTTAAATTTGTAAGATAAAAGATGGAAGGCTGAAGTATGCAACTTTGCCCATCAAGGCCGTTTCACTAATGAGTTTCTCACTGATTCCTTTCCAAGTCAGGGTGCTATGGGCCTTGGAGGGGAACTTGAAAACGGTGGCGTTTTGTTGCATCTTCCAACCTTGTCCTTATCGTCAGTACAGCTGTGGAGCTTTGAATGTTGTCAAAAATGCCCGAATGACTTACTCCAGTGCATCTTATAGTTGGTGCACTCTGCTGCAATTGTGCCTTAGCGGTGAAGGGAATGAATATTGCAGGTGTTGAATAGGGTACACTCAAGTGACTGCATTGTCGTGGACGGTGTCCAGTTCCTTAAGTGTTATTGAAGTTACACCCATCTCGGCAAATGGAGAGAGTTATATTCCACGTCTCATTTGTGCCTTCCAAACGATGTAGGATTCACAGAACAATGAGTTGAGTTTATAATCAAAAAATGTCTCAAGAACATGTCATTGTTGTCAAAGTGTTTATGTAGCCAGTTTCTATAAGCTTTTCCCCCAAAATAATAGTTCTGTGGACGATTACACGGGGTAATTTGTTGACAGTAAAGTTATTGAATGTCAATGAGATATGATTAAATTATCATTTGTCAGAGTGATCATTACTCTATTTCGGCCTTGTGTGGACCAATCTGATTCCAGTCACTGTCTGATTTCAAGATCCAATTCCCGTCTGTGCTTGAAATTTCAACTGTTTCTTCTCATAAATGTCTCCACCTGCCTTAATAATATGGAAGGACGCTGCAGGGGACAGCAGAGATTAATGAACATGTTGTCAACACTGGAGAAAACGGAGCTTCGTGGAATGATTAGTTCGGCTGGGATTATTCTCCTTGAAACAAAGGAGAGGGAGGGGAGCTCTATAATCACATAGTAACATTTATAAAGGTTCAATACTCATGGGATCTTGACAGGGTAGATACGGGCATGTGGTTCACCCTCTGCTATGAGGAGAGCACCAGAGGACATGAACTCAGAATTAGATATTGCCTATTTAATTCAGAAATGAGGAGTAATTTCTTTGCTCAGGATCCAGTGAATCGGTGGAACTCCTTGCCGAAATGGTTGTTGAGGCTGAGTTGTTTTGTATTTTCAAACTGTGCCAGACAGATATTTAACCAGAAAGATGATGAAGCTTTGTCATGGCACTGCAGGAGAATGGAGTTGAGGATTATCAGATCAGCCATGAGTTCGTTGAATGGTGGAGCCGACTCAATGGGCTGAATGGCCGACTTCCAATCCTACGTCATTTGGTCTAACGCCTTATTTTATTGATGCCTTTAGAATTCTGAGGGGATGGGATGATCAGACAGATCAGGAACGAAGCTCATAAGTTCATGAACGAGAAATGTGCTGTGGCCTGGAGACAACAAATGGCACTGGGCACACCACAGATGGATATGTGCAGATGTTGTGATTGCTAAAGAAAATTGGTAGATCTAATATTGTTGCCAACTTGGTGATCACACCAGATGATGGATCGCGGTATGATTCACACAGCAAAAGGTTGTGAAAGAATGAATGATTCCTTTCATTGGAAAAGTTTTCTGTGGTTCCAATTCAATCGACTGTTTAAAATACTGATCAGAACTTTGTGTGGAGTATTACAGTAAAATTTACAAGCCCACTGGATAAACTATTGCAGCCGATCTCTCCTTATTTGTTCACCGTTCTTTCGATGTAAATTCATAGAAGGTCAAGATGGAATGAAAGGAGAATAGAAACACTTGCCCTCCTTTTCATTATCCCAATGTAACTTACAACAGAACCATATTGCTCTACTTCGACTTTGATGAGGTATCGATTTATCACAATTCTCCGGTGCAATGAAGGGCAAGAGCAAGATTCTCCATCCAAAGTATCCTAAAGATGCGAGGCACAAAGGGAAATCACAGCTGCGTTTCATAGAAGTAAAAGCCAGAGTCGGATTCAAATCCACACAAGCACAATGGAAGAGCAACCCGTCGCCTGAACCCCTGGGAGACTACAGCCCATTGCAAAGGCGCTCACATGTGACCCCGTCAAGATCACATATGGTGCACCGAGTGAATAAGAAATTCCCTGAGCGGAATCGAATCCACACCATTAAGTTTCTGCTTTCAGCAGAATAATAATACCAGCAAAATCCAAGGGATTGACCTCGTCCTTGGAAGTAATACCTTGTCCTTGATTTATTTCGAGTCAGAACTGTCTCAGAATGACCCAGCAAACATGAAATTCGCGTCACATTCACACGCACATTTCGTCGTGACGCATAATTTCTTCAGACAGTTCCTGTCTAACGTGAAGAAGTATATATGGAGAGAGAAGTGAAGGTGATGTTTGACCTCGATGGTCTTTCTCATATGGCTGAAACTGAAATGGGTAAAATTACCGGAAATGCAGTGTTGTTCGTTTCATTTTATTAATTTTGCTTCAACTTCACTCTGTTCATTCTAATGATCGGAATTGAATTGGATTTATGTGATTGGAACGTTAAATGTTGCATTCAATTTTGCTCCGAATTTATTTCAGCTTAAAGAAAATACTGATGAGAAAAACAGAAGGTTAAACGACAAAACAGGATGCCAGTTTTGATGCTCAGTTTCTTTGGCAGATTCCAGTGGGTGTCAAATGAACCCAACATTATGGCGATTGTCCTCCCACCTTTAAGGCATGGGATTAAAGCAGGAAATCGATCTCTAAGAGACGGGTCACTTCCTATTCATTATCGAATAGCTTTCCTTGACAATATACCAAATCTGCTCAGTTCCATTTATAATGCTTCATGTGGAAAATTAATAGAAATCTTTCAAAACTCTGTGGTTTTTTTGCTGAATCTTACTCAGATGCAGACGTTTCCGATATTTCTTTGCATTTGAAGTCGTCCAAATTAGATATTGTTTCCTCGCACCTTCTACCCCCCACACCCCACTTTTACACTTTTACCTGGCCACAGGCTGTCTCTCTCCTGGTGAAACTCACTGCTTGTGCTCTCTAAATGTGCCTTTCCAAATATTTTGGAAACACATTCGCTGAGTGACAGAAATTCTGCTCCCATCATTTATTTGTCCTACATCTATGGTTTTGAATGCCTGACGTTCAGAAATATACGAACTTGAAAGAGTGAATTTACCACATATTTACTCTCGCCAAACCTCAAATACTCTGGAAATCTTCCATTCGGTTTTCCTTGGTTCAGTGTCAAATTTTCCAAAACACAAATAAATAAAATTCCATCCCCCATCCCCACGAAACGCCGTCAGCATGTCTCTAATGTCTTAACGGGCCAGTAAACGCTGGCAGTGTCGTCTCTGATAGAATCACAGATTCCCCCTACAATGCAGAAAGTGCAGTTCAGCCAATCGAGTCTGTAGGGAGACTCTGAACAGCATCTCAACCAGACCTAGCTCCTGTCTCTATCCCCGCAGGCCTCTGGCTTGTGATTTCAAATAAACCTGTTGGAATAAAACCTGGCATCGTGTGACTGCTGACGATATCACTGCGTTACCCATGGCTAATTCACTTAATTTACTGAATTCACTCCCTGGACACATCAGCGCAATTTAACATGGCCAATCTACCAATCCTACAGACTTAACAGCAGTTGGAGCCACTGAGCAAATGTGCCATCACATTGAACACTATCTGTATCACTTACACATTGGTAACACAGCCGAGTGAAAGCAAGCTGCGCCTATCAACCTGAATTCAATGCTTACAAACGCGGTTCTGCGCTGTTCAACCTCATTCGTGCTGCTGGAAATGTTTCTGCACTCAGATCTGAATGGGTTTGCTCTTTTCTTCCTCAGATTCCTGCTTTAAATAAACATATCAGTCAGGAACAACTCTATATAATGGTTTTCATTGCAACACAAACACAATGTGCAATTGGCTGAAGTTACGTGTTTGCACTGTCACTGACACTCTCTCTCCCCAGGAGCTGCAGACCTTCCTCACGCTGATTCAGACAAAACTGTCCTTCCTGAGACATGTCCCATTGAGAATGGAAGGCCAGGCATTAATAACCTTCACTGGGGAACAGAGCGACAGGTTTAAAACCTTTACGATGCCCCCAGCGGAGTATTGAGCCCTGTGACAAGTGGGAACACTAACCACGATACTGTGGAGGACAACAACATCGAAGGAGGCCCTTCAGCCTGTTGTGTCCACACTTGTCAATCACAACTGCTTAACGACCTGAATCAAGTATTCCATCGTTTAGCCCATAATCTTACATGTTTTGGCATCACAAATTAACATCTCAATTTTTTTTAAGGTTAGAATGGTTTCCGCCTCTCTGACCCTTTCCGCAAATCTACTCAAACTTTTCTGCCTTTTCCCGAAATCTCTTGGCCGCAGTGTTCGATCTCTCCATCAATAAGAAACGCTTCTTTCAGTCTATCCTATCCATATCCTCAGTATTTAGTACATCTCAGTCATGTCTTCTCCAATCTCCTCTGCTCGGTGACAGACAACCCCAGTCTGTCCAATCTCTCCTCACAACTGAATCTCTTCAGCCCAGACAATATCCCAGTGAATCTCTACTGCAACGTTCCCAGTGCGATCACATCCATGCAGTACTCTGAATTGCAGAACTGCACACAGTAATCTAGCTTGAGCCAAATGAACTTTTTTTCTATTCTGTTACAGTATGAGGGCGTCGCTGGCTCGGCAGTATTGATTGGTATCCCTAATTGCACAGCGGACAGTTGAAACTCAACCATATTGTAGTGAGTCTGGAGTCACATGGAGGCGCGAGCAGGTAAGAATGGCAGTTTCATTCCTTAAATGACGTCAGATGTTTTTTCAACAATTGAACATGGATATATAGGAGTTATTAGATTCGTAATTCTAGATATTTATTGAATCCCAATTTTACCACCTATCATGGTCGGAGTCAAACCCAGGGTCCTGGTGTCTGAATCAACAGTTCAGTGTTCAGTGGGAATAGCGCTCGGGCATTGCAGAAAAGCAGTGAAACTGATCTTATCCAATGAAGTCGCTTTTCCCCGATACTGTTCTGTGCCATTTTGCTGAGCTTGACCCCACCCCCCCCCAACCCCAATAATATCTGGTCCATATCAGTAAAAGCTGCTACATGAGTATTGATCTCCCAACAGTGGTAACCAAATGGATCAAATGGTCTGCAGATCCCGATGGTGGGGTTGGGGCACGTTAAACCAGCAACAGTGACCCCAGCCACACAGACAGATCGGTATCAATGGGAGAGTCTGTATTAGATTCTGCAATGCCTTAGTGAAGTAGGAAATGACTCCGTAAACACATGATGAAAGAGCAGCGCTCCTAAAGCTAGTGCTTCAATTAAACCTGTAAGACCATAACCTGGTGTTGGGTCATTTTTAACTTTGTACTCCATAGTCCAACACATGCATCTCCAAATTAATGAAATGGGGGTATGTGATGGAAAGTTCGGTTAGTGATCGTAGGAGGGAAGAAATCTCTGAGAACGGGTGGATTTGAATTCTGACATATGAAACGCAGAGATGTGAGCGAGCAGAGCTTGAAGGATAAAAATCACCTTGGAGAAAATCAAAACTTTAAAACAACTGATTCCTTTGTGTTTCACAAAAGACTGGGACACATAGAGTATTTGCTGCCATGATTCGGATACGAGCTGCGGTTGCTGCGGCCACAATGCGGAATACTAACCACTATACAAACACGGCAACCCACAGATGAACACACTACCCTCATGCAATAAATACAGTATCATAAGGAATGTTCGGCAGGGCACCAAGTGCACGATATCAGTGCTTAGCGAACAGTAGCAGATATGTGGGAACTCAGAATGGTCTGACCGTTTAACATCGGTTTCCCCCAGTGGCTGTGTTGATTCCATCATTAATGTGTTGAGGGCTGAGAGAAAGAGATTTCTCCAAAACATCAAAGACTCCGGGGACAGTGCAGCTTTTGTTACCTGCACATTCGCCAATATCATTTATTCTATCCGTTGCTCCCAGTGCAGTCTCCTGTACATTCGGGAGACTGGGCGCCTCTTAGCAGAGCGCTTTATGGAACATCTCTGGGACACCCGCACCAATCAACCACAGCCCTGTGGCCCAACATTTCAACTCCCCCTCACACTCTGCCGAAGACATGGAGGTCCTCGGCCTCCTTCACCGCCGCTCCCTCACCACCAGACACCTGGAGGAAAAACGCCTCATCTTCCGCCTCGGAACACTTCAAACCCAGGGCATCAATGTGGACTTCAACAGTTTCCTCATTTCCCCTTCCCCACCTCACCCCATTTCCAAACTTCCAGCTCAGCACTGTCCCCATGACTTGTCCTGACTTGTCCTACCTGCCTATCATCTATTGCACCTATCCATTCCACTCTCCCCCCCGACCTATCACCTTCATCCCCTCCCACATTTAACTATTGTACTCTATGCTACTTTCGCCTCACCCCCACCCTCATCTCACTTATCTTTCCACCTTTCAGGCTCTCTGCCTGAATTCGTGATGAAGAGCTTTTGGCCGAAACCTCGATTTTACTGCTCCTCGGATGCTGCCTGAACTGCTGTGCTCTTCCAGCACCACTAATCCAGAATCTGGTTTCCACCATCTGCAGTCATTGTTGTTACCAAGCTTTTGTTGAAATGTATACTTCAATAGCAATGCAGTTTAACATCGGTTACTTCACGAGTTTCCCCACACAAGGCAGTAACCACTGCTGCCACATAGTCCCAGTTCCCAGCCCCAGAATCAGAGGAACTGAGTGGCGCAGTCGCAAATAACCAACTTGAAATCAAGATGGGAATGAGGTTGCAGAGATACTCGATGACTCAAGTGACTCAACCGGAGAATGCACGGTGTTTGTACGATGGTTGAGAGGTGCAAGCAATTCCGAGGTTGGGAGTGCTCCTGGTCAAAGGCGGGGCAGAAGGGAAAATCTGTTCCCGTTTATAATAACAGCAATCTACAGTGCATCTTACTCAGACAGCTGAGTGCCACAACTGGAGCGTGGGCAGCTGGTTTGAAGTTTAATTACCCACTTCCCTGGAATGAATTGCTTTCACCATTTTTATTTCCAATTGTTTAATATCTCCCTGCAGTCTGCGGCTTTCTTCCTCATGGTTAATTGTATGATCTGCACACTGGTAAATCACGGCCACTATAAGTAAATATGAATCATTGATCTATATGAGAGAACAGTGGAACTCACTGCAGGCATGCTTCGTAGGTTTGCAGACGACGCCAATATTTATAGACAGTGAGGAAGATTATCTTAGTTTCAAAAGGATCTCAATCCAATGAGTCGTTGGACTGAATAATGTAACATGGAGTTCAATCTGGATAAATGGAACGTATTGCATTTTGGTACAACAAAAAGAGTATGGCTTTGCGTATGTTGGAGAACAGGGAAGCTCGGTGAGCAGGTACATAATTGCTTGTAATTTGCATTACCAACAGACAAGATGGTTCAAAGGCATTTAACATACTTCCCTTCATTGCTCAGTCCTTTGTGTATAGTAGTTGGGACGTTATGTTGAAGTTTTGCAGGACATTGATGAGACCTCTTCTGGAATAGTATGTCCAGTTCGGGTCTCCCAGTTGTGGGAATGATATTATTCAGCTGTAGGAGGTTCACAAAAGTTATGCACGCATGTTGCCTGTGGAAGGTTTGAGTTATAATGAAAGGCTGGATAGGCTGAGACTTTGTTCAGACTCGAGATCGGGATGCTGGAAAACCACATCAGTTAAGGCAGCATCCGAGGAGCAGGAGAATAATTTTTTTTTTGCGCAAGTGTCGTTCATCAGGCTCTTCCCCGAAACGTCGATTTTCCTGCTCCTCAAATGCTGCCTGATCTGCTGTGCTTTCCCAGCACAAGATTCTTGACTCTGATCCCTCATCTGAAGTTCTCACTTTCTCCTAGTTAAGACTGTTTTCACTCTAGGTTAGGGGTTTGAACGGCGACCTGACAGAAGTTTTTGAATTGTTGAGAGACAAGTTTAGAGTTAACGATAGCGGCCTTTTCCCTGGAGGGGAATTTCAAGACGAGAGTGCATATGTTTAAGATGAAAAGAGAGAGATTTTTAAAAAAAGAGACATGTGCGGCATTGTTTTAGGGACGGTGTTTTACGTGTGTAATTAACTTGCTGAGGAAGTGATGGATGAGGGCATGTTTGCAACATTTAATGGACAATTGATTCCAAACATGAATGGGAAAGTGGGATCTTTAAAATAAATTTATTCATGCCGAGTACGTCAGTTATTTCCCAGAGGGCATTTCAAAGTCAACCACGGTATTATCCATCTGGAGTCTCCTCTGGGACAGAGCAGATGAATATGGCAGTTTGCTTCCCGAACTGGCATGAGTGAATCAGATGGGATTTTCCACACAACTGATTCAGGGCATCACGAGACTCTTCAATTCCAGGTGCTTATTGAATCCAAACTCCACCAGCTGTCATGCCAGGACCTGAACTCTTTGTCCCCAAAATATTACCTGGGTTTTGGATTAACAACACAGTAATAAAACTACAAGGGCATTATCACCACTCAGCGGGTACAGGAGGGGCCAGACTGGAATGGGTTAGTTTGGCAGTATGTTCAGTATGGATCGGTTGGACTGACAGGCCTGTTTTCATGTTGTATGACTCTGATTGACGCTATGGAGCAGGCAGCTGGTTGGGATTAAATGCGCATTGACAGCATAATCGATCTCCTGATGGGATATGTAATCCTGCTGGAGTCTCCGGAGGTTGTTTTGCTCAGTGATCCCTTCCCACACACGGGACTGGTGAATAGTCTCGCTCCAGTCTTCCTGATTAAATGAGTTTCCATTTCTGTGTTTAATTGAATCCCTTCCAGCAGTTCCTACATTGCCTGCTTTCTCTGTGGTATCTGTGTCCCTTTTTCTACACAGGGTGAACGATCCTTTCAAATTGTGTCCACACAGATACAAATCCTGTTTTCCATGTTGTGAATGTGTTTTCATTCTTCCTCATTCACCCGCAGGGTGTGAGTATCACTGGTCAGGACAACATTTATTCTTCGCTCCTCGTTCGTTCCTGTCTGGCTAGACCACAAACCCGGGTGTGATCCCAGCCTCGGGTGTTTGTTTGTGGGCAGTCCACACATTGTCTCTGTGTTTGCGATTTTAATTCTCCCTCTGACATAAGATGTGCCAGTTACAGGGATCAACAATGGGAAATGCAGGCTTATGGGACAGTGAATACCGTGGGGTCTGGTGGGATGCGCTTCGGATGTACTGTGTGGACTGGAAGGGCCGATTAGACTGCTTCCCCAGGCGGTGGAGATTCTTGAATTAAGGGTCAGCTCATGTTTTTCTGGTCCTGAGTATCTCGTAGGCAGGACTGGGTGAAGATTGTAGACTCCCCTGCATCAGGGATATGAATGAATGGGATTGCAGGAAATTAAAGTTATTATCTCTGTTCCTGAGGTCAGGCTTATATTTCATGTTTTATTCGCCGAACGTAAACATCGCCGTTTCCGTGTCCCAACCCCCAAAGATGACAAGTTTAAAATATCATCCCAACACCACCTTCACCAGGTTGAAGTCTTGACTGTGTGGAAGAAACTGATACTGAGCTGATACGAGCAAATGTAGCTGCCACCGCCAGTGTCGTAAACACAGATCCAAACAGCAAAATCATCTTTTAAACCCACCATTGCAAAGTTAAGGGGCCAACACGCTCCACTTGTGCCACTCAGCTGTCTTCGAAAGATGCACCGGAAATCGCTCTGATAGTATAAACGGGGAAAACCTTTCCTTTGAGCAGGAGCACACTCAACCGAGGAATTTCTTGCGCCACTATACCATCACAAAAGGACAGGACGCTCACCTGTTGCTTCACTGGAGCCAGTGAGTAACCCCGCGCACACATTCCCATCCCCATTTCCGGTTGGATCTGGGCGACTGTGCCGATGTTAAGCTAAAATGCTCTTGAAGCATATATTTCAACAATATCCTGTACTGTCCCCCCGAGTCTTTGATGTTTTGTCGAAATCAATCTCATCTTTCAACCTTCTCATTCATGGGATCTCCACAGCCTCTGAGGACATCGATCTGAAAGATTCAGCTCATTCTCAGTTCCCACATATCTGTCACTGCTCACTGAGTACTGATATTGTGCATTTGCTGTTCTTCCGAATATTTCCTCTGCTAGTATACTTATTGCTGCTTGCAAGCATCCTGTTCTGTGGTTCCTGTGATCGTGGTTGTCGGTATTTTTCATTGTGACCACAGCAACCTCGATTTGAACCCAAATCATGGCACTTAGTATTCTCTCCGTTGTCCGTTTTGTGACACATGCTAAGAAATTAATTGTTTTACCTTAATATTCCACTCTCTCACATCTCTGCGTTTCATATATCAGGATTCAAACACACCCGTTGTCAGAGATTCCGGTCCTTCCCACGATCATTAAACCTCCTTTCCGTCCCTCCCCCCATTTCTCTGAGGCAATGCCCAATCTATCAATCTCTTTCACATTCATACTGTTCTGTCTGTGCTGCTGCTGCGGTTACTGTTGTTGGGTGAACGTGCCCCAATCCCATCATCGGGACCTTCAAACAAATCGATCCACTTGGATACAGCGGTTGTGAAATCAATCCCCATGTAGCAGTTTTTACTGACAAAGGCTAGAGACAATTGGAGCTTCAGGCTCATGGAAAATACCCAGGGCAGTTTCGGTGAAAAGACGTTTTGTTGGAAAAGATCAGCTTTTGTGGTTTTCTGTGTTGGTCTTGTGGTAATTTCATAGGACTGATAATCTAGAGACCGAGGTCATAGTCTGGGTACTCGGGCTTGAATCACACTATGTCATGATTGTCAAATTTAGATTCAAAAAATATCTGCAAGGAAGAATCTAATGACAACTATAGATCCATTGACAATTGTTGAAAAAAAATCTGTTCCACTGATGTCATTTCGGGATGGAATTTGCAATCCTTACTTGGTCTCGGCTGCATGTGACTTCAGACTCATAACAATATGGTTGAGGCTCAACTGCCCTCTGGGAAATTCGGAATGGGTAATAAATTCTGCTTAGCCAGAAGCGCCCTCATACTAATCCAGATATTTTAAAACAAATGCTCATTAGGCTCTAGCAAGATTGTTGTGTGCAGTTTTGCAAGTCACATAACAGCAGGGATGTGATCACACTGAGAAAAATGCAGGAGATATTTACTGGGATACTGTTTGGGCTGAAGAGTTTCAGTTGTGAAGCCAGACAGGACAGAGTGGAGTGTTTGTCGCAGTGTAAAGGAGATGGAGACAAGACATGATTGAGTTAGGGTGTGGACAGGGTTGACTGAACGAGTTTCCCATTGATGGAAAGATGGATCAGCAGGGGCCAGAGACTTAAGGAGAAAGACAGAAAGGTTTGAGAAGATATGCGAAAAAGCTTTATCAACCAGTGGTTGGTTGGAATTTGGAATACACTGTCTGCATTTTTCAAATCGGCATAAACCCTTATAACTGAATAAATATTCAGATGTGCACTTTTGATGCCAAGACATATAAGGCTGTTGGGTCAGCATTCTGAAATGGGATTCAGTTCATTAGCCAGTTGTGTTTGACAAGTGTGGCCACATTTGGTTGAAGGGCCTCCTTTGACACTCTTGTCCTCGGTCGTATAATGGTTAGTGTCCCCACCTATCACAGGGCTCAATTTTACGCTCGGGACAGTGTAAACGTTTTAAAACTGTCGCTCCATTCCCAAGTGCGGGTATTGATACCTGTCCTTCCATTCTCGATGGGGCATGTCACACGAAGGAAATGCTGCCTGAATCAGTGTGGGAAAGGGCTGCAACTCTCAGGGAGGCAGTGTCAATGAACGGCCAAACACGTGACTTCTGCAAACTTCACCTTGTGACTGTGTTGGAATGAAAAGCATTTGACAGACTTGTTCCGGATTGAAGTATTTACTAGAAGCAGGAAGCTGAGGAAGAAACAACATAAACGCATTCAAATATGAGTGCAGAAACATTTCCCGCAGCACGAATGAAATTGTAAAAGACAGAGTAGTGTTTCAATACATTAAATTTGGGTTCATTTGTTTTGATCAGTTTTAACAGGTTATAAAACCATTAAAAAACATTACACCATTTGCTCAGTATGATGGAATATTGTCTCAGTAATTCGCACTGCTGTTCAGAGCGAGGGTTAGGTTGATTGGCAAAGTTACATTGCCCGCTCGTGTCCAGGGAGTGAATTAAGTAAGTTAGGTGAATTAGCCATGGGTAACGTGGGGATAAGGTCAGAAGTCACAGGACGTCAGGTTATACTCCAACAGGTTTATTTGAAATCATAAGGGGGAGGGATTCCCCTTTTTCAGGTGAAATATAAGGAAATAGGGAGGGGAGCTAGGTCTGGGTGAGATGCGCTTCAGAGAGTCAACACTGGCTCGATTGACTGAAATGCTCTTTCAGCACTGTAGGATTCTGTGATTCGATGAATTGATAATGACGGTGTTTACTGGGGTGTAAAGCCATTAGAGAAGATGCTGATGGGGGTGTACTGAGGATGAGATTTTATTCACTTGTCTTCTTGGAAAATTGAGAACAGTTATCCCTGAACCAAGGAAGGCTTAATGGGTTTTTTTTCAGGTTATGAAATGTTTGGACAGAGTAAATAGGTGGAACATTCCCACTTTTAAGTCAGTAAACATCTAGATGTCAGGCATTCAATACCTTTGATAAAACCTTTGAAGGACAAAAAATGATGAGAACAGAATCACTGTCAGTCCGAGAATCTGTTTTTGAAAATTTTGAAAGGCACATTTGATGACATACAAAGAATAAATTTCACAAGGAGAGAGACAGCGTGTAGCTAGGTAAAGGTGCAGAGGTGGGGTGTAGTCGGTCGGAAGTTGCCGGGAAACAATGTCTAAGTGGGTTGACTTTAAACGTAAAGAAATTACTTTAATGTGTGCAGCTGAATAAGATTCGGTTCCAAAACTCTGCATTTTGAAAGATTTGGCATAATATTCCACCTAAAGCATTATAAATGGAACTGAGTGGATTTTTATTTATTGTGAAGGGGAGATATTACATAATGAATAGGAAGTGACCAGTTGCTTGGAGATCGACTTCCTGCTTTCATCACATGCGTTAAGGATGTGAGAACAAACACCATGATGTTTGGTTCATTTAATAATCAGTGAAATCTGCCAAAGCAACGAGCAACATAACTTTTGGGTTTTCTTTTGCATTTTAACCCTCTGTTTTTTTAAGCAGTATTTTCCTTAAGCTGAAATAAATTTGCTGAGCAAATTTGAATACAACATTAATCGTTCCAATGAGATATATCTAATTCACTTCTGATTATTACAATGAACATTGTGAGGTTTTAGCAAAATTAAAATGAAACGAACAAATCAGCATTTCTTGCGATTTAATCCAATTCAGGTTCAGCCATATGAGAAAGGCCATTGAGCAACAATATTGCCTTTATTTCACTCACCATGGCTGCTTCTTCACGTTGAAGAGAAAGTGACTGAAGAAATAATGTGCCAAATGTAGGTGTAAATATGACGGAAAATTCTTGTCCTGTTTCATTCTGACTCAGTTCTGACTCAGACTGTATTAATGACAGCTATTCATTCTGACGAGCATGACTATTTATTGGAACTTGCTGTTATTATAATTCTAGTGAAAGCAGAAACACAATGGTGTGGATTCGATTCCGCTCTGGAACTTTCTCATCCAAGACTTTCACCACATGTAACCTGATGAGGTCACATGTCACACCTCTACAAAATGTGCAAAGGAGACCGCGAGATTATGGTGGTGGGTTATGACACCGCTGTGCTCCACATTCACGGGTTCGAGTCACACTCTGGTTGCTAACTTTACGCACCGATCTAGCAGTTTTCCTTTGCACCTCACACTCTGGTATACACGAGATCGAGAATCTTGTTCTTGCCCTTCACTGCACGGGAGATTCACAAATAATCGACACCACATTAAAGTCGAAATGAAGAGTGAGAGCAGTCATTCTATTCAATTGGAGATGAAATTGGTGTAATGAGAAGGAACGCATTTTTCTTTCCGCCCTACATTCCATCTTGTCTTTCTATAAATTTACATCGAAACAAAGAGAAAAAAATAACAAGAGATCGGGCGCACAAGTTTATCCAGTGGGGTTGTTCATGAGTATTTTAACCTAACACTTCACACAAAGATCTGATCAGTATTTCAAACAGTCACTCGGAATTGGAACCACAGAAAATTTCTCCAATGAAACGAACCTTTCATTCTTTCACCAATTTCTGCTGTGTGTGAGTTATGCAACGATCCATCATCCAACGTGATCACTGACTGAGAGAGTGCAAACTGTATAAGATCTAGTAACTTCCTTCAGCAATCACAGCTTCTGTACACAGCCACCTGTGCTGGGCCCAGTGTCATTTGTTGCCCCCAGGTCACAGCACATTTCTTTTTTCCTGTGTTTATGAGCTTTGTTCATAATCTGTCTGATCTGTTTAATAAACCTTTCCTGTCACTTCATCCCATCCCTTCACAATTCTGAATTTATGAATAAAATAAGGCGTTAGATGAAATGTTAAACCAAGTGGAAGTATGCTATTCAGCCCAAGGAGTCTGCTCAACCATTCAACGAACTCATGGTTGATCTGATTTGGAGATGCCGGTGTTGAACTAAGTAAAAAATCACACAACACGATGTTAGAGTCCAGCAGGTTTACGTGGAAGCTCTAGCTTTCTGAGCGATGCTCCTTCATCTTGAATTCCTTTCTGCTCACTTTGCTCAACAAAGTTTCATCATCTTTCTGATTAACTATCTGGCACAGTTTGAAAATACCCAACCACACAGTCTC